>NC_072032.1:3652420-3952420 GCF_027791375.1 Indicator indicator | reverse complement strand
GGTGTCGTGCAGGGCTTGACCTTTCCCCTAGATTGTATGGTGGTGTTTTTAAGGCAAAGGAGACATCCTGGTTTCCCTTGGCTGCACAGCTCCTTCCCAAGACAAAGAGAGCCATCCAACTGGAGGAAACAGCTCTCGTCCTAGGGCCACAGCCACCTCAGCTCTTCCCCTGCTGCTGCAGCTCATTGAGATGGGGATGTGCCATTGACTTGAGGAACCCCCAGTCCCACCGAAGGGGCTGACCTCCGCACAGGGGACGCTTGTCCAACCTTTGGGCAACTGCATTTTATACCTGATTGCTGCTTCCAGCCTGCCTGCCTGCCCCACAGATGACATCTCTTCCTGTTTTCTGCTAAGACACCTCTGAAGAACCCACCAACAGCTGTCCCAGGAGCTTCAAATATCGGTCTCTCGCAGCCTGCAGCAGTCTGTTAAGTCGTAGGTTTGATAGTCAATGGTCTCTGTGAAGTCCTGAGGGATCCCAATAGAGACAGACTCCACCTCTGTTTTGTAGGTGGCTGTCACCCCCCCTTTGCTGGATCCCCCCCGGATTTTGTGGGACAGGCTGTTCATCTTCTCCTTGAGCTGGCTGGACGCTGGCCTCTGGAAAGGAGTCAGCATTTTCCAGCCCTTGAAGCTGAGAGTTCTCCTCTTGGCGGCTCTCTCCTGGAAGGAGGAGTTAAATATGAAGGAGCTGTTCAGGGTGTTAATCCTGGGCCTCAGGTCTGTCTCAGAGTCTTGCACAGAGCTGCTCATGGAGGCACCTCTCCAGTGGTGGTCATAGACACGCCAGAGGGGTCGTCTCCTGCGGTGGCACTGGCACTTGAGCAGCCTGATGAAAGCTCTCTTGAACTCCTTGCTGGAGCAGGGGTAGATGATGGGGTTCACACAGCTGTTGAAGTATCCCAGCCAGAAGATCACCTTGAAGACGATTTCAGAGGGCTTCAGGGATGGGAAGAAAGAACCTTGGAAGAGATTAGAAGAAATAAGTTAAGAGGAAGGGAAAGGGTATGGCGGTGCAGGGCAGCAAAGGTGGTGGTCACAGAATCACAGAATCAACCAGGTTGGGAAAGACCTCAGAGATCATCAAGTCCAACCTATTCCCTAATCCCTAACACCTCCTGACAACTAAACCATGGCTCCAAGTGCCACAGACAGTCCCTTTTTGAACGCTTCCAGGGATGGTGACTCCACCACCTCCCTGGGCAGCACATCCCAATGGCCAATTACTCTTTCTGTGAAGACCTTTCTCCTCACCTTGAGCCCTGGTGCAACTTGAGACTGTGTCCTCTTGTTCTGGTGCTGGTTGTCTGGGAGAAGAGCCCAACCCCCACCTGGCTACAACCTCCCTTCAGGTAGTTGTAGACAGCAATGAGGTCACCCCTGAGCCTCCTCTTCTCCAGGCTAAACACCCCCAGCTCCCTCAGCCTCTCCCCACAGGGCTGTGCTCCAGACCCCTCCCCAGCCTTGTTGCCCTTCTCTGGAGCCCAGAACTGCACACAGTACTCAAGGTGTGGTCTAACCAGTGCTGAGTATAAATCAGCTCAGTCTGTATGAGGTGAGACCTCCAGAACAGGCAGGAGTGATTCTGCTGTTAGGTCCTTGGCTGGCAGTGCCATTGCCACCGGAGTAATGAGCTGAGCCCTGTAGGACTGCAAGGCATCAACCCTCCAGTGACAATGATGGATATTATGTCTTTGACAGGAGCTTCCTACACCCCACTGTCAAAGAGCTCCTGGCAATGGACCCAACACCCTCCAGCAGAGTTGTGAGCCATCGTGGCAAGTCCAGACAGCTTGGAGAGAGGCTCTTAACTGGTACAGGAGCTACACAAGGAGTGGTAGGGATGGAGGATTTTCTTCACACCTCTCCCCAGGTAACCATCCAGCTAATTCTCCCACAAACCCAGCGTGCACAGTGTGTGCACAGTGTGTTGAAAGAGATCCCTCCAGGGAAGAAAGTTGTGGCTCAGGACCCAGCAACCCCATGGCCAAACTTGTTTACCTCACTGTGGGTTCAGCCATCTTACTCAGAACTGATGCTGGAGACCTGCAGCCAAGAGGTTATCTTCCACACCTGAGGGCCAGGCTGCTTTCTGAGACCCTACAGCAGTCGCTGAGGACATCATTTTGGGGACCAGGTTCAGTGGTCCCCATATCTCCCTGGTTTATCAGCACAAGGCAGCCAGGTCCTGTCCCATTCCAGACCAAACAGAGACAACTGTTGCTCAGCTGGTTTGCATGAATCTGTTCTCTCTCTCTCTGCCTTTTCCTATGTGTTGCACTGCACAGCTGACATGAAAGGATGGATACAGCCCTGCCACCTGCACTGATGGAAGAGCAACAACACCTCCTACACTCATGTATCTTGGGTCATCAATGTCAGGAATAGAATCATAAAACCGTAGAATGTTATGGGTTGGAAGGGACTTCCAGAGAGTTGAACCCCCCTGCCAAAGCAGGATCACCTTGGGCAGGTCACAGGAACACAACCAGGCAGGTTTTGAAAGTCTCCAGAGAAGGAGACTCCACAACCTCTCTGGGCAGCCTGCTCCAGGGCTCCAGCAACCTTCACAGTAAAGAAATTTCTCCTCATGTTGAGGTGGAACCTCCTAGATTCCAGCTTGTACCTGTTGTTCCTTGTCCTATCACTGGGCACCACCATCAAGAGCCTGGAACCTCCCTCTTGACACCCAGCCCTCAGCTATTGATAGACATCGATCAGATCCCCTCTCAGCTTCTCTTCTCCAGACTAAACAGCCCCAGGGCTCTCAGCCTTTCTTCACAGCAGAGATGTTCAAGTCCCTTCCCCGTCCTCATGGCACATCCTCTGTTCAAATTTCGAAGTGACGCTGAGGAGGGCTCTTAACGTGGGCTCAGACAAAATCCACCACTTTACCTGCTACTTGGAGACCCTTTTGCCCACCCCACCCCCTGCAGACAATCTTTCTGCTGGAGCTTCCCAATGGTTTCCGTGGTGAAAAAGCTTTCGGCAGCCAGAAGATGTCAGTGTTGCCCTCACACGGCTCCAGCGCTTGGTGTTCCCCGCCCGGACCTGAAATAACTTTCTGACTCAGCCTTAATTTCTTTTAATTTTAGCTCCGGATGACAAATGCAGCGGCCATGTGAGGGAGCATTAATTTGTGTTCGAGTAAATAACATCAGCCCTGCAGAGCAGCGTCATTTACCCTCTGCTCAAAAGCCTGGTGTCAAAACACCACAAGGGGTGCCAGGAACCAGAAGTTTGGGACTGACAGGACAGAAAAATCTCCCCAGACTGTTTGCTAGAGAAAAAAAAAAAAAAAAAAACAACCAACCAAACCCATCATCCAGGAAACCCAGAGCCCTGGTACCAGCAGTGAATCTTCCTTCCACCCTTCCCTCAAATGCTCAGAAAGCCCAGCCAGACTCAACATGAGGTATGTGGGATGCTCTCTGCTGGGGGCATGGGAGAAGACAGATCTCAGCCTGTGCTGATGGTTAGGCAGGGAAAGCACAGATGCAGCCTTGCAGCTTAAATATCAGCTGGAGGCCAGCCCAAGGCATAGGACTGGTGCTCCAGATCCCAGGATCCCAGTATGGAGGGGCTTGGAAAGGCCCTCTGGAGATCATCCAGTCCAACCCCCCTGCTAAAGCAGGGCACCTACAGCAGCTTGTCCAGGATCACAATGGCCAGGGGGGGTTGGAATCTCTCCAGAGAAGGAGACTCCACAACCTCTCTGGGCAGCCTGCTACAGGGCTCCAGCACCCTCACAGCAAAGAATCTTTTCCTCCTGTTCAGATGGAACCTCCTGGGTTCCAGTTTGTGCCTGTTACCCAATGTCTTGTACTGGGCACCAGTTGCAAGAGTCTGGCTCAGCCTCTGGACTCCCAGCCTTTAGATATTGATCAGCATTGGTAAGATCCCCACACTGCCCACAGTATCAGATGGTTCCTGTGGGCCCAGGGTGGCAGGTTGGGGTCAGGGCAACCTGCTGTGGGTGACCCTTCTTTAGCAGCTGGGTTGGACTAGTGATCTCCACAGGGTCCCTTCCAGCCCCCACCATGCTGGAATGTTGTGAATTTGTGATTCTGTCATTCTGTGGACCAGTGGTGGCTTTCCAACCCTGGTATCAATTCCTCTCCTCACTCTCAGGTCTCAGCAGGTTGCTCTATTGTCCTGCCCAGATGTCCACTTCGCCATTTTGCTCCCTACCCAGAGCCCTCCCTCTATGCAAGACAAGCCCTAGCTTTCAGCCCTAAGAGATCCAGCTGGACCCTGCCATAGCTCAGTGTGAACATCTGGGGCATGACAGGAGAAGGACTTCATTAAGCATGCAATCCTGCCCTGTCCCTTTGTGGGGAGAGGGTTGGTGCCTCAGTTTCACAGAATGCATCAGGGGGGGAGGGACCCTCAAAGGTCATCTTGTCCAGCCCCCCTGCAGTGAGCAGGGACATCCTCAGTTAGATCAGATTGCTCAGAGCCCCATCAAGTTTGACCTTGAAGGTCTCCAGGGATGGGTCCCCTGCCACATATTTCTTCCCCTGTACTCAGCACTGGTCAGGCCACACCTTGAGTGCTGTGTCCAGTTCTGGGCTCCTCAATTCAAGAGAGATGTTGAGGTACTGGAAGGTGTCCAGAGAAGGGCAACGAAGCTGGGGAGGGGTCTGGAACACAAACCCTGTGAGGAGAGGCTGAAGGAGCTGGGGGTGTTTAGCCTGGTGAAGAGGAGGCTCAGGGCAGACCTCATTGCTGTCTACAACTACCTGAAGGGAGGTTGTAGCCAGGTGGGGGTTGGTCTCTTCTCCCAGGCAACCAGCAGCAGAACGAGGGGACACAGTCTCAGGCTGTGCCAGGGGAGGTATAGGTTGGATTTTAGGAGGAAGTTCTTCACAGAAAGGGAGATTCCCCATTGGAATGTGATGCTCAGAGAGGTGGTGGAGTTGCTGACCCTGGAGATGTTCAAGAGAAGATTGGATGAGGCACTTGGTGCCATGGTCTGGTTGATTGGCTAGGGCTGGGTGATCAGTTGGACTGGAGGATCTTGGAGGTCTCTTCCAACCTGCTTGATTCTATGATTCTATGATTCTATATCTGGGCAATCTATTCCAGTATTTCACCACTCTCATTGTGAAGAGCTTCCTCCTTCTGTTCAACCTAAATCTATGAAGTGTTGATGTTAACACAAGAAGCCTTAGTTCCTCCTTTAGCAATTTTGATCCCTTCCCCTCTGGAGAAAGGGGCTGATGACCATCAATTCTTTCACAGTGTTGCTGGGAGCCCTTTTTTCAGTGGCTGTTGGGTTCTCAGCAGAGCTGCAGCTCTCTGTAGCATTTAAGAGAGAGGAAAAGAAACCAAAAAAAAAAAAAAAAAAAGAAAAGCTGTGGGAACAAAGCAAATCAAAGAAGGGTCTCTTAGAAATGAGCCTTGCCATTACTTCTTGAGCCAGGCTGTTTGATATTGGTGCCTGCACAAACAGCCTGAGGGCTGGTTAGCCCATAGCTTCCCTCCAGCGTGTCAGGGTTCATCACACCACCTCTGCACCACACACTTCAGCTCTTGCATCCCATTAAAAAAATACAAATTGAAAAGAAAAAAAAAGCTGTGAATTCCCTGCCTTTCAGCTCTGGCTGGTTTGCACTTGCTTGAACCTTGTGTACATCTGAGGACAAGAGGCTCATTTCCATCCTCATTACCATGCAAATAAGCGTGCCCCTTGGAAGAGTGCTGAGTGCAGCCATGGTTTCCTCATTCCATCACACTGGGGTGAACAGAACTAGGCAGGGAGTCCCCAGAGCAGGTCCTTGGCTGGCAACTTCGTGCATGCTAAAGCATCAGGCTCTCTTGATGGCAGAAAAGAGAGAGTTGTGGGACCTTATGCAGAGAAGGAGTAAAGAATGGGAGAAATCAGCTCCTGCTTTCATACACACTAATATGCCACAAAAATGCTCAGGGGGTTGGAGCAGCTCTGCTATGAGGACAGGCTGAGGGAGCTGGGGGTGTTCAGCCTGGAGAGAAGGAGGATCTGGGGAGACCTAATAGCAGCCTGCCAGTACCTGAAGGGGGCTATAGGAAGGGTGGGGAGAGTTTGTTTACAAAGGCCTGCAGGGACAGGACCAGGGGCAATGGCTTCAAACTGGAGAAGAGCAGATTTAGATTGGATGTTAGGAACAAGTTCTTTACCATGAGGGTGGTGGAACACTGGAACAGGCTGCCCAGGGAGGTGGTTGAGGCTCCTTCCCTGGAGATACTCAAGGTAAGGCTGGCCAGGGCAGCCTGATGTAGTTGAGGATGACCCTGCTGACTGTGGGAGGGTTGGACTGGATGACCTTTGGAGCTCCGTTCCAGCCTGGACCATACTGTGATTTTGAGAGAGGGAGGCTTTGGGGGCTGGGCTTTGTCTCAGTCACTGGATAGGATCATAGATGTTAGGAGGTGTAGAAGACTGTACTCTTGAAGAACCTTAGAAACACTTTTTGATGTGTCCAAGGTCAAGAAATAAAAAATGGGAGTAAAACATCAAGTACAGCAACACAGACTGATGCACAAAGCCCTTTAGCCTGGGATCTCAGTGTAAAAGCAGTTTTTGATGTTCTGGCCCCAAAAACATCAGAGCCAGAAGAGGACAATATCCAAGAAGAAGACAATATCAAAGAAGAGGAAGCCCAGGGGTTGTAGGACCTGTGGCATTGGACAAGTTTGGGAAACCTGTTCTTGTTTCAAAGAGGAGCTCCTCTTCCTCACTTAAAATCAGCCCTCTGGACACCTGTCTTGGGCATCCAGCTTAACACTTCCTGGCAAAGCTTGGTGGATTTTCCACAGGGAGAGTTGTTGACACCCACCCATGGGATGGTCTTGGTGTGGTGAGTGGTGCAGTGTGTGTGCACTGTGATCCACTCATCCCTGCCATGCTGGAGCACCTCAGACCCCAGACCTCTCACATGAAGGGTAAAATGAAGACACAACTTGCCCTGCTTGAATGGGACTGCTGCACCTGGGGGTCATGCTCCCAGCAGGGAGGTCTCCATCCAACCCAACCAAATCCACTTGTGAAACAATGAGACAGCCTGGGGAGAAGTGACAGACCTCTGAGGTGTCCCTTCTTCATCCTGACTGCCTACCAAGTGATGATGTTCCTGCTGGTGGATGGAGAATCCTGGCTGTCTCTCATTGTGGGATGCAGCCATGGTGGGATAGAGCTGCCTTATTGATAAGACTCTATGCTGCCTTATGAAGACCCTGCTGAGGACTTTGTCTCCTAACAGACACAGAGTTTCTAATAACACTGCTGGGGGACTGAATGTCCTTTGGGGTCTTCATGCATGTCATCAGTTAATAAAAGGCCACTCCACATCTTGAAGAGTCTGAATCTTGGTGATGGAGCCGAGTCTGAGCAAGGAGTGCAGGTCCTGTGTGACCTTAGATAATTATCTTCAGGATCATTAAGAAATCAAGAAAGCTGCAGGCAAGCTCAGGGAAGGCTTGTCCCCAGAGTGACACTGTTTTTCTCCCAGGTCATGTCATCCTGGTCATATCTGGAAGAGAAGAGACCAGCTAGCCACAAAGCTCTGAAGGCATGGCAGTGCTCCTCCAAGTGGTGATCCCCTCTGCTGTGTGCCTAGTGGCTGCATATCCACATCCTTCTGCATATCACACACATTGGGTTGCTCAGCCTGGAGAAGAGAAGGCTCTGGGGAGACCTCAGAACAGCATTTCTGTGTCTGAAGGGGACCTAGAGGAAGGCTGGGGAGGGACTGCTTAGAAGGGCTTGTGGGGATAGGATGAGGGGCAGTGGTTTGAGACTGGAGCAGGGGAGATTTAGGTTGGACATTAAGAGGAATTTCTTGACCATGAGGGTGAATGAGATCCTGGAACAGCTTGTCCAGAGAGATGGTGGAGACCCCATCCCTGGAGACATTCAAGGTCAAACTCAATGGGGCCCTGAGCAACTTGACCTAGTTGAAGATGTCCCTGCTGACTGCAGGGGGTTTGGACAAGATGACTTTTGAGGGTCCCTTCCAACCTGATGCATTCTCTGATTCTCTGGTTCTGTGATTCTCTATTCCATTGTTTTGAGGTTGTTTGAGAGAGCACAATCTCCTGATCTCTCCTTGTCTGCACTTCTCCACCCTACCCTCTCTATGACTCACTCAAAGGTGATATCACTGAATTGTTTGGAGAGTTGCTGGTCCCAGCATTCAGAGCTCAACAAAGTAAATTAAAGCAAAACAAGGAAAAAAAAAAAGAGAAAAAAAAAAAAGGAGAAATGCAGAAGTGAAAATGGATCCAGGCCAATCTAAATCTAAATTCTGGCCCTGGCTCCCAGTATGCAGGCAGAATCTGTGAGCAGCCTTGCTTTCTGCTGCAGTTGGCAGAGGCATCTTTGCTTTAAAAGCCTGTCCTGAATAGTCCTGTGCACAAGAAGTGCTGCAGATATGGGAGCAGGTGGGGACAGCAAAGTGCCAAAGTCAGAGAGTCATGGAATGGCTTAGGTTGGAAGGGATCTGAGAGATCATCTGGTTTCAACCCCACTGTCACAGGCAGGGACACCTCTCAACTAGCCCAGGTTGCTTGAGGCCTCATCCAACCTGGCCTTGAACACCTCCAGGCAGGGGACATCCACAACCACTCTGAGCAACCTATTCCAGAGTCTCACCACCCTCCTACTGAAGAACTTTTTCCTAAGCTCCAGTCTAACCCTGCTCTCCTTCAGCTTCAAACCACTCCCCCTTGTCCTGTCTCTAGACACCCTCATGAAAAGTCCCTCTGCAGCCTTCCTGTATGGCCCCTTTGGGTATTGGAAGGCAGCTCTAAGGTCCCCCCAGAGTCTTCTCTTCTCTTCTCTTCTCTTCTCTTCTCTTCTCTTCTCTTCTCTTCTCTTCTCTTCTCTTCTCTTCTCTTCTCTTCTCTTCTCTTCTCTTCTCTTCTCTTCTCTTCTCTTCTCTTCTCTTCTCTTCTCTTCTCTTCTCTTCTCTTCTCTTCTCTTCTCTTCTCTTCTCTTCTCTTCTCTTCTCTCTTCTCTTCTCTTCTCTTCTCTTCTCTTCTCTTCTCTTCTCTTCTCTTCTCTTCTCTTCTCTTCTCTTCTCTTCTCTTCTCTTCTCTTCTCTTCTCTTCTCTTCTCTTCTCTTCTCTTCTCTTCTCTTCTCTTCTCTTCTCTTTTCTCTTCTCTTCTCTTCTCTCTTCTCTCTCTTCTCTTCTCTTCTCTTCTCTTCTCTTCTCTTCTCTTCTCTTCTCTTCTCTTCTCTTCTCTTCTCTTCTCTTCTCTTCTCTTCTCTTCTCTTCTCTTCTCTTCTCTTCTCTTCTCTTCTCTTCTCTTCTCTTCTCTTCTCTTCTCTTCTCTTCTCTTCTCTTCTCTTCTCTTCTCTTCTCTTCTCTTCTCTTCTCTTCTCTTCTCTTCTCTCTTTGCTGAACACCCCCAGCTACTTCAGCCTGTCCTCACAGCAGAGGTGCTCCAGCCCTTGCATCATCTTCGTGGCCTCCTCTGGCCTCACTCCAACAGCTCTGTGCCCTTCTTATGTTGAGGACACCAGAACTGGATGCAGGATTGGAGGTGTGGTCCCAGCAGAGCAGAGTCAAGGGCCAGAATCCCCTCTCTTGCCCTGCTGGCCACACTCCTCTGGATGCAGCCCAGGAGATGATTTGCCTTCTGGGCTGTATGAGGGAACTGCTGGCTCATGGGGAGCTTCTCATCATGCCCCAATGCTGTCCTACCATGAACAGGAAATGTGAGGACCAGCAGGATCATTCACACTTGGTGTTTGCTTTGTATGGGGCATGGCCCTGGGCAAAAAAAAACTTCTGACAAGTTGCAGGTGTTGGTGGAATATCATGGAGAAGGTACACAGGGAGCCTTTTCCACTACAAGTGGCATCACAGGAGGTGGAGACAAATGGGTAGCAAGTTAGAAGCAAAGAAGAGGAGATGGCTCATCTCAGCACGTTGCCCAGCTGTGGGTGCCCCTGCAGCAGGAGGCTGGGGATGCTAGGAGGTGTTTGGTCAAGCTCATGTAGAAGAACTCTACCAAGGTGCAAAGCACTCTGTTAGGAAGTCCCCAAAACCATGTATCTGATTGGGCTTCTGGTGGAGATAGGTATCCCAACACCCAAGCTTCTCTTGAATGTGGACTTAAAGACCAGGAGGGGTCTGAGGATTGCCTTAGGATGCAGCAGAGCAGCAAGTCAAGAGAATTCCAGCAGGTACAGGAAAAACCCTGGCATAGGAGGCACCATAGCTGCTGAAGCTCACTGTGGTCACTCCTGGCCAAGGAAAGAGTCAGTCTCTTCCCTTTTTTTTTTCTTTTTTTTTTTTTTTGGTTTTTTTTTTTTTTTTTTTTTTCTGGCTCTTACAAAGCAAATCAATTAAACCTAGCCCAAAGCAATCATGAGCTGCCTCGTTTTGCTCATTACTCAGCTTGCACCCAGCCTTGCCTGGCCCTTCCCAGGCTTCCCATGATGGACAACCTCCCTGATGTGGCTGCCAAGCTTTGTGACAATATCAGGGCTGGATATCAGCAAGGATTTCTGCTTATGTAGGAGAAGGAGTGTCTCAGCTTCTGACCAGTCTTTCCTGACCTTCTCCTCCATCTGCTACTGACCATCTTTGGTGGGCATCTGTAGGATCCCTAGAGGGTTAACACCTCCCTGCAGCTGGTGGTGTGCACTGGAGTGATGGAGGAGTTCCCTGCCCTCCCAGGACAGACCCAAGAGCTGTCTGGCACAGGCAGGAGGACAGCATGTTCACAGTGGCTCTGGTGTTCTCCCTGGAGGATGATGGCATTGGGTTATGGGATGGAATTCCTCATGCTGTGAGGCCTCCCAGCCAGCCCCATAAACAATGTCATAGATGAGTGACAGCTTCCCTCACACCAGTGGAAGCCCTGACGAGCTGCCTGCCTGCCTGCCTCTCTCCATCTAGCCATGCCTGCTTGCCTCAGCTTCGCAGGGTGTTAGGGGTTAGAAGGGATCTCCAGAGATCATCAAGTCCAACCCCCTGCAGGACCATAGAATCCAGCACAGGTCACACTGGAACACATCCAGATGGGTCTTGAAAGTCTCCAGAGGAGGAAACTCCACAACCTCCCTGGGCATCCTGTTCCAGTGCTCTGTGAGCCTCCCAGTGAAGGAGTTCCTCCTCATGTTGAGGTGGAACCTCCTGTGCTGTAGTTTCTATCCATTGCCCCTTGTCCTATCTCAGGGTGCAGCTGAGCAGAGCCTGTCCCCTCCCTCCTGACCCCCAGCCCTCAGATATTGATAAACATTTATTAAATCCCTTCTCAGTCTTCTCTTCTCCAGACTGAGTCCTCAGCACAGCACAGACAGGGACCTGTTGGAGCAGGACCAGAGGAGGCCACAGCAATGCTGGGAGGGCTGGAAGCCCTCTGCTGTGAGGTCAGGTTGAGAGAGTTGGGGTTGTTCAGCCTGGAAAGGAGAAGGCTCTAGGGAGACCTTTGGTGGCCTTTCAGTGCTTAAAGGGGCAGAGCAGAAAGACAGGGCATCAAATTCCCTGAAAATTGTGGGTCACCTTCTGTGGGTCTAACTGAATTTGCTCATCTGAGCAGGTCCCTGGCCTCCTCTTACAGTCAATGGTTTCATCCCTGGACTGTGGGGAGGAGGCAGTAATATGTCTCTTCCTAAAGTGTGAGCCCAGAGTGGGCAGGCGAGTCACACAGGGTCTCAGGTACGGACCTAGATTGGCTCATGGACATCCACATCATGGACATCTAATGTCTTCTGATGAATTTTACCCTTTGTGTCATTGGCATCTGGTGGTCACTAAAGCCTCCTATGCATCAGTTTCTTTCCTGCTCAGGACAGGACTTTCACCACTGGAATAATTGCACCAGTGAGGCTCCCACAGTGGTGACAGGCGACATCCTGAGGAGCCACACAGGTACCTCTGCACTCTGACCCAGCAGAAAGCTAACTAGTAATTCCAAATCTCAGGTTGTGCACAGTGCTGATTTGCTTAGTATGGTCCATCTAGACCCCTCCAGATAAATTTGGTCCAGGGAAGAGTTCACTCCAGAGACCATTCCCACAAGCCCACAAGGACTTGATTATGCAGTCCTCCATCAGGGTCTGCACTCTTAATGGCCTCCATATGCCCTCATGCCACATCACAGGGCATGCATGCAAAGTTTCTGCTTCAGACTGGAAATCCACTCTGGTGGGCTGCCACACAACATCCCCTGCTCTTCCAACAGGGGGCTGGAACTCGAGGATCTTAAAGGTCCCTTCCAACCCAAATCATTCTATGACTCTTTTGCCTGGACTCCTCAGTGGCTGACTAATCATCTGAGACTAATCATCACTGTGCTCTGATATACCCTCAAACCATCTTGCAAAGTTAAGCTTTCAAAGGCTGGTTGAAACAGAGGGAGAACTGATTCTCCCAGCTGGATAGAGGTTGAAGACTGTGGAAGGGAGAAATACTGGGAGACATTCCCAGTAGACCTCACACCAGTGCAACATTTAGTTTGTGTTAGGGAATATTCCATCATCTTCTTTGTTAAATGTTCCTTTCATGGACTACTCTAAAACACCAAGCAGAACTTCATGACCATCAGCATTACTATTCAGAGAGATGAAAATATCATATTCAGAGGGCAGAAAACTTCACTAGATCCATGCTGGACTAAAAATAAATCCCAGCAACCAAGGAAGAGAGGCACCAAAAAAAGGAGTCTGGAGAGTCAGCTCCAGACAAAAATCCACTTAGGAAAACCTTTGGTATCCTGGAAGAGACAATGACAAGCTTCCCAGCAAGGGGGGGGAGTGGTAATGTAAGTTAGTAGAAGCACTGCTGTGACTTAGCCCTAACCTAACTCCTTTGACATATATTTCATGCAATGTCATCAAACCTTTGGGTTTTTTTGGCAAGAAGATGGTAAAAAAAAGTTTCTTCAGGCCTTGGCACAAGAGCTCTCTGCTCCTGCAGCTGGACATGGTGAAGGAACGTGCACAGGGCTCCAGACCAATGGTTCTCCAGCTTTTCTGAACCAAAGCCTGTCCAGCCTCATCACATGTTGCACTCTGGCTGTTTCCTTTAGACTCTGCTTCTCTATGAGCTGCTTACCAAGCCTTCAGGCACTACCACAGACTCACAGGATGTTAGGGGTTGGAAGGGACCTCCAAAGATCATCAAGTCCAACTCTCCTGCCAGAGCAGGACCTTAGAATCCAGCACAGGTCACAGAGGAACACATCCAGATGGGTCTTGAAAGTCTCCAGAGAAGGAGACTCCACAACCTCTCTGGGCAGCCTGTTCCAGTGCTCTGTCACCCTCAGAGTGAAAAAGTTCCTCCTCATGTTGAGGTAGAACCTCCTGTGCTGTAGTTTATATCTGGAGGCCACAGTTTGGCAATCACTGTTCTAGACATCTAGTTCTTGCCTTTATTGGTGGATATAATGGGAACCAGTGTTCTAGACTACTGGTAATGGAAGCAGTGTTCTAGACTACTGGGTCTTGCATTTATTGATGGGCACAACAGCACTTCGTGGTGAGCACTCCTACAGGCTGCTTCTAAGAGCAATCCTTCTAAGAGCTTCCTTAAACCTCCCTTTGCAAATATCTGCTCTTCCTCTGTGGCAACTGCAAGCAGAATCAGAGGATCACAGAATGGTAGGGGTTGGAAAAGGTCTCCAGAGACCACTGAGCCCAGCCCCCCTGCCAAAGCAGCATCACCTAGGGCAGGTCACACACAAATGCATCCAGGTGGGTCTGGAAAGTCTCCAGAGAAGGAGATTCCACACCCTCTTTGGGCAGCCTGCTCTGGGGCTCCAGCAACCTCACAGTAAAGAAATTTCTCCTGATGCTAAGGTGGAACCTCCTGTGATCTAGCTTGTACCCATTGCTCCTTGTCCTATCACTGGGCACCACTGAAAAGAGACCATCACCTCCATCTTGACACCCATCCCTCAGCTATTTGTAGACACAGAAGGTGGCTTCAGCTCACATCCAAGATAAAAATGTGCCTTCCTACCCAGCTGTCTCCTCCACTCTGGCCAGCCTCATTCACAACACATACTTTTTCCCAACTAAAACAACAGCTTGGCAAATTCTGTAGAAAGGGAGTGGAGGGGAAGGATTCTCAAGTGAATCACCTTGAGTCTTGGAAAAACTACTGTGTTTGCTGGGTCAGACCTAAGGCTACTCTTTGTTTTTCCAACTGAGAACTTCTTTTCTCTGCACTTGGTCTTCTAAGAATGTGAACTCACCCGCCCCGTCCTGTTTACACGCTTGTAAACATGGAGATCAGATTTGGCTGCAGGGTAGGCCTTGGAAGGGCTGAATCCTGCCTGGAACACAGGGCATTCTGTGTACAGTCAGGCCAAACCTGAGCTGCACAAAGGAAAAAGGCAATTTTTCACTGGGTCCAACATAACCCAAGGAAAAACAAATGTTTCGCAGAGCAAAATGCTTCAGTCCTGACTTTGATTTGCAGTGCAGGGTGAGCAGAACTCACACCTTGGGAAGGTGAGCAGAACTCACACCTTGGGGAGGTGAGCAGAAATCACACCTTGGGGAGGTGAGCAGAACTCACACCTTGAGAAGGTGAGCAGAACTCACACCCTGGGGAGGTGAGCAGAACTCACACCTTGAGAAGGTGAGCAGAACTCACACCTTGGGGAGGTGAGCAGAACTCACACCTTGAGGAGGTGAGCAGAACTCACACCTTGGGAAGGTGAGCAGAACTCACACCCTGGGGAGGTGAGCAGAACTCACACCTTGGGAAGGTGAGCAGAACTCACACCTTGGGAAGGTGAGCAGAACTCACACCTTGGGGAGGTGAGCAGAACTCACACCTTGGGAAGGTGAGCAGAACTCACACCCTGGGGAGGTGAGCAGAACTCACACCCTGGGGAGGTGAGCAGAACTCACACCTTGGGGAGGTGAGCAGAACTCACACCTTGGGAAGGTGAGCAGAACTCACACCTTGGAGGCAGACCACCTGGGAGGTGAGCAGAACTCACACTTTGAGGAGGTGAGCAGAACTCACACCCTGGGGAGGTGAGCAGAACTCACACCCTGGGGAGGTAAGCAGAACTCACACCTTGAGAAGGTGAGCAGAACTCACACCTTGGGGAGGTGAGCAGAACTCACACCCTGGGGAGGTGAGCAGAACTCACACCTTGGGGAGGTGAGCAGAACTCACACCCTGGGGAGGTGAGCAGAACTCACACCTTGAGAAGGTAGCAGAACTCACACCTTGGGAGGTGAGCAGAACTCACACCCTGGGGAGGTGAGCAGAACTCACACCTTGAGAAGGTGAGCAGAACTCACACCTTGGGGAGGTGAGCAGAACTCACACCCTGGGGAGGTGAGCAGAACTCACACCTTGAGAAGGTGAGCAGAACTCACACCCTGGGGAGGTGAGCAGAACTCACACCTTGAGGAGGTGAGCAGAACTCACACCTTGGGGAGGTGAGCAGAACTCACACCCTGGGGAGGTGAGCAGAACTCACACCTTGAGAAGGTGAGCAGAACTCACACCTTGGGGAGGTGAGCAGAACTCACACCCTGGGGAGGTGAGCAGAAATCACACCTTGGGGAGGTGAGCAGAACTCACACCCTGGGGAGGTGAGCAGAACTCAAACCTTGAGAAGGTGAGCAGAACTCACACCTTGAGAAGGTGAGCAGAACTCACACCTTGGGGAGGTGAGCAGAACTCACACCCTGGGGAGGTGAGCAGAAATCACACCTTGGGGAGGTGAGCAGAACTCACACCCTGGGGAGGTGAGCAGAACTCACACCTTGGGGAGGTGAGCAGAACTCACACTTTGAGGAGGTGAGCAGAACTCACACCCTGGGGAGGTGAGCAGAACTCACACCCTGGGGAGGTAAGCAGAACTCACACCTTGAGAAGGTGAGCAGAACTCACACCCTGGGGAGGTGAGCAGAACTCACACCTTGGGGAGGTGAGCAGAACTCACACCTTGGGGAGGTGAGCAGAACTCACACCCTGGGGAGGTGAGCAGAACTCACACCTTGGGGAGGTGAGCAGAACTCACACCTTGGGGAGGTGAGCAGAACTCACACCCTGGGGAGGTGAGCAGAACTCACACCTTGAGAAGGTGAGCAGAACTCACACCTTGGGGAGGTGAGCAGAACTCACACCCTGGGGAGGTGAGCAGAACTCACACCTTGAGAAGGTGAGCAGAACTCACACCCTGGGGAGGTGAGGAGAACTCACACCCTGGGGAGGTGAGCAGAACTCACACCTTGGGAAGGTGAGCAGAACTCACACCTTGGGGAGGTGAGCAGAACTCACACCTTGAGAGGTGAGCAGAACTCACACCTTGGGGAGGTGAGCAGAACTCACACCTTGAGAAGGTGAGCAGAACTCACACCCTGGGGAGGTGAGCAGAACTCACACCTTGGGGAGGTGAGCAGAACTCACACCTTGAGAAGGTGAGCAGAACTCACACCCTGGGGAGGTGAGCAGAACTCACACCCTGGGGAGGTGAGCAGAACTCACACCTTGGGGAGGTGAGCAGAACTCACACCCTGGGGAGGTGAGCAGAACTCACACCCTGGGGAGGTGAGCAGAACTCACACCTTGGGGAGGTGAGCAGAACTCACACCTTGGGGAGGTGAGCAGAACTCACACCTTGGGGAGGTGAGCAGAACTCACACCCTGGGGAGGTGAGCAGAACTCACACCTTGGGGAGGTGAGCAGAACTCACACCTTGAGAAGGTGAGCAGAACTCACACCCTGGGGAGGTGAGCAGAACTCACACCCTGGGGAGGTGAGCAGAACTCACACCTTGGGGAGGTGAGCAGAACTCACACCCTGGGGAGGTGAGCAGAACTCACACCTTGAGAAGGTGAGCAGAACTCACACCCTGGGGAGGTGAGCAGAACTCACACCCTGGGGAGGTGAGCAGAACTCACACCTTGGGGAGGTGAGCAGAACTCACACCTTGGGAAGGTGAGCAGAACTCACACCTTGGGGAGGTGAGCAGAAC
This sequence comes from Indicator indicator, assembly GCF_027791375.1. Taxonomy (NCBI): domain Eukaryota; kingdom Metazoa; phylum Chordata; class Aves; order Piciformes; family Indicatoridae; genus Indicator; species Indicator indicator. Next base: position 3,935,475 of record NC_072032.1, on the reverse strand, counting down.
TCACACCTTGAGAAGGTGAGCAGAACTCACACCCTGGGGAGGTGAGCAGAACTCACACCTTGGGGAGGTGAGCAGAACTCACACCTTGAGAAGGTGAGCAGAACTCACACCCTGGGGAGGTGAGCAGAACTCACACCCTGGGGAGGTGAGCAGAACTCACACCTTGGGGAGGTGAGCAGAACTCACACCCTGGGGAGGTGAGGAGAACTCACACCCTGGGGAGGTGAGCAGAACTCACACCTTGGGAAGGTGAGCAGAACTCACACCTTGGGGAGGTGAGCAGAACTCACACCTTGAGAAGGTGAGCAGAACTCACACCCTGGGGAGGTGAGCAGAACTCACACCTTGGGGAGGTGAGCAGAACTCACACCTTGAGAAGGTGAGCAGAACTCACACCCTGGGGAGGTGAGCAGAACTCACACCCTGGGGAGGTGAGCAGAACTCACACCTTGGGGAGGTGAGCAGAACTCACACCTTGGGGAGGTGAGCAGAACTCACACCCTGGGGAGGTGATCAGAACTCACACCTTGGGAAGGTGAGCAGAACTCACACCCTGGGGAGGTGAGCATCACCTGGGCTCAAACAGAGATGGCCTCATTGATGTGGAAAGATGCTGCAGTGGAAGGTTCACTTCAGCTGGTACTGGCCATGCTGGTGACCCCAGGTCTGGAGAACTTGCTCGTGGCGGGACGCCAGCGCTTGGAAAACACACTCCGGAGGGGAGGTGTGGGAGCTTCCTCAGCCTGTTTCCACCACGCTGGTCCCAAGGACATTCTGTTTCTATCAGGACTGGGCAGACAGCACGTCACCAGCCAGGAGCCTGGCACCACAGCCCCTCCCAAGCCTGTGCCCCCCTCCCCGTGTCGCTTGGCTGCAAAGGATGCCGAAGGGCATCCCCCAGCGCGCTGTGCCGCCCGAGCTGGGCGCTGTGACGTCGCCGAGGAAAGGGTGGAGAAGAAAGGATGGGGGAGGTTGATATTTTCAGCTCTGATGAAAAATTGCAATGGGCTTTGTGGGCTCAGGACAGGTTATTCAAGCCCAGCCAGCCAACTTCTTGTTCCTTCTCAGGCTTGGAGGGGAAAATCCTCCAACGCCTGCCCTGTTTCCGCATCCAGCTCCAAGGCACAGCCCTTCTGGAAAAAATCTGCAGTTGCTAATCACTTGCCTGCTCTTTCCTTCTGAGGTGTTTTTTTGTGACAAAAGAGCAAACTGAAAAAAAAAATCATATTTCCTTCTACTTACTCAATGTGAAATTACTCAGGGGAGATAGCAAGGAGGCTGCTCTGTCTCTCCCCGGCCCCTGAAAGGCAGCTTTCAGCTGATACCAAGCTTGAAAAACATTGCAGTTCAGAAAGAGACCTTCCTCCCCTTTCAGAAAACAATGGGTCAGTGTAACAGGGCTCCAAACATGCAAGAGGAATGGTGAGATAACAACATCCTCATCTCTCTCAACAGTTCCTGAGGGCCTGAACTTGAAGGGATAGAGTCTACTGTTTAATGCCCTGCCAGTCGCCTGCAAAGGATCCCTCTTACTTGGTGCTTTCCCCTGCCTCCACGAGGAGACTCATGTCATGTCATGTCATGACATCCACTTCAGAGAATCTCAGAATCAGCCAGGTTGGAAGAGACCTCAGAGATCATCAAGTCCTACCAATCACCCAAGCCTAACTGGGTGCCTCATGCAGGCTTTGCTTAAACACCTCCAGGGATGTCAGCCCCACCACCTCCCTGGGCAGCACATCCCAATGGCCAATCTCTCTTTCTGTGAAGAACTTCTTTCTAAGATTAAGCCTAAACTCCTCCCTGCACAGCTTGAGACTGTGTCCTCTTGTTCTGTTGCTGGTTGCCTGGGAGAAGAGCCCAACCCCCACCTGGCTCCAACCTCCCTTCAGGTAGTTGTAGAGAGCAATGAGGTCTGCCCTGAGCCTCCTCTTCTCCAGGCTGAACACCCCCAGCTCCCTCAGCCTCTCCTCATAGGGCTGTGCTCCAGACCCCTCCCCAGCTTCGTTGCCCTTCTCTGGACACATTATTTGAATTGTACATCTCTTATCTGGTTATCAGCAGTGATGCACTTAAGCCATATCTCTGTGGGTACTGTGAGTAGGGACAGGATAAGGGACCAGATTCTGCATGAAGTCCATCCAGCTGTCAGCACAGACATTGGCATGGCTTTGGCATGGACATGGTACAGGGGATAGCAGAGCTAAGAGATGTATCTGCAGACAGATCCCTGTTTGGGAGAGTTTAGATGTGGCAGTGGCACATGGCAGTGGCACATGGCTAAGAGACTGACCTTGATCTCTTCTACTTTCTAGCACTGATGCGAGGGGAGGACCACACTTTGTTCTTGGTGTTCTACAGCCACTGAGTGATGGGAAAACCACTTCCCCAAAGGGAAGCTACCCAAAGCTAAGCAGAGGTTTCCTTCATGCCTGCAGCACACCAAGGTTCGTACCCCAGGATGTGTGATATGTTGGTCAGTGTGAGATTTGTATGGGTTGCTCCAAGTTAGGAGAGGAGAGAGCTGGAGATGTCTGGAGTAGAGCAGTCTCCAGCAGAGCTGGTGGCATGACAGACCCATGCATAATGGTTTTAGGATCTGTCAAAGGGCAGGGGTGACAAGCCCAGAAAACACAGCCTGTTTATCTATTTTTGTGGTTTGAGCAATCCATCTGGATGTCATGGCTCAAGAGAAAGCAAAATAACCAAGGAGCAAAAACTGTCTGCCTGGTGGTCTTAGCCACAGAGATGAGCCTGGGCCAAGCACAAAGACCATGCTGGGAAGGACCAAGAAACAGATCATGGTGATTTTGTTTAAACTTTACAGCCATGTGGTGTTTTAAGGAGATATTTCAGGAGAGAGAGAGTGGAGGAAATTTGCTGCATTGCCTGGTTTAAATGCCTGCACAAGGGCAATTGGATCTCTGCTGAGCTGAGTGCCTCCAAGTGCCTCATTATGGTGATGAGGCTCATTCTTCACTGACTTGCTTCCTGCTCCATTGCTGCCCTATCTCTATTTCTTTTTTTGTTTTTTAATCTCTGATCCTAAAGGGAAAAGATGGAAATTTGCATTTGATTTTCATAGCAGTTTGAGTACAGCCCATGAGATGTCTGCCTGCCTCTCTCTCTCCTTTTCATTAGATAAACAACCCTTCTGCCTCCCATGCTCTTCACTCACTGCTCAGAAGCAAAAGCCATGGGACCAGTGCATTCCCTCCCTGTCCTGATGTGACCTTACCAACTTTTGGATATGCTAACTTCACATCTTCCCTTCTCATTCCAGTGAAGTGACCCTGAGTGGACTTTCCACCCCTCTTCAGGACTGTGCTGCTTTTGAGGACAGCGCTTGTGCAGACTGCTGTCATTCCAGGTCTCCAGGTCACTGCTGTCTCCTCTTCTTCCATCATCACCAACTAGTTTCTGACTACAATTTGATGGGTCCTTATGTGAAAGGAACAAAACCCACACCATATATCACTTGCTCTGCTTGTCTAAAGGCAGGGAGTCTGGGGGGTCCAAGTAGAAGGTTCAGTCTTGTCTTGTGCAATGAATCTATGGCTTGGTGAAGAGATTCTACATTTGCCGTGAGACAGGACCCAGCTTCCCTACAGTGGAGATCCCATATGAATTGCCTCCAGATATTCAAAATCTGGCAGGAGCAATTTCCCTGGCAACTGAAACCATCTGTGTCAGACAACAGCAGTGATTTGGCTCTTCAAGACTATCAACTTGCTTGTACCTAGAGAAAAGTGTCCCACAATACTGGGTGAAGCTAAGCCACCCCCTGATCCCCACCAGAAAGGTCATGGCACAGATATTTAAAGGTAGTTACACTGAGAATACTCATTAAACTCGTGGCTGTTAAGCATGAAAATATCTTCTGGACATGAAAGTTCCCAGTATCATTGCCAGCATTGCATGTGGCAGTCATGAGGATCTTGACAGGCTTGAGAGTTGAGCCCATGAAAACCTCAGGAAGTTCAACAAGGTCAAGGTCAAAGTCCTGCATGTCTTGGGACAATCTCTAGTATTAACCCAGGCTGGGAGATGAAGGGCTGAAGACCAGCCCTGTGGAGAAGGACTTGGGGGTGCTGGTGAGTGAAAAGCTGGACACAAGCTGACACCATGCACTCCCCTCCCAGAGCCAGCTGTGTCCTGCACCTGCAGTGCTGGGGCCAGCTCTGGAGTGCTCAGCACAGCAGAGACATGGAGCTGTTGGAGCAGGGCCACAGGAAGCCACAGCAATGCTGGGAGGGCTGGAAGCCCTCTGCTGTGAGGCCAGGCTGAGAGAGTTGGAGTTGTTGAGCCTGGAGAAGAGAAGAATCCAGAGAGGCCTTATGGTGCCCTTTCAGTACTTAAAGATGGCTTACAAGAGAATTGGAGAGGGACATCTGGTCAGGGAGTGTAGAGAGAGGATGAAGGGTAAGAGTTTCAAACTGAAAGAGGGGAGATTTAGATTAGATATGAGGAAGAAATTCTTCATTGTGAAGGTGGTGAGACACTGGAACAGGTTGTCCACAAAGACAGTGGCTGTCTCATTCCTGGACCTGTTGAAAGCCAGATTGGATGGGACTTCGAGCAACCTGCTCTAGCTGAAGGTATCCCTGCCCATGGCAGGGCAGTTGGAGCTAGATGATCTTTAAGGTCTGTGCAACCCAAACCATCCCATGATCCTGGGTCAGTATTCATGCCTGCCCTGAACTGCAGCACATGAGAACATTTTGTTGAGGTGATTCTTTAGAGGAATCTCTTTCCTTCCAGTAACAGCTGGTGACTTGCTCTTACAGCTACCTCCATCTCAGAAAGGCTGTTGGCAAGAGGCACGAGTGATCCACCCTGGAGCAGTGTTTCGCTGGGTGTTAATAATAACAACACAAGCTCAGACCACAGAAAAGCCAACAACAGGAACAGGTGAACTAAGACCAAGGAAGACTGAAAAAATGGAGGTTGCTCATAGGGAAAATGAAGCCAAGGAGACAGAAAATGCTCTGAGGAGCCCTATGAGAGAATGTCACAGTGTGAAAAACTTGACTGATAGCATGAGATTAAAGGATCTTCATCTGTTTGCATTATCCAGGAGAAACTCAAGTGAACCTCTCATGCATTGTGGTGAAATGCAGAGGAAGCTGTTTCTGATAGCAGATGTATCTTTAATCCAGCAAAAAACTAATGGTTTGAAGTTTTAATAGCAAGCAACTGGGAAAAAACATAACTGGAGATGTGAGTTCTTCCTTCTTACCAGTGTTGAGCTTCTGCTGAGTGTCTTTCTAAGCAGAAAAGTGGTTTTGAGTAATGAAGGAGTTGAAGAAATGATGGAAAGAGGTGCCTTGGGCTGCAGGGCCCTGTAAAGGACAGTGGATAGTTGGGGCAGTCCCTTTCCAGCCTTGGAAACTGCAACTTCCATCAGCAAACCCCACTGCAAAACGTGGTAGGTTTTGAACATGGAAGAGCTGTGAGAATCTTCAGACATGGTAAGTGCAAGAACTGTTTGGAAAACAGTTGGTCTGCTCCAGGAGATGTTTCACCTGGGACCTTTATTCCTGGCTGTTTAATTGGGACCTTTATTCTTCTCAGCCAGATCAGAGCACTGGAGCAGGCTGCCCAGAGAGGTTGTGGACTTTGCTTCTCTGCAGACTTTCAAAACCCACCTGGATGAATTCCTGTGTGGCCTACTCTGGGTGGCCCTGCTTTAGCAGAGGGGTTGGACTTGATGATCTCCAAAGGTGCCTTCCAACCCTCTCCCCCATTCTGTGATCTTTCCCTGGGTTTGTTACACATGGGAGGGGATGTCTCCATTGCTGTGCATTTGGTCTGATTTAGAGGAACTGACAATGAGTCAAGCATCTGTGTCAAGGGGTTTAATTGAGTCTAATGAAGGCTTTGTCTGTTGGGGATCATGTCAACATTTAATTAATCACAATGAGCTACAATGTTGGTAGTTGAAGTCAGTTGGTGTCTCCATCCACCCACATCCAGAGCATCCCCAGTGGTGTATTAGTAATTACCCAGAGCAAACAAAGCTGGGAAGAAACAAGCACCCACAGAGCATTTTCTGGGTCCTTCCTCTCAAAGCAAGATATGGCTGCCATGAGCTGAGACCTGAGCCAGCTTGGAGCAGATGTTTTTGCTGCCGAAGAAGTCAATCTGTGACATGTGAACACTGCTTTGAAGCTCTGGGGACAGCTGGTGGGAGCAGCCTGGGGTGTTCTTGTGCTGTGCTGTTTGGTGCCTGCCTGCCTACCCTGACTTGTACTTGTGGGGCCCACAGCTGAACTGAAAGGGGTTCTAAGGACTCCCAAGTGGTATGGAAGAACTGGGAGTGTTCTCCCATTGCACCTGGAAGCCCTAAATCACTGCACTTCACTGACAGCTTTACATGAAGGTAGGCTTCATTTGGTTCCAAAAGTGCCCACAACTGTGTGGCTGCCCAAAGCCTCATTTCTAGGACTGAGTCTTTACAGCTGCATTTCATATTCCCTAGAGTCCTCCAAGCTTGAAAGCTCAGATTAGCTGAGCTGTGCTTGCCCTGCTCTGATAACCTCTTTAATACCTCTTAGCAGTAACTACAAAGCACCAGAGTGCAATAAAATAATTAATGAAAATTTCCAAGGATCTGTAAGTGTAAAGAGATGGATTCTAAGAACCTCCAGTGCACGCTGCTGACTGAAAATGATGCAACCCTGGAAACCTGACAGCTGCCATCTGATGTGGAAACACTTTGTAATCAATGGAGACAGTCATCATAACAGCCAGCCCTCACTGGATGGATCTGTACTGTGAGGCATTTTCCGCCTTTGGCCTCTTCCCAAGCCCTCTTCCCCCTGAGTCACAGGATACAGAAGATGCAAAGTCCTTGGCCAGCTATATTTGTTGGGCTGAGCAGCAGAGGAGATCAGGCAATAGAAGTTCTGGGGTGCTTGGAATTTATAAATCTGGGCATCTGGAGCATCTTGCAGTCCTACAACTTAACAGACTTGTAGCAGGAAGCCCTGAAGCAGGAGAAAACCCTTTCTGGAGCCAAGATGCTTCCAGGGTACTTGCGGTGGATCCCGGAGGCAAACCCTGCGTTAGCACAGAGCTGCCAAGGTTTTCACACTGCTGGTGGCATGGTAGGAAAGCCATGGAAACTTGGCACTGAAGGGGCTGCCTGGGAGCTGTGAGCAGGGACTGAAGCAGAGGTTGTTAAACCTGGGACGTTTCTGCTCAGTTTTCCAACTGGCGTGTTCCAACGAAATCCTCCTTCGCTGGCCGGCTTCCAGACCTGCTACTGGGGAATCTTCTCAGTTCAGCATCTGCTGAAAGGCTTCACTTTGGGCCACTGCACCCAAGAGCAGCACAAGTGCTTTGCAGATGTAGATGTGGCTGAATGCAGCCCACAAGCATTGCAATGAGAAGGTGGAATGAGACTGCTCTACATCTGCTGCTGCTTCGTGATTGGCATTGGAGAGCACAGGGCCCTCTGCTGCGACTGCAGGACTGAAGAAGAGGGGGAGAGGCTGCACAGGAGGACCTTTTCTTCAGCCCCATTTTAAACTTGGCCTAATGGTTTTCTTATCTTGTTTCTAACTCTTCCTTACTCAGGTGCCCCACCTTTTCCCAGCAATTTCATGCAAAAGATGCCAATTCATCACCTGCAGGCAAATGGCCAATTTCATAGAATGGTTTGGGTTGGAAGGGACCTTTAAGAATCATCTACCCCAACTAGAGCAGGTTTTTCAGAGCCCCAAACAACCTAACCTGGAATGGCTCCAGGGATGGGGCATCTCCCACCTCTCTGGGCCTCCTGGGACAGGTCTCACCACCCTCAGCATAAAAAAATGTCTTGCTTCTCCCTAGTCTTAATCTCCATCTTTTAGTTTCAAACCATTGCCCTTTGTCCTGTCACAACAGACCCTGATAAAAGCTGTGTCCCTGTCTTTCTGGTCAGCTCCTTTAAGCATTGAAAGGCCACCAGAAGGTCTCCCTGGAGCCTCCAGGCTCAACAACCTCAACTCTCTCAGCCTGGACTCACAGCAGAGGACTTTCAGCTCTCCCAGCATTGCTGTGGCCTCCTCTGGTCCTGCTCCAACAGGTCCCTGTCTGTGCTGTGCTGAGCACTCCAGAGCTGGCCCCAGCACTGCAGGGGGGTCTCAGCAGAGCACAGCAGAGGGGCAGAATCCCCTCCCTTCCCCTGCTGCCCACACTGCTGAGGATTAGCCCAGGACAGGTTGGCTCGGGGCTGTGAGTGCTCAGTGTCAGCTCATGTCCAGCTTTTCACCAGCACCATGATGAGCAGGGCTGCTCTCCATGCCTTCATTCCCCAGCCTCTACTGACCTCCTGTCCTGCCCTTGCCCTAGGCTATTTAAACATGAAGAGGGTGAAGTTGGGTGACAGGAGGCATTCCTTGGGTTTTGGGTGACAAATGAGTCCAGATTCCAGGGTTGGACTCTGTCCTGAGAGAAAGGTAGGGAGGATTGTTGGAGTGACTGAAAGATTGCTCCCTGGAGGAGACCATGGGGTGAAAGTGGTCTCTGCCCTCCTCACACTCTGGGACATCTGTACTCCTTTGCTCCTTCCTTTCAGCCTCCCTTGGCTGGTTCCCTCAAGAGACTTCCCTGAGGAATAAGGAGATCTGATATCAATTAGTTGCATGAGACATCTGGTTATAATCTGCTCTTTGATGTCCTGGCATGGAGAAATCCCTGGATGTTTCTTCTGAGAGGGAGGCAGCAGTCTAGATTAGGAGTTGTCTCTGCAGACTGTCAAAGTTCTCTTGGGACTTAGCCTGGGACCTCCATGGTCATGGATCTGCCCTTGCTCCTCATGTCCTGTGGCACAGGTGTGCCAGCTGTGGCCAATATGAGGAGGTCTGTGCCCAGAACCCCAGGGAGGGATTTCCTGATAACACAGGGAAGAATTTGGCTCTGTGGCTGAGCCTGACTTGGTGCCTGGCCCCCAGTGCTGCTCCCATGGCCAAGTGAGCTGACAGCCTGCAGACTAGCAACGTCAAACTGACCTCTCCTGATTGGATTTTGGGATGGCTCAAGGGTGACATCCTTCCTTGCTCTCTGCCACTGCCAGCAGCCTCTGACTTTCCTTTCAAAGAGACCACTTGCTCCCTTACAGTGGCTTTTGGGATATATGTAGAGCCACCAGTGTGCATTTCAGTCTGGACTCTGTTCTGCAAAGCTAAACTTAAAGATGGGTACAACCAGGAGATGCCATGCTTGTTCACAGCAGTAAGATCTGGCTGCTTTGTTAGCCAACCTTCTCAATCATTTCACACACAGATATCCCCCAAAGCTTTCCAGGCTATCTCTCCTGACACCCTTCTCATAATGCCTGCTGAAAAAGAAGGAAAAAAAAAAGCCATCTGGAGCTATCCTAGAATCATGGAATTATTTTGGTTGGAAGAGACCTTTAAGATCATTGAGTTAAACCTAAGACCACCATGGCCATTAAACCATGCCCACAATACCCCATGGAGTGACCCTGACTGCAGAGCATACAGACTGGAGGAGACAAAGACAATTTTCTTTTTTTTCATGTAGGACAAACTCATCAAATTGTTTTGGCCATAGCAGGTGAGAGAAAAAGAGACTATTTGAAAACAAATGCAAAGTTTCAATATTGACACTTTTCTATGCAGAACAGTTTCCTTTTTGGGGTAGGAAGGAGGAAGCCAATGCCAAAGTAGTTTGCATTCAAATTTGCCTATGTTTGTATTTATGAACCAAATTTAATCAAACCACAGAAGGCCATAGGACATCATGGGCCAGTCTGATAAAGAGTTTCATAGAATCATAGAATGGTTTGAGTTGGAAGGGACCTCAAAGATGATCCAGTTCCAACCCCCTTGCCATGGGGCAGGAACACCTCCCACCAGCCCAGGTTGCTCAAACCTGGCCTTGAACACCTCCAGGGAAGAGGCTTCCACCACCTCCCTGGGCAACCTGTTCCAGTGTCTCACCACCCTCTCTGTTTCTTCCTAATCTCCAGTCTATATCTCCCCTCTTCCACCTCAAAGTCACTGTCCTTCATCCTAGCACTACAAGCCCCTAAGGGGTTACAATGTCCCTCCCCAGCTTTCTTCTAGTTCCCATTCAGGTACTGGAAGGCTGCTCCAAGGTCTCCCTGGAGCCTCCTCTTCTCTAGGCTGAACAGACCAAAATCCCTCAGCTTGTTCCCACAGGGGAGGTTCTCCAGCCCTCTGATCATCTTTGTGGCCTCTTCTGGACCCACTCCAGCAGTTCCAGGTGCTGCTTGCACTGTGGGCTCCAGAACTGGAGGCAGTGTTGCAGGTGGCGTGTCAGCAGAGCAGAGCAGAGCAGAGCAGAGCAGAGCAGAACAGAACAGAACAGAACAGAGCAGAGGGCAGAATCCCCTCCCTGTGCTGCTGCTCTCCTTGCTTTGGATGCAGCTCAGCACACAGCTGCCTGCTGGCCTGCAAGCAACCATTGCTGGCTCATGCTGGGTTTTTCATCAGCCAAGTTTACTTTTCTTTTGCTGATCCAACAATTCTCTCCTTTTACTAGATCTTAATCCTGCTGATAAAAGACATTATCACACTTCTGGATCTCCTTTGGGTGAGCCAGCAACCTCATCATTCAGCTTTTTGCTCATAACAGGGACATTCTAATGTTTGATATTCCTCTGCACATCTGCTGTGGACCACTTGTGATAGTCCTACAACCTAAGGATGCCCAGAGGTTAACAATTTTCACAGTGAAGCTCACAAACCCATGGCAATAAAGTCTTCAGAGTGAGGGATTCCTATTTTGCAGTGGGAACTCCAGCTCCTACACACATGCTCCTGGTTGTAACTGCAGCACAAAGAAGTCTTTTTCTTAGTAGGAATAACAAATAATGACTTGTTCCCAAATGATCACATTCTTGCATTCTCTGTTATTTTGATGTTTTGAGGTTGTTGGTGGTTTGGTTGGGTTTGTTTTATTTTGCTGTTTGCTAATGGCAAGGAGCTCAGTTTGCTTTTCATTTGTAGGTCCTTTCTTGCAGGCTGTGGGAGGCATTCCAAGTTGAATGGAAACATCTGGTTAGTGGGAGGCCTTTCACACACACACACAGAGGATCAGCCAGGTTGGAAAAGACCTCAAAGATCATCAAGTCCAACCTATTACCTAATCCCTAACACCTCCTGACAACTAAACCATGGCTCCAAGTGCCACAGCCAAGCTTCTTTTGAACACCTCCAGGGAGGGTGACTCCACCACCTCCCTGGGCAGCACATTCCATGGCCAATTACTCTTTCTGTGAAGAACTTTCTCCTCACCTCGAGTCTAAACCTCCCCTGGCACAGCTTGAGACTGTGTCCTCTTGTTCTGGTGCTGGTTGCCTGGGAGAAGAGACCAACCCCCACCTGGCTGCAACCTCCCTTCAGGTAGGTGTAGAGAGCTTTGCTCTTTCTCTGGAGTGACAAAGGGACAATTACTGCTCAGCACTGATGTCAGTCGTGGTGGTTTCTGCCAGAATCTGCAGGAACCAATCTCCAGTGTGCTGAAACCAGTCACAGTGTTTCTGGTTTAGGGAATGAAACAGAGCAACATGAAGTGATGGGGCTGTGGTTTGAAACTGGAGCAAGGGGACATGAGGAGGAACTACTAGAATGAGAGTGGTGAAATACTGGAACAGGCTGCCCAGAGATCACAGGATCACAGGATGTTAGGGGTTGGAAGGGACCTCTGGAGATCTTTGAGTCAACCCCCCCCTGCCAGAGCAGGACCATAGAATCCAGGGTAGGTCACATAATGTGGCTGAGGTAAATTCAGATTGCATGTTAGGAAGAAGTTCTTCCCCATGAGGGTGGTGAGACACTGGCACAGGTTGTCCAGGGAGGTGGTGGAAGCCTCATCCCTGGAAGTGTTTAAGGCCAGGCTGGATGTGGCTGTGAGCAACCTGCTGTAGTGTGAGGTGTCCCTGCCCATGGCAGAGAGGTTGGAACTGGATGATCCTTGAGGTCCCTTCCAACCCTGACAGTTCCATGATTCTGTGATTCAAGATCAGACTTGATGTAGCCCTGGGCAGCTTGATCTAGTTGGTGGTGTCCCTGTTGACTGTGGGGGTGTTGAACAAGATGACCTTTGTCCCTTGCAACCCAATGCAATCTGTGAATGATAGCTTAGGAAAGGAGAAAATCAAGGGAAAACTTGCCAGTGATGAAACTTTTCTGAGTGACCAGCCTTGCACCAGTAGAGATGGCTAAAGGAGGCATTCACAATGGGATGGAGACCAACAGCCACTAAATGAGGAAGGGTTCAACCTTGTGAAGGAAGGAAACAAGCTCTGAGTTCAAGGAACTGTGCAGGCAGCAGAGTGCCAACACCTGAATTCAGCATCTGCAGCAGGACACTGCCTGGATGGAGCAAAGCCTTGACTTGTCTGAGTCCCTTGGTGGAAAACTACCAAACCTTCCAGGAGGTCACACTGTCCCCAGTGCTGAAGGACATTGAGGATCAGCCTGACTTAGTAACCCTTAAATAAAATAATACATGGTAGGATGCAGGACCAGAGGTTTCTGGACAGAAAGAACAAACAGCATTGAAGATAAATCATATTTTGCTGAGCTAAATGACAATAAAGTTAAAGCACATCTTCTTCTGAAGTTGAAATTGTAGCTTAGCAACAGATGGCTGAGGGCCAATCATGCTGCACTATAAAAGCCCAGTCCCATCTTAGGGAAGGTAGGATCCTAACCCCCTTCCTATGAAGCATGTTTGAGTATTCCTCCTTTGAGTGGGGAAATCCTGGCTGGGTCCAGAGTGGGTTGAGTAGCCCTGAAGAAAAAGCCTTGGGGGTGTTGGTTGATGAGAAGCTCCCCAGGAGCCAGCAGTGCCCTCATGCAGCCCAGAGGGCAGCTGTGTGCTGGGCTGCAGCAAGAGGAGTGTGGGCAGCAGGGCAAGAGAGGGGATTCTGCTCCTTGACTCTGCTCTGACCAGATCCCACCTTGAATACTGCATCCAGTTCTGGTGTCCTCAGCATAGGAAGGACACAGAGCCATTGGATAGAGTCCAGAGGAGGCCACAAAGATAATCCAAGGGCTGGAACACCTCTGTTATGAGGACAGGCTGTGCTCCAGACCCCTCCCCAGCCTCGTTGCCCTTCTCTGGACATGTTCCAGCAACTCAACATCTTTCCTCCTCCTTTGCTTGAATGCCAGCAAATCTGAAGCCTGCCTGCACACAAATACCACTGGGTGCTCTCCTGCCTCCAACATCCACCAGCATCCATAATTTTGATCTCCTCTGGGCCAGAAGTAGCATTATGGTTTGTACAGTACCAGGTACTACAGGGGATGAAACATCAGGTTGCTGTACCCAGCTGCTGTCACTGGAAGAGAAGCTGTGATTAATCCCAAATAACTCTGCTTTTGCAAGGCAGAAGGAAACTCTGGCATTTCCTCTTTCTTCCCCTGTCTCTGAGTGAGGAACACACATAAAGCACAGCCTGTGATGTGAAGTCATTCTAGTTTGTCCCTCCAAATCCCCAGCCCCTGTGCAATACTGAGGGAGGCAGACAAGCCTGTGGCTAGCCACCAGCTCCACTTGACAACACATTCTCACAGCTTTCCAGATAATTCCTGTGGGATGGACCCTGAGAACAGAAAGAATCCATGGCTGAAAAACTTTTCTGGTGCAGTCTGTCAAGTGTCTCCTAAAGAACTTGGCTCAACAGGCAGAGTGGTCAAGAGCTGGCAGCTGCTCTGAACCCAGCTCTCTGCTGGCTGTGCTCCAACAGGTCAGGGAGCAGCTGATGATGTCCCCACTGTTGTGTTGTGCCTGTGTGTCTGCCTCATGCCCATCCAAACCCTGTTTCTGAAAACACAGCTGGGGTGGGGAACACACGTGGCATGTCCTCTGCCTGGGATTCTGATCAGAGTGCTGTCACCTAGGGCAGCAAATGACCCCACTGCCAGCTCCACCTGGTCACCCAGGTGCTCCCAAGGGGCTCCAAGTTCCTGGAGTCTGGGGCCAGTGCCCTCCATTGACCCTTCTGGGCTGTTTCTCAGTGATCTGTGAGGCTAGTCTGAGGAATCAGCAGCTGGAAGACATCCAGGGATGAGATATGGCATGAGACCCTCCTGCTTCTTTCCTCCTCCCCTTGGTCTGTTGCAATGCCTGGCTCCAGACCATGCTCTGGCTGCAGGGAGGCTTCCTGCCCCTTTCCTGGTCCTGATACCCTGACCTCTTGGCTAACTGGACAGGATGACCTTGGAGGGTCCCTTCCAACCCAGTGGAGTCTGTAAAGAGCACTGTGCAATGAAGGTATCTCCATTCCTCACTGCCTCTATGTTACAAACCAGCAGGTCTAGGCACAGAATAGAAATTTTAAACAAGGTTCTTTGCTACTTTTTCCCTATCTAAATCACATCCTTTGAAGGGTCTGGAGAACAGGTCTTGTGAGAAGCAGCTGAGGGAACTGGAGTTGTTCAGCCTGGACAAAAGGAGGCTGAGGGAGACCTTCTGGCTCTCTACAACTCCCTGAAAGGAGGCTGGAACCAGGTAGGGATTGGTCTCTTCTCCCTTGTAACAAGTGACAGCACAAGAAGAAATGGCCTCAGATTGCACCAGGGGAAGTTTAAGTTGGACATCAGCAAAAATTTCTGGACAGAAAAGGTTCTCAAACCTTGGCCCAGGCTGCCCATGGCAGTGGTGAAGTCTCCATCCCTGCAGGGGTTTCAAAGCTGTGTAGATGTGGTGCTGAGGGACATGGTTTAGTGGTGACCTGGCAGTGCTGGGTTAATGGTGGGACTGGATGACCTTAAAGGAGTCTTCCAAACCAAACAACTCTATGATTCTGTGATTCTGAATCCTTTCAAAAAGGCCTTGTTTGTGGCAGAAGACCTGGACCAAGCTCCAGCAGAGACCTTCCAGCAGAGTGAGGTGTGTCCCCTGCTCAGCATTTGCATGATCCTTGCATAGGAGATCTCTTGCAGGGCTCCCATATGTTAGGTTTCTTTCCACATCATGGATATATTTTGGAGGATTTACAGTCTGCCTTTTCTCTCGGGCTCCTCAATGCTTGCAACCTTGCCTTACAACAGTCATGCAGGGGGATGCAGCCAGAGATCCCTTCAGGACACTGGGCACAAGGCCTCCTGTGATCTGCTCCAGACTTTGACTCGCCAAGGGGAACTGAGATCCCATTAACTGTGACAAACACCCAAAGTGCTGAGCAGAAAAGGCACAGGTCTGATTCCAGGTCCTGGCACCCACCTCCTCATGTCCATACTGCTTCAGGCACACCTCTTGGGCAGGCTGGTGTTGGAGAGAGCTGCCTGGGGCCAGCCCAGCATTTGCTATCTCCTGCTGGTCTTCCTTTACTGACTGCCATCCATGTACCCACTGCAGGTGGTGGGAAAGGTGGCTTGGACTTGTCTGGGACAGAAATTTCTCCCAGAAGGAGGGAGATTTTTTCAGCTACTAAAGGGGCATGAAATAAGAAGTTGCATTTCAGGGTCCTGAGTGACTGAGCTATGAATTACCTCAGGTTGGAAACTTCCTGAGAGGAGGAAATGGCCTCTCTTTAGCCATTGGTTTGCTGCCACAGGACCTGGTGGTTTTCTGGCTCAGCTCTAAACACATTAGCTAAGGAGCCCTGTTAGAGAAAGGCTATTCATTAGGAGTAGCTAAAAAGCCACATCCTGTTCCAGCCACTCCAGTAAAACCATCCTTGGGCTCATTGCACCCATAAATTAAGGCACAGGGAGAAGAACAGTCCTCTGCTTCCATCTGACAGCTTTAGACAGCACCAGCACAGACAGCAGGACAGGCTGCTGTGTTAGCAATAACTGGAGAGCCATCAAGTGACCACAGGTCACAGGAGCTACCAAGTGCCTCAGTTTCCCTGGTGAAAAATCATAGAATCATAGAAAGTGTGTCTAGCAGATCGAGGGAGGCTCTCTCTGGCCAACCTGTGCCAGTGTTTCACCACTCTCATTGGGAAGAAGAACTTTCTCCTGATGTCCAACCTAAATCTCCCCTGCTCCAGCTTCAAGCCATTGCCCTTCATCCTATCACCACCTGCCTTTCTAAAAAGTCCTTCCCCAACCTTCCTGTAGGTTCCTAGCAGATGCTGAAATGTTGCTATAAGGTCTCCTTGGAGCCTTCTCCTTCCCCAGGCTGAACAGCCCCAAATCTTCCAGCCTGTCTTTATAGAAGAGGTGTTCCAGCCCTTTGACATCATCTTTGAGGTCCTTTCCACCCTGATATTGCATGACTCTCTGATTCTATGCTCTATTAATTGGATATTTCACTACATACCTTCCATATCAGAAGCTCTGTACAACATTGTTTTGCCCAACCTTCAAGCAAACCAACCCTGAAATATTTTTCACTGTCCATGACAATGTCATGCTTCTGAGAGTGGCAATTCAGCTGCTTTGCTATGACTGCTTGTGTAGAGGATGGTAACAGCTGTATCTTGGCTTAGTGGGAACCAGTGGGTATGCGAGGACAGGTAGACCACTGAGGAGGATCACCATGTAAAGGGCAATAATGGTAAGAGAGAGCTATCTAATGGTGCCATGCACCAGAGAGAAACATCCAGGGCTAGTGTGGTATTTTCCTGATCTGAATGTATGGGGAAAGAGAAATTTCCAAGAACCCCCCCCGATTTCTCAGGCAGTTTCTGTCCTTATCAGCCACTTTGAATTCAGGAGCTGATATTTAAAAGCAGACATTGCTGCAGGCACCATTCAAAATCCCACCAGTGTCCTTGGAAAGATGACTGCTGAAAATGGGATGTGTAAATCACAGCCTTTGCAACAGCTGATCCTGGATTTCAGCCATGGTAAAGATGTGGTTTTGTCATGCAGAGAACAAATATTTTAACAGATTTCCAGGTGCTTTGCTTTGCAGTGGGGGTTATGTGTTAAAGCTTCTCTTGTTTGACTCTGCTGCTACAGTGAACACTGATTTCTACTGAGCAAACAACACTGCATCCTATGGAATCAAACTGCCAAAGGAACCTAATGAGGTCTAACAAGGGTAAGTGCAGGGTCCTGCAGCTGGCAGGGAAGAATAAACTGCAGCAGTGCAGGTTAGGAGGTGAGCAGTCCTGTGGAGAAGGACCTGGGAGTGCTGGTGGATAGCAAGTTCTGCATGGGACTGTAATGTGCCCTGGTGGCCAAGAAGGCCAATGGGGTCCTGGGGTGCATTCAGAGGAGAGTGTCCAGCAGATCCAGGGAGGTTCTCCTCCCCCTCTACTCTGCCCTGCTGAGGCCACACCTGGAATATTGCATCCAGTTTTGGGCTCCCCAGTTCAAGAGGGATCTAATCCAGAGAGACCAACGAGAGCTACCAGGATGATTGAGAGATTGGAGCACTGCCCTGTGAGGAGAGGCTGAGAGCCCTGGGGCTGTTTAGTTTGGATAAGACTGAGAGGGGAATTAATAAATGTCTATAAATATCTGAGGGCTGAGTGTCAAGAGGGAGGGGATAGGGACAGGCTCTGCTCAGTTGCACCCTGGGATAGGACAAGGGGCAATGGATAGAAACTGCAGCACAGGAGGTTCCACCTCAACATGAGGAGGAACTTCACTGGGAGGGTCACAGAGCACTGGAACAGGCTGCCCAGAGAGGTTGTGGAGTCTTCTTCTCTGGAGACTTTCCAGCCCTGTCTGACCTGTGCTGGATTCTATGGTCCTGCTCTGGCAGGGGGTTGGACTGGATGATCTCTGGAGGTCCCTTCCAACCCCTAACATCCTGTGAGCCTGTGACCCTGTGACTCACAAGACTGACAAGGTCAAGATGTGTAAAAACACGTCTGCAAAATTTTGATTTCTTGTATTTAAAGGGGCTTTGATTTCAGCACCATGCTTTGTTGTCTCTGCCAGCCCTGCTGCATGGAACGGTGAAGTAATAGCTCAGGGGAGCTGTTCAGTGTCTCCTCACTGGTCACTGTGTGGCTCCACACTTCACAAACTCACTCTTTCTGGCTCCTCTCTGGTAACAGGACTCTTTGTTTCCTCATGGATATCAGAAGGTATTTAGCTCAGTAATGGCCAAACATTTAGCAAATATAGATACACTTTTTGCTTCACAACTCTCCAGGGTGCTTTAGAGCCATTTTATGATCCCATCTACAAAGCAATGTTTGCATTTTGAGTGCGGATTCCTGAGCCCCTGATGTCTTTGGACTAGATGACCTCTGGAGGTCCTTTCCAACCCAAACCATTCTATGATTCTATGTTAGGAAGCACTTCACATCCTTGAAGTGCATACAACTATCAGCTCCCACTCCAGCTGGCAAGACTGGTCCCATACAGAATCATAGACTGGTTTGGGGTGGAAGAGACCTTTAAAGGTCATCTGCTCTAACCCCTTTGCAGTCAGCAGGGACATTGACAACCAGAGAAGGTTGCTCAAAGCCCCATCAAACCCGGTCTTAAACACTTCCATGGATGGAGCATCCACAACTTCTCTGGGCAGCCTGCTCCAGTGCCTCACACCCACACTGTAAAACATTTCTTTTTCTTAGCTAATCTAAATCTCCTATCATTCAGTGTAGAACCAGCATCTCTTGTTTAATCACTGCACTCCAGGATCAAGAGCCCCTCTCTATCATACTTGTAGGCCCTCTTTAAGTACTGAAAGGCCACAGTAAGGTCTTGCTGAAGCCTTCTCTTCTCCAGGCTGAGCAACCCCAGCAGCTAACAGGACACAGTTGCTGGTATCGAGTTCCTGTTGCTTGTTGTGACAAAACCAATTCCAAGCAAGCTGGTAGCAAGAGCCTAAACCACCACCTGGCATGATCTCACCAAAGAGCATCCCCAGCCCTTCCACTCAATCTTTGTAGCATCTCACTAACCACATTGCCAGGATGAATGAGAAAGTATTTACCCAAACAGAAATGAATGAAGATAGATGAGGCTAATTAAAAGCTCCTTCCCAGAATAAGGCAGTGCAAAGCTCTGTGTGTGCAAGCACAATAAAACCTCAGGCCCAGCTGAATATAGATGGGGTTTGATGTGATGTAGTTTTGGTCTTGGTTCCACTCTCCACTGCTGTGGAGAGATTTTATGAGGTTTTTACCCACAGTAGCTTTACATTTTTCAGGATCTGTTTTTTCCCTTGTTTGTGGTGCATCCATTCCAGCAACTGTCTCCAGCTGAGTCAAGGCACTCTGATATAAAAAGAGATATTGGCCCTCTAAATAGTTTTATTTGGTGGTGTGGTGGGTGGACTGGAAGCAGAATAATCCCATACACAGGTCATGGGAGATCTGGGTCCTATTCATAGAAGAGAAAAAAAATAAATCATAGAATCATTTGGGTTGAAAAAGACCTTTAAGATCATTAGACTGTTTCAGGGCTCAGCTTGACAGGGTGATGGGACAGAACATTACCCTGAAAGGTTGCACCAGAAGATTCTTGAGGTCCCCACCAATCTGATATTCTATGAATCTCTGAATCTATAAATATATGAATCTATGAATCTATAAATCTATGAATCTATGAATCTATGAATCTGTGAATCTGTGAATCTGTGAATCTATGAATCTGTGAATCTGTGAATCTGTGAATCTGTGAATCTGTGAATCTATGAATCTGTGAATCTATGAATCTATAAATCTATGAATCTATAAATCTATGAATCTATGAATCTATGAATGTATGAATCTGTGAATCTGTGAATCTATGAATCTATGAATCTATGAATCTGTGAATCTGTGAATCTATGAATCTATGAATCTGTGAATCTATGAATCTGTGAATCTGTGAATCTATGAATCTGTGAATCTATGAATCTATGAATCTATGAATCTATGAATCTATAAATCTGTGAATCTATAAATCTATGAATCTGTGAATCTGTGAATCTGTGAATCTATGAATCTGTGAATCTGTGAATCTATGAATCTGTGAATCTGTGAATCTATGAATCTATGAATCTATGAATCTATAAATCTGTGAATCTATGAATCTGTGAATCTATGAATCTGTGAATCTGTGAATCTGTGAATCTATGAATCTATGAATCTGTGAATCTATGAATCTATGAATCTATGAATCTATAAATCTGTGAATCTGTGAATCTGTGAATCTATGAATCTGTGAATCTGTGAATCTGTGAATCTGTGAATCTATAAATCTATGAATCTATGAATCTGTGAATCTATGAATCTATAAATCTGTGAATCTGTGAATCTGTGAATCTGTGAATCTATGAATCTATGAATCTATGAATCTGTGAATCTGTGAATCTATAAATCTATGAATCTATGAATCTATGAATCTATGAATCTATAAATCTGTGAATCTGTGAATCTGTGAATCTATGAATCTGTGAATCTGTGAATCTGTGAATCTATGAATCTATAAATCTATGAACCTATGAATCTGTGAATCTGTGAATCTATCAATCTATAAATCTATAAATCTATGAACCTATGAATCTATGAATCTATAAATCTATAAATCTATGAACCTATGAATCTATGAATCTGTGAATCTATCAATCTATAAATCTATAAATCTATGAACCTATGAATCTATGAATCTGTGAAACTATAAATCTATGAATCTAGGAATCTATGAATCTATGAATCTGTGAATCTGTGAATCTATGAATCTATAAATCTATGAACCTATGAATCTGTGAATCTGTGAATCTATCAATCTATAAATCTATGAACCTATGAATCTATGAATCTATAAATCTATAAATCTATGAACCTATGAATCTATGAATCTGTGAATCTATCAATCTATAAATCTATGAACCTATGAATCTATGAATCTGTGAATCTATCAATCTATAAATCTATAAATCTATGAACCTATGAATCTATGAATCTGTGAAACTATAAATCTATGAATCTAGGAATCTATGAATCTATGAATCTGTGAATCTGTGAATCTATAAATCTGTGAATCTGTGAATCTATTAATCTGTGAATCTATAAATCTATAAATCTATGAATCTGTGACTCTATAAATCTATGAGTCTATGAATCTGTGAATCTGTTAATCTATGAATCTATAAACCTATGAATCACAGAGTCCAACCAAGCCTGGTGCTAAACCATGGCCCCCCCCACGTCATTCCATATGTCTTCAGTGAATCAAGGCATTACTTTTGGCCAGGCAGAGACAAAGCACATGCTCAGCTCTGGGTGCCCAAATGATTACCTGAGGTCCAGAATGCTGCAGCTCTTGTAGCAGCATCCTCTGGCCCTCCCCACAGGGTGATGGGTAGGAAGGGAACCACACACACTCCCTTGGGTTCCAATTAATTGGGGTTTGCTGGCTATTTCCAAACACACCTAGACTGTTTTCCTGGTGCCCTGCACTCTGGTGGCTGCTGCTCTAGGGCACAAGGAGTGAGCAAACCCTTGTCAAATGCTTTAGCTGCATAATTTACTCATGGGCTCATTATCCATGTGTCTACTTGTGATTCTCTCCTGTGCCCTTCTGCAGGATGTTGACATGTTCTCCCTGGAGAGAAATCCAGCTCAAACTGCTTTTCCACAGTATTATCTCTAGACAGACACAAGCCATGCAGATGACTCCCAGCCAGGTCCCCTGTGCCTGGACTATTCCTCCAGTGGGCTGTATAAACCCATCTGTTCCTGTGCCATGCCCACCACGTGAGTCCCTGCTCTCATGTCCTAGGAGTGACATTCTGGTGGGCTGCAACACAGCCCTGATGTCATTGCAGAGACTCTGAACTGGAAAACGAGAAGCAGAAATCATAACTGAGGGCAGCTTAAGCAACAGTATAACTTGTTTGGGAAAGCAAAGCCTCTTCCCTGCCACAAGAACAATCTGGAAGAACAGGTCAGGGATGGTTTGGAGCCAAGGGAGCTTTCCCTGAAAAAGGGAGGTGGGGTGGAAGAGCCATCCATCCCCTATGACTTAGTGAATTTATGCTAATTTGGCATGAACCTATTGGATGGAAACATCATCGAGTTGTACACTGGGTTAGGTGGGAAGGGACCTTCAGAGGTCAGCTAGTCTGAAATGACCCTGCAGTCAGCAGGGACATCTGCAGCTACAGCAGGTTGCTCTGAGCCCCAGACACCCTGACCTGGGATGGTTCCAGGGATGGAGCATCTACCACCTCTCTGGGCAACCTGGGACAGAGTCTCACCACCCTCAGTGTAAACAATTTCTTTCCTCTCTCCTCTGAGTTTCATTCCATCACCCCTAGTCCTGTCACAACAGGCCCTGATAAAAGTCTGACTTTCTGACTGGCCCCTTGAAGCACTGAAATACCACCAGGAGGTCTCCCTGGAGCCTTCTCTTCTCCAGGCTGGACAACCTCAGCTCTACCAGCCTGGCCTCACAGCAGAGGACTTCCAGCCCTCCCATCACTGTGAGTGCTCGGTGCTGGCTCTTTTCCAGCTGTTCATCCACCAGCACCCCCACGTCCTTCTCCACAGGGCTGCTCCCCATCTCCTCATCCTCCAGCCTGTGTTGATACCAGGGATTGCCTCAACCCACATGCAGGACCTTGCACTTGGCTTTATTGAACCAGATGAGGTGCAGAAGGGCTCTCTTCTCAAGCTTGTTCAGGCGTCCTGTGGTACAGAGCAGAAGAGAAGAACCTCGCTGAGAAGAATCTTGCCCCTGACCTCTGTGATGCCACATGAATCAAACTGGAGCCTGGTACCTAGAAGCTCTTGAGATTCTATGTCTTTGCTGGCATGTTTAATGAGTGCATGGTTCCTGTGGAGGAGGATCAATAGGGGATGTGTGGCAGATGGAATAGTTCATTGCAATTGTTCTTCATCCAGTTTAATTTGATGCTCCAGGACAAAGCAGTTGCCCATTCCTTTTTCCATGCTAATTCTGCCACTTCCACCATGAGGCAGAAAATTTCAGGAGATGTGAGGCTGCCCTGACAATCAGAGTAACTGCATGCTCTATCTTTCATCCTCCTCCTTTTAAATCACATGCTTGATCAGGGCCTTCTGGGCATAATGAACCTAAGGAAGTTTGGTTTTCTGCAGCACTGTGCTTCATGATGGATTTTTAGTGATCATTTGCTGATGACTAACCAAGGGCTGAACTCACTCTGAAACTTTCCTTCTGTGGGGGAGAGTAGAGAAGTTCCCTCTCCTTCACCTCCTTCCCATTTTTGCAGGAAGTTGGTCTATTGAGGACTTCTAGCACTTCCTCAGATGTGATTGAGATTGATAAAAGAATTCTGGTTTGGGTCCAACCTAAACCACCCCTGGGTCAATTTCAGGTCATTTCCTCCTGTCCTATTACTTGTTGCTTGGGAGAAGAGACCGACCCCCACCTCAATCTGACCTCCTTTCAGGGAGCTGTAGAGAGCAATGAGGTCTCCCCTCAGCCTCCTTTTCTCCAGGCTGAACACCCCCAGTTCCCTCAGCTGCTTCTCACCAGCCCTGCTCTCCAGACCCTTCCTCAGCTTTGTGCCCTTCTCTGGACCTGCTCCAGCACCTCAAGGTCCTTCTGTGGTGAGGAGCCCAAAACTGAGCCCAGGATTAGAGGTGTGGCCTCACCAGTACTGAGCACAGGGAAACAATCACTGCCCTGCTCCTGCTAGGATCCAACCTAGGGTCCCACATTTTCTTTGCATGTTCTCCAGCCACTGAGGAGTGGATGGGGAGCAGGCTCCATCCCTCCTCCTGTTCTTAGTTCCTGTGAATCAGGTTTGACAAAGCAGGTGACTATCTATAGGTGTTGTCCAGGGGATTCTGGTTCCTTGACCCACTGCAGTGATGCCCTACTGAAAGGAGAAATCCAGCAGCTAATTTCTAGCAGGGTTTGCTGTTAGCAGAGGAGCCAGGGAAGCCTCTAAGGTTGTGTGACTTAGGAGAGAGTTCCTCTGTCTGTTCTCTCTCTCTCATTAAAATTTGAGCTGACACAGGACCAAACTTTCTCTCACCTGGGCATCTCCCTTCCATTACACTTAAACCAAATCCAGACTAAGACACATCCTACCTCTCTGCAAACATCTAGAGTGTGGTTAGTTGCTTCTGGCTGCTTCTGTGGGAGAGAAAGAGGCAGACTGACACCACAAATCGTCTCCTCCTACCTAAGGTGGATGTCCAAAATAGGTGAGGTGAGCCACACCTCCAGGCACTCCCCTTGGAAAGATAAAGGGAGCCTTGGGTGAAGATGACCTGGCATTGGTGTTGCTCAAAGAGGGAGGTAGACCTTCAGAGGTGCCTTCCATGACTAGCTCTGAAGGAGGTCCAGATGTCTGAGACAACCAAATGGACCCTTCAACTTCTGGTCCACATCTCTGAGCAGCCTTCAGTTGTGTTCTCCTGACAGGTCTCTGATGAAGGAAGAGAGACCCTGGCATCAACCACACAACCACCACCCAAGACCCCCAGTGAAAGCAGCTTGGTGAAGCTCTACTGCACACCTGGCAGAAGATATCACCCACCAAGAGCAATGTGGGTGACTGGGATTTCATCTCTTTGATCAACCAGATGCTTAAAGAGCCTCATTAGCCTCAGACACTGATAATTGTGTTAAAGCTCCTGGTGATGACATCCAGAAACATTCAGGTTGGAAAAGACCCTCAGGATCACCAAGTCCAACCCAGAATCCTGCTCTACAAGGTTCACCCCTAAACCATAGCCCCAAGCACCACATCCAAACCACCTTGAAACACCTCCAGGGTTGGTGACTCCACCACCTGCCTGGGCAGCACATTCCAATCCCTGACCACTCTTGCTGGGAAAATATTTTTCCTAATGTCCAGCCTAAACCTATCCAGTTGCAGCTTGAGGCCATTCCCTCTTTTTCTATCACTAATTCCCTGTGAGAAGAGACCAGCAGCAGCCTCTCCACAAAGTCCTTTCAGGCAGTTGTAGATAGCATTGAGGTCTCCCCTCAGCCTCCTCTTTTCCAAACTAACCATCCCCAGCTCCTTCAGTCACTCTTCATCAGATTTATTCTCCAGGTCCTTCCCAGCTTCCTTGCCCTCCTCTGCCCTGGCTCCAGCACCTCCACATCTCTCCTGTATTGAAGTGCCCCAAACTGGACACAATACTCAAGGTGTGGCTCAGGGACACATGTCACAGACAGGAGTGAGCTAAATCCCTCAGCTGATGAACAGACTGTGGAGGTATTTGGGATACTGAGCAGTTCAAGCTGGTTTAAAGAATCTTTGTAGATTATTCAACAGAGACCTGCTTGCCAGCATTTGGCAGGTACAGAGATCCTGCAGTCTAAAATTATTGCCTGTTTCAGCTTCTCAACACTGAATAAATTACTCCTGAAAATAGGATTCCTGTGTAACCAAGGTGGGAACTGTTCTGGACACACAAAGATGAATGCAAGCTCTCATCAACACTGGCAAGAGAGCCCCTGCAGAAGTTTCTGATTGCTAAGTCAATGCCAAGCAGAGCTCGGGGTTTCCTTCCAGCTAACAAACTTACTTATCACAGTCACAGGTTGGGAGGCATCTCCAGACATCATCGAGTCCAACCCCCCTGCCAAGGCAGATTCGCCTAAACAAGGTCACACAGGAACACCTCCAGGTGGGTTTGGAATATCTCCAGAGATGGAGACTCCACTGTCTTCCTGGGTAGCCTCTTCCAGTGCTCTACCACCCTTAGATTAAAGTTCCTCCTCATGTTTAGATGGAACTTCCTACATTCAAGTCTGTGCCTGTTACCCCTTGTGCTGTCACTGGGCACCACTGAAAAAAGCCTGGTGCCATCCTGACACCCACCCTTTAAGTATTGATGAGCATTGATGAGATCCCCCCTCAGTCTTCTCTTTTCCAGACTAGAAAAAGCCCAATTCTCTCACTCCTGTCTCACAAGAGAGATGTTCCAGTCCCCTCAGCAGCTTTGTAGCTCTTATCCCTGCAAAGTCTAATGAGACAACAGTTGGTCAGCAGTGTGAATCAGCCACGACTTCTGGCAAATTCACATCAGACAGAAACAAGACAGGCTTTTGGGGTATTTTCAGGAGAAAACAGATGACTTGATTGTTTCATTTTATTGAGACAGCTCATTCTGAAATGCACCTGAGTGCTCATTTCTTACTGATCTTCCACTCATTCTTAAATTGCAGCAAGGTATTTCACTTCAATTGATTTTTCTTTCTCAGAATTGTTTTGCTTTCATGTAAATCCAGGTGTCCATGTCATTTCCAGTTGGCCCCAAACTATTTCACAGAACTTTGTCTAACAAATAAATCCAAAAGCTGCTCACTTAACCTCTTCCAGTCTCCTTTTCACAGATTCACAGAATCTCAGATTGCAGTGGGTTGGAAGGGACCCACAAATATCATCTTGTCCAACCCCACTGTACTCAGCAGATCTCCAACTAGATCAGGCTGCCCAGGGACACATTCAGTTTGATCTTGAATGTCTCCAGGGATGGGGCTTCAACCACATCCCTGTGCAGCCTGTTCCAGTGTTTCACCACTCATTGTAAAGAACTTCCTCCCTATATCCAACCTAAACCTACCCTGCTCCAGTTTCAAACCACTGCCCCACAACCTGCTCTTCTAAACAGGCCCTCTAGGTCCCCTTCAGATATTGAAATGCAGCTCTGAGGCCTCCCTGGAGCCTTCTTTTCTCCATGCTGAACAACCCAAACTCTCTCAGCCTGTCATCATAGCAGAGGTTCTCCAGCCCTCTGATCATCTTTGTGGCCCTCTTCTGGACCCTCTTCACCAGGTCCACATCTCTCTTGTGTTGGGGACCTTGGAGGGGGACACAGTACCCCAGGTGAGGTCTCAGCACAGCACCGCAGAGGGGTAGAATTTCCCTCTTCTTCTGCTGGCCATGTTTCTGGAGATGCAGCCCAGGATGCTATCAGCCTTCTGGGCTGCAAGTGTCCAGCTCATGTCCAGCTTCTCATCCACCAGCACCCCCAAGTCCTTTTCTGCAAGGCTGCTCTCAGTCTCATCATCCCCCAGCCTGATGTGTCTTGAGCACAAGCCCTATGAGGAGAGGCTGAGGGAGCTGGGGGTGTTTAGCCTGGAGAAGAGGAGGCTCAAGTGAGACTTTATTGCTCTCTGCAACTACCTGAAGAGAGGTTGTAGCCAGGTGGGGGTTGGACTCTTCTCCCAGGCAACCAGCTCCAGAACAAGAGGACACAGTCTCAAGCTGTGTCAGGGGAAGTTTAGGCTGGAGGTGAGGAGAAAGTTCTTCACAGAAAGAGTAATTGGCCATTGGAATGTGCTGCCCAGGGAGATGGTGGAGTCACCATCCCTGGAGGTGTTCAAAAAGAGATTGGCTGTGGCACTTGGAGCCATGGTTTAGTTGTCAGGAAGTGTTAGGGATTAGGTAATAGGTTGGACTTGATGATCTCTGAGGTCTTTTCCAACCTGGCTGATTCTGTGGTTCTGGACTGATATCAAGGGTTGCCCCAACCTAGGTGCAGGACCTTGCACTTTGCCTTTTTGAACCTCATGAGATTCTCCTCAGCCACCTCTCCAGCCTGGCCAGCTCCCTCTGGATGGCACCATCTTGTCCTTCAGCCTTTTCAAGGAGAAATGTTTCAGTTTGTGGATTTCTAGTGAACTTTGCTGATTTCTCTTTCTCCTGAGCTGGAAAATCAGAGATCAGACCTTGCAGAAGTTCCTGTTCTCCTTGCAGTTAGTGCTGAATGACTCCCAGATTTCAGTAGGAAAAGGCAATTAATAAAAAAAGGGGGGGGGGGGGGGGGGAGAGGGGAGAGTGGGTGTGAGACCACAGGCAGCATGCTTTGTAGTCATAAAATAAATGAACTTCTGCTGTGTTTATGTTGTAGGTATAATACAGCAGGAAGCATCCTTCAAAGCCTTGTTTATAAAGAACTTGGCAAGTTGGGAGCATGGGGGGTGGTAAATGGGTTTGTGGGAGGTGCCTAAGGCATGAAGTTTGGGTTTTTAGCTGGTGGAAATCAGTGTGTCTCCCTTCACTCAGTGATTTACATCAGTGGAGAAGTTGCTTCAAGGGTTTCAAGGGAGAACAGATATAAAATACTTTCATTTAATTTTTTTCCCCCTGCTGATACTTCCTGAAGTTTGTTCCCTATCTATAAGTACCAGGAATAACTCAGAGGAACAGCATCCTAATTCCCAGTTTCACTCTTGCTGTAAGTATTAAAGGTGTGAGTGAGGTTTGGAGCTGGTTCCTGCCCTGCTGATCAGCCAAGGAAGCCAGACTGGGGCTTCTCAACCTTTGAGGCCTGGCACCTCAGAGCCAGATAATTCCCAAACCATGTATTGGCAGTCTACAAAAATTCCCCAATGCACCTGATTAATGACAGGGAAGCTGAGGCACGGTCAGCCAGGACAATTCGTCTTGGGTCTTCCAGTGAGTGAAGTTCACTGCAGCCTGTCCGCTCCCTGCTGAGCCCTATCATGAACTTCCCTGCTCACACAGCAGCAATTTCACCTCTACAGAGTACTGAAACTCACCAACCACTACCCTCACGCAGAGGGAGAAAGTGAAGCAAAGACAGACAGCAGCATGGTGGGACCAGACACCCTCAACCCTGATCCACCACATCAGGGACACCTCAGCTCTCAAGGCAGCATCAGTCCTGGTGAACTATCCCATTGGTGGGGATTGAGAGACATTAATGGGTGTCTAACAGCCTTGGGCTCCAGCTGACCCCAGGGGGACAGCCACAGAGCTGGAGGGAGATCAAAACCTCAGCAGGTCAAAACCAGTCCTGTGATCATGCTGCTGCTTTCAATGACTTGAGAGGCAGCCTCGAGTGAGAGGGTTTGAAAGATCCTGAGAAAAAGTGCAGACCTAGCTGTAAGGTTTCTCTGGCTGCAGGGTTGGCTGGACATGTGTCCCTGGTGGGCTGTGGGACACATGGTGTCCACCCAGGAGATGGCTTGAGAGACCTCTCTGCTTTGCTGAACTTTGCACAAAGGTCGCCATCAATATCCTGAAGCTCTTTTAACCTCTCTTTTCCACCCTAGGCTTAGCTGCACCTCTCCAAAGGGTTAATCAGGCCCTCTGAGCTGGGTGCTGTTGTTAGATGAGGTGATGATGAAGAGGCTTTCCTGCACCAGTATCCCTGCACTCCATGGGTAGTACTGTTGCTGGAAGGGGATGCTGCTTTGGACATCACATTTCCCTGCTGGGCTCTGTGCCCACTCAGCCACCTCTGCACGCAGGAGGCTGCATCGTTTCCACCCACACAAGTTGCCAAACTTTAGAGTACAACCCATCAGACAAGTCCAAATGAGCAGGCAGTGACACAAGTTAGGAGCTGAGGACATAACTCCTGGGGGGCTTGGATCACACCTGGGAAATCACCTAGGACCATCACCCGTGTAGATAGGACCTGGTTCTGCTTCTGGTCCCTGCACAATGTTGATATCTCAGGAAGTCAGTGAGACTTATGCTTCAGACTCTGACAAGCTCCCTGGGGGGCATCAGACCTCACTCATCTCCAACATCATCACTAGCTGGCAACAGAAGTGGGAGCCCTGGGTCCACAGATGAAGATCTGGGTGCCCTTCCCCCAGACTGGGAGGAAGGGAGGCAGAGAAGAGGGATGGCAAAGCTGTTTGGAAACCACTGTGCGTAATTACAGCCTGTTTGAAACAGAGCTGCTTCCTCCTTAGCCTGAACTACATTAATTAAACTGCTGCGTGCAGAAACGAATTAATTAAACCAATTATTATGCTGCTAGTTTATCCATTTGCTATTTACTTTGGTTGATTACTTGGCTCTGATTAATAAATATTGAAAATGTGTTAATTAATTGAATTAATTCACTGCTGGTTTGTTGACTGATCAGTTACCTATCCCTCACCTCCACGACTTCGCTTGTGCCCTGCAAGTTTGTCCCCAGGAGCAGATCTCCAGGGGCTCAACCACGGGCAGTGGGGCAGGTATGGGGGGTGGAGGTCACTTACCAAAAGGCAGGACAAAGAAGAAGGGGAACCAGCAGAGGATGAAAACACCAACAACGATGGCAAGAGTCTTGGCTGCCTTTTTCTCACGGGAGAACTTGAGGAGCCGCACGGAGAGGGAACTCCTGAAGTTGTTGGCCTTGCTGCGGCTGCTGGAGAGAGGGTCCTCCAGCACGCTGCGGCAGTGGATGCGCAGTACCACCTCCATCGATTTGTTCCTCTCCTTCTTGACCCCTGCCTCCAAGCTCCGGGTGGTCCGCCTGGCCACCACGTAGATCCTGAAGTACATCACCAGGATGACCATGAGGGGCAGGTAGAAGGAGAAGAGGGAGGAGAACAGGGCATAGCCTGGCTCCTCCGTGATGCTACAGATGCTCTCATCCGGCGGTGGCGGCTCCTTCCAGCCCAGCAGTGGCCCGATGGAGATGACCATGGAGGACAGCCAGACCACCACGAGGATGACCCCCGCTTTCCTCTCGGTCATGATCGTGGGGTACTTGAGGGAGTACTTGACGCCGATGTACCGGTCCACGGAGATGATGCAGAGGCTCATGATGGAAGCGGAGCAGCACAGCACATCCACCGCTGCCCAGATGTTGCAGAAGATGCGCCCAAACACCCAGAAGCCCAGCACCTCCAAGGTGGCTGAGAAGGGCAGCACAGTGGTGCTGAGCAGCAGGTCGGCGATGGCCAGGTTGACGATGAAGTAGTTGGTGACTGTCTGCAGGTGCCGGTTGCAAGCGACTGAGAGGATGACCAGGATGTTCCCCACGATGGCTGAGAGGATGAAGACAGCCAGGAAGACCCCGACGCCCACTGCTTGCACGTCCAAGGCGAAAGTCAACGTGGTGCTGTTGCCCTCGGGGATCTCCTCACCTTGCAGCCCCCAGGACCGGTTGGTGCCGCTCTGGCTGCCTTGTCCTGTCCGATTCCCACTCAAGCTGCCATTGCTCAGCTCAGGGAAAGTCATTGTAGAAAAAGTCCGGGCTCCATGGAGGGCGAGGAGAAAGTGATGCCGAGGTGCAGCTCCCCCGGCATGATCCCTGCAGCCCCCTCCAAGACTGTCAGCACCTTTCGGGGCAAGTCTTGGTCCCCCCAGCCGGGATGGAGAGCAGGAAGGCTCTCACCCCAGCCGGGATGGAGCGCAGGAAGGTTCCTCACCCCAGCCGGGATGGAGAGCAGGAAGATTCCTCACTCCAGCCGGGATGGAGGACAGGCAGCTCCTCACAACCCCAGCCTTCTTCACACCGGCCAGCCCCGCCGCCCCCTTCCCCTTCCCCGCCACCGCCTCAGCCCCGCCGCCGGCCCGCCCGGAGGGGCAGCGAGCTGGGTCCCCCCCGCCGCTGCCTTCGCATGCTCCGGGGGGGGGCTGCGCTAGGCAGCGGCCGGTAGCGCTCGGCGGCTCCGTTCCTCTTCCCGCTCCGCTGGGAGAGCTCCGGGAGGGGCCAGGGAAGGGCGGGCAGGAGGGAGGGGTGAGCCGAGCTTTGGTTGGGGGGGGTGCCGGGAGCCGCAGGCGTCAGGTGCCGCCGGAGGAGGAGAAGGAGGCAGCGCTTCTTTGCGAGACGAGATGAGCCCGGGACAGGGTGAAACCGCAGCAGCGCCGGGCTGGGGAGGAGAAGGGATACGGCACGGGCTGGGGGCAGGCAGGCACTTGCGGGGCAGGCATGAGTTTGGGGAGCAGGCACCCACCCGGGGTCGTGGTAGGGGACAGGCACAACTTGAAGGTTCGGGAAGCGACGGTGGGGGCTGGCAGCCACTGGAGGGGAGCAGTACCCCCATGGGGAGGACAAGCACCCACTCTGGGCGGGGGCACAGGCAGCACTGGGGTGCAGACACCCTGGATTGGGTGTGGGGGTGTGTGGGAAGATTCCCTCGGGGGTGCAGCCGCCGCTCCGCCTGCCGCCGGCAGAGGGCAGCAGAGCGCAGGGTTTGCGGGGCGGTGTGGCACCCCGTGGGGGGCTGCAGGTGCGACTGGGGGGACAGGCTAAGGATGGAGGTGTGCCGGGAGGGGACAGGCTAGAGATGGAGGTGTGCCAGGAGGGGACAGGCTAGAGATGGAGTTGTGCCGGGAGGTGACAGGCTAAGGATGGAGGTGTGCCGGGAGGGGACAGGCTAAGGATGGAGGTGTGCCGGGAGGGGACAGGCTAAGGATGGAGGTGTGCCGGGAGGGGACAGGCGAGAGATGGAGGTGTGCCGGGAGGGGACAGGCTAAGGATGGAGGTGTGCCAGGAGGGGACAGGCTAGAGATGGAGTTGTGCCGGGAGGGGACAGGCTAAGGATGGAGGTGTGCCAGGAGGGGACAGGCTAGAGATGGAGTTGTGCCAGGAGGGGACAGGCTAAGGATGGAGGTGTGCCAGGAGGGGACAGGCTAGAGATGGAGGTGTGCTGGGAGGGGGACAGGCTAAGGATGGAGGTGTGCCAGGAGGAGACAGGCTAGAGATGAAGGTGTGCTGGGAGGAGGGGGGCAGCCCAGAGACGGGGCTGTGCTGTGAGGCTTGCAGGTACTCCCAGACCCAGCATCCCACGAGGAGTATGTCCTGCAAGGCTGGCATAGCACTAACAGTGACGTCCTGCAAGGCTGGTAGATCTCCCCAGCCCTAGCATCCCACACGGAGAGATGTCCTTCAAGGCTGGTAGGTCCCTACCATCCCCACCATCAGCCCAGCAGGGATGTCCTGCAGGGCTGGCAGGTCCCCTCCAGACCCAGTATTCCACCAGAAGGTTGCTCTGCAAGGCTGGCAGATCTCCCCTCTTTCCCCACATCCAGGACTTCCAGCTAACCCTTTCCATGCTAACCCTGCTCCTCCTGTCCTGCCACTCCAGCCCAGGCATCCTTTCAAAAGCAGCCTCTCATGTCCAGGGACAGGATGTGATCGGCAGCTCCACGTCTGGGACTTAACCTTGCTGCAAGATTTGGAGAAGGCAGCTTGTGACTAAAACATATAGGCACATATTTTTGGCTAATTTAAACAGGGTTGGTTCTTTTTCCCACTGATAAAAGCAGATCCTGTTTACACTGGTTTCCTCCCAGTGACCCTACTCTCCAGCCTCCATACATTACAATGGGGACTGACCACAGGGTCTCTCCCTCAGCTCCTTTCTACTGTACACAGGAAATATTTCCTTGGAGTTTGTTTATCCATGGGTTTTTCAACTTTCAGTTTGAATAAAATGCTTTTAAAGGGCAGTGCAAGTGGACAGTGAGGTGATTTAACTTGGGCTCTGTTAGAGCTTGGGAGATCTGGTGGTTCACTGAATATGAGAGTGAACAACAACAAAAAAGAAATTAAATACATAAAATTGTACATTTATTAACTTCTTTGCTTTGACAATCCTCACAGGAAATGACACAGTTTAGACTTTCCTTATTTCTTTCTCTCTTCCTCAGGATTTCACCCTCTTTCCCAGAGCTGGGTTTGTGACCCTGCTGGGAGCAAGCAAAGCAGAGCAAACAGGACCAAATAGAAGGGAAATGCTTCAAAAGATGGTTTTCCTTAAAAAAAAAAAAAAAAAGAAAAAAACCCCCGAAAACACCAAACCCTTTAATTATTATTTTAATTTAAATATAATAATAATAATAATAATAATAATAATAACAATAATAATAATAACAATAAACCAAACACCCAACCCTGGAGGTCAGATGACTCATTTTTCTTCTGTTTTGATGAAAACAAACATGTCAACAACCCAAATGAAGTATCACTTCTTCCTGGGCTGCTAAACTCAGCATGGGATGATCGCAACCCCTGGAATTTTGTAGCTGTATCTTTGCAGCTCCACAGATTGCTGTCTAGATAAATATATCTCCTCTAATCTAGCCAGTGAAAACAGAGATAAAGAAAACACGTGCCCTTTCCCAAAGTTAAGGCTGGAATCTGCTTCTTATGCATGCTGAGATTGTAACCACCTTTTTGGTCAGAAAAGGAAGATTTCTCCCAAATGACATGGCAGGAAATGCTGTGAAGATTGCATCTGCCCTGCCTCTTGTCTGCCTCCTTGAGTGAGCTGGAAGACCTTTCTTGATGTCTCCAAAGACAACTGCAGCTGGGTCAGGGGTATCCCAAGCTCTGATACAGGCTGGGCAGGGACTGGCTTGAGAGCAGCCCCGAAAAAAGGGACTTGGGGGTGCTGGTGGATGAGAAGCTCAACAGGAGCCAGCAGTGAGCACTTGCAGCCCAGAGAGCCAAGCAGAGCCTGGGCTGAAGAAGGAGAAGTGTGGCCAGCAGATCAAGGGAGGTGATTCTCCTCCTCTACTCTGCTCTGGTAAGACCCCACTTGGAGAACTGCATCCAGTTCTGGAGTCTCTGTTACAGGAAAGATCTGGAGGTGCTGGAAGGTGTCCGGAGAAGGGCCACAAG
Source organism: Indicator indicator (assembly GCF_027791375.1). Taxonomy (NCBI): domain Eukaryota; kingdom Metazoa; phylum Chordata; class Aves; order Piciformes; family Indicatoridae; genus Indicator; species Indicator indicator. Next base: position 3,901,310 of record NC_072032.1, on the reverse strand, counting down.
GATGAGCAGAGGGCTGGAGCTGCTCTGCTCTGGAGACAGACTGAGAGAGTTGGGGTTGTTCAGTCTGGAGAAGAGAAGGCTCTGAGGAGACCTTATTGTGGCCTTCCACTACCCTCACAGTGAAGACTTTCTTCTTAATATCTGACCTAGATCTTCCCTCTTCAGTTTAAATGCATCACCCCTAGTCCTATAGCTGTGCTCCCTGATCGAGTCCCTCCCCCTCTTTCCTTTTGACTCTCTTTAAGTACTGAACAAAGCTCTTCCTGGAGCCTTCTCCAGGCTCAACAACCTCAACTCTCCCAACCTGTCCTCACAACAGAGGGATTCCAGCCACCTGATAATTTTTGTGGACCTCCTCTGGACCCAGTTGATGGGATAGCTGAGGTGAAGATGCACCTTTTGGTGGGGGTAAGGCTGGGCTCTACCTTCTCACGAGCTGCTCAGGACTGATGGACCTGCCCTGACCTTGCAGAAAACCTTAGAGACTCTCCTGATGCCTTTCATTCTCTAGCCAGGGCAGGGAGACAGCACATCCTGTGTTGTCAGTGCAGCTCAGCTAATAACCAGCAGTTCATTACCACCCAGTTGTCTCATTGCTTTGCATCTGTCTCCTTGCTTCAGTCTAAGCCAGGTCTATTATAGTTAATTCAGGCTAATGAGGAACAGGTTTATACTAATGTACTTAAACTCAAATAAAAGTGTTTGGGTAGGTCTGTGCAGAGGAACTGAAGGGCCTGGGCTGAACACCCACAGAGATCTGTGAGCACCTGGGACCTTGCCAGTCTGTAGGGTATGAGCTGGAAGGAGGTACAGCTCCTGCCCCTCCGAGAATCATCCAGTCACAGAGTGGTTTGCATTGGAAGGGACCTTTAAAGGTCATCCAGTCCCTGCAGTCAGTAGGGACATCTGCAGCTACAGCAGGTTGCTCAGAGCCCCAAGCAACCTGAGCTGGAATGGTTCCAGGGATGAGGCATCTCCCACCTCTCTGGGCAGCCTGGGCCAGGGTCTCACCACCCTCAGGGTAAAAAAATTTCTTCCTTCTTTCTAGTCTGAATATCCTTCTTTTAATTTAACTCAATCCCACTCTGTGTCATTGATGAAGGTATTAAACAGCTCTGGTCCCTCTTGACATATTGAATCCCTTTCCTCCCTCTTTTGCGCTCTTTTGGGGCAGAGCTTGCACCTTAGGACTTGGGTGGCATCAATAAATGTTAAGACACATACACCTGAGCAGTTTGTCACACTGTAATTCTGTGTTACATCTGAAGAAAGGGAATTTTTCAGTGCAGAAGATCAGAGCTTAGAGAATTTTGATCAACATCTGAAGGACTCCAGGTTTCTAAGAAGGAGAGCCCTGGTTGCACCCTTGCTCTGTGAAGAAAGATCAGCCATGGGGCAGCTGCCTGCAACATCTCCTGGGCTGGAGCTGGAAGAGCTGGATCCTGATTGTGTTGACTGCAGAACAGTGTTGAAATCACAGAATCATGGAATCACCTGGGTTGGAAAAGACCCTAACATCATCAAGCCCAACTACGACCTAACATCTCCCTGTACACAACTGTTATGCCATGGTCCTGAGCTCCTCATCCAAACATGTTTTAAACACCTTCAAGGATGGTGTGGACCACCACTTCCCTGGTCAGCCTGCTTCAATGCTTAAGGAATGGTGATATTTAAGTGATTGCAAAGATGGGCTTGCCTTGTCTTGAGCAGGACAACTAAAATTCCTCTGGGAAGTCAGGATAGGTCTTTGCTGCATGCCCTTCTGAGACTGTGTCCAGCTGGGGCCTCCTGTGTCCAGCTGACACCAGTTCTTCAAGTATGAAGTTTAACAAGCACAAGTGCAAGGCCCTACATCAGGGGAGGAATAACAACAGGCACCAGGACAGGTTAGAGGCTGCCCTGCTGGAAAGCAGCTCCACACAGAAAGACCTTGGAGTGCTGGTGGGCAGCAAGTTCTGCATGGGACAGCAATGTGCCCTTGTGGCCAAGAGAGCCAATGAGATCCTGGGGTGCATCAGGAAAGGTGTCCAGCAGGTCAAGGGAAGTTCTTCTCCCCCTCCACTCTGCCCTGCTGAGACCACACCTGCAATACTGTGTCCAGTTTGGGGCTCCCCAGTTCAAGAGAGACAGAGACCTGCTGGAGAGAATCCAATGGAGAGCCATGAGGATGCTTAGGGGACTTGAGCATCTCCCCTGTGAAGAGAGACTGAGAGCCCTGGGGCTGTTTAGTCTGGAGAAGAGAAGACTGAGAGGGGATCTGATCAATGTCTATCAATAGCTGAGGGGTGGGTGTCAAGGGGAGGGGGCCAGGCTCTTTTCACCTCAACATGAGGAGAAACTTCTTTACAGTGAGGGTGACAGAGCACTGGAACAGGCTGCCCAGGGGGGTTGTGGAGTCTCCTTCTCTGGAGACTTTCAAAACCCACCTGGATGCATTCCTGTGCAGACTACCCTGAGTGATCCTGCTCTGGCAGGGGGGCTGGACCTGATGATCTCTTGAGGTCCCTTCCAGCCTCTGAGATACTGTGATATAAAAATTTGCTTGCAGGGAATGATTCAAACCTCTTTTGCTGTCCCTTGAGGTGCCCAATGTGGGACTCTTGAAAATTCCAGATGAGAACCATAGCTGGAAGAGGTAACAGGCAAAACATGGACTAGCTCTTGTCACAGAGCATTGGGATTTGAGGGAATTTCACTTTGAATTGTGGTTAAGGGATGAGAGGTGGAGTGTCCATAAATTGTGCACCTTTTTTGCTGTTGTGATGATGTAATTTTGACCTTGGGGTGGGGAATTCTTTTGTTGTTGTTGTTGATGTAAAAGAAGTCTGTGAAAATTTGTGATGAAAATGTCTTTTGCTGATACTGTTGTGATTTGATTTGAAGTTTAGGCAAAATCAGGCTATGCTTTGAATGTTTATGTCTTAATTAATGAGGCAAGAAGTATAAGGAGAGGAAATAGCTTTTGTTAGCTGACTGAGAATGGTAGAAGAAAAGAAAATCTGTCAATCCTCTTATGACATCTACCACAAACTGCCCAGACTAGGCTATGATTCTATGACATGCCTGTGAAATGGGCATTCCAGGAGGAGCAAACCTCCACCCCAGAACAGCCTAATGAAGTGGTCAGGAGCCAAGGAAAGAGGCTGGCTGGGTTTTGGTGTTCTGTGTGTGCAAAGAGACCAGCTCTGAGTGCCACTCTGGTAACTGGGCAGCCAAGGCAGGTGGGATGGGTACATAGAACAAGCAGATGAGTGTGGTTTACAGGGCCGGTTTGTTATTTCAGTGGGGATGTTGATGTGTTCAAAATGAAGCATTCTTCAGGGATGTTCCTTTCCTTTCCTTTCCTTTCCTTTCCTTTCCTTTCCTTTCCTTTCCTTTCCTTTCCTTTCCTTTCCTTTCCTTTCCTTTCCTTTCCTTTCCTTTCCTTTCCTTTCCTTTCCTTTCCTTTCCTTTCCTTTCCTTTCCTTTCCTTTCCCTTCTCCTTTCCCTTTCCCTTTCCCTTTCCCTTTCCCTTTCCCTTTCCCTTTCCCTTTCCCTTTCCCTTTCCCTTTCCCTTTCCCTTTCCCTTTCCCTTTCCCTTTCCCTTTCCCTTTCCCTTTCCCTTTCCTTTCCTTTTTTTCTTTTTTCTTTTCTTTTTCTTTATCTTTTGCTCTGTTTAACAGCTTCATGAGAGGAGACCTTCTTGTGGCCTTCCAGTATCTTAAGGGGACCTACAAGAAAGCTGGGGAGGGACTTTTCAGGGTGTCAGGTAATGATAGGACTGGGGGGAAGGGAGCAAAACTGGAAGTCGGTAGGTTCAGATTGGATGTTAGGAAGAAATTCTTCCCCATGAAGGTGGTGAGACACTGGCACAGGTTGCCCAGGGAGGTGGTGGAAGCCTCATCCCTGGAGGATTTTAAGGCCAGGCTGGATGTGGCTTTGAGTAACCTGATCTAGTGTGAGGTGTCCCTGCCCATGGCAGGGGGATTGGAACTGGATGATCCTTGAGGTCCCTCCCAACCCTGACAATTCTCTGATTCTCTGACAAAATGCTTCAATATCAAGTGGAACATTTCAGATCCACATTTCAAAATATATATATATATATATATACACATTTTTTTCCCCCAAGTCCAAATAAGCAAAACATAAGGCAAATCACTTTGGCAATCACTAAGAGTTACCAATTAGCAGAAACACTGCTAATGATGATGTCAAAGAACCAGAGCAGCCACTGCTGGACAGAATAAAACAAAGAGCAGCACAAAAGATAAATCACAGCACAATCCAATACAGAAATAAAAACACTCCCAAAGGTCAAAACTGCAGCAAAAGGTTTCTCTGTTATCACAGGGAAATATTTCTGTTGGCAGGTTTGTTTCTTTCAGAAATTTCACTTCCCCCAAGCATCAGCATTCGTTTGCCACTGCTGTATTTTGTTTCCTCCCAGTCAGAAGTTCAGACCCTCAGCTGCCTCAAAGGGCAGGTGTGGCTAAAGCCCTGAAATTTGCTTTCTGAGGGTCTGCTTCTCAGCCACCTGTGGGTAAGGACATGTGGTGGTACAGGTAAAGCATGACCTGAGGATGGCTCAAGGTGGAAACCTCACCTGGAAGAAAAATTTATCTTATGTTAGTATCATCAGCCAACAACTTTGTTTCTTCTCACATGCAACAAGTTGTGCCAGGGGAGGTTCAGGCTGGAGATTAGGAGAAATTTCTTCCCAGAAAGGGGACTCAAGTACTGGAGCAGGCTGCCCAGAGAGGTGGTGGAGTCTCTATCCCGGTAAGAATTTAAATGACACATGGCTGTGGTGCTTAGGGACATGGTTTAGTGGCAGTGGCTTAGTGGTAGTGGTGGGATTGTAAGACCTTGCTTGGAGTACCATGTCCAGGATGTGGACCTGATGGAGCAGGTCCAGAGGAGGGCCACAAAGATGATCAAAGGGCTGGAGAACTTCTGCTATGAAGACAGGCTGAAAGATGGTCCTTGAGGTCTTTTCCAACCTTATTGATTCTGTGATTTGGGGCTGTTCAGCCTGGAGAAGAGAAGGCTCCAGGGACACCTTACAGCAGTATTTCAATATCTGAAGAGGACCTACAGGAAGGCTGTGGAGGGACTGTTTAAAAGGTCAGGTGGTGATAGGATGAGAGGCAATGGTTTGAAAGTGGAGTAGGGGAGATTTCTGTTGGACATTATGAGGAAGTTTTTTACCATGAGGGTGGTGAAATACTGCCCAGGGAGGTATTTCAGACCCCATCCCTGGAGACATTCAAGGTCCAACTTAACAGGGCTCTGAACAATCTGCTCCTCTTGGAGGTGTCCCTGCTGACTGCAGGGAGATTGGGCAAGATGACCTTTGAGGCTCCCTGCCAACCTGATGCATTCTGTGATTCTATGAAGTAGCCAAAGTTATTAAAAGGAGAATAACCTCTCCAGCTGCTGGGCTAAATGTTGCAGTCTGCTACAACCTGCAGAGTTAAAAGTGATCATGAATGTATCAGCAGGCACAGCAATGGGTGTGCAAAAGCATTAGCCAGATGTTTGCTTGTAGCATGACACATGCAGGCTGGGCTTGTTCTCTTCCCCCGGGCTCTGCATGACTGCCTTCTGATGTGGGAGGCCAGAAGGGAACATCAGCTTCATCTTGGCTGGTAAAAGCCAGAAAACATTGCTGAGAGCTCTCTGGTTTGGAGGTGAACTGGGTCAAAGGATCCCCATGAAGAGGTTTTGCTGACAGGCTGTTTGAATGGCAGCATCAGGTTCTTATTAGTTGTTCCCAAGTGATTTTATGCTGCTTTGTCACTGCAGTCAGTGACCTTGGCCTTCCAGGACAGAGCTTTCTGTTAGCAAGGAGGAGAACAGGTAGGGATAAATATTTGCTTGGGACTCCAGAGCTTGAAAGAGCAACTGGGGCACTCAGTGACCATGTGCAGTTATGTTTACCAGGGAAATGCCCATCCAAAGATGGCACATCCATGGGATGTCCTTGCTAGGCTTAAATGAGATGCCTTGAAGCAGACTTCCCTGTTCTTCTCTGAGAGGATGTCTCTTCAGAAGGGAAATGGACAGGAGCAGGCAGTGTGAGCTTGCAGCCCAGAAGGCAAATCACAGCCTGGACTGCATCCAAAGCAGCGCTGCCAGCAGATCCAGAGAGGTGATTCTCTGCTGAGACCTCACCTGGAGTGCTTCATCCATCTCTGGAGCACACAATAGAGGAAGGACATGAACCTGATGGAGCAGGTCCAGAGGAGGGCCACAGAAATGATCAGGAGGTTGGAGCAGCTCTGCTATGAGGACAGGCTGAAGGAGCTGGGGGTGTTCAGCTTGGAGAAGAGGAAGATGCTTACGGGAGACCTAATAGCAGCCTGCCAGTACCTGAAGGGGGCTACAAGAAGGATGGAGAGAGGCTGTTTGCAAAGGCCTGCAGTGGCAGGATGAGGGGCAATGGCTTCAAACGAGAGAAGGGCAGATTTAGATTGGATGTTAGGAACAGGTTCTTTACTGTGAGGGTGGTGGAACACTGGAACAGGTTGGCTGGGGAGGTGGTTGAGGCCCTTCCCTGGAGATATTCAAGGTAAGGCTCAATGAGGCCCTGGGCAGCCTGAGGATGTCCCTGCTGACTGCAGGGAGGGCATACTGGATGACCTTTGGAGGTCCCTTCCAGCCTGGACCATTCTATGATTCTATGAAATGGTGTGGAGCTGCAGTCCCCACATTGCTTCACTGGTGACTTTGCATCTCAGTACCAGCCCCTTTTCTGCAAATGAATTTCCTTGGGCTTTGGAAACCTTCCATGTGTTTCCCAAGCCCCATGGGAGTTCAGCAACCTTACCAGTGACTATGACACCTGGGTGCTGTAGAGAAGAGGAGGTGGTCATCTCCTCTGTGCCACTCCAAGGTGCTTTAGATAATGCTCTAGGGTGAAGTTTTTTGCTACGCTATTTCTGAAGCTGGAACTTTCTGAGATACCACCTGGTAACTGCAGCATATATCTGATGTCCTGATCTTGCAGGGAGAAGGGTGGGAGATCCAAACCCCAGATGTGCAAGCAGGTCCCTGTTCCCACTTGTGAAGGGCTCACCTCATTTCCTGTGTCCTTCCAATTGCACATCCCAGCTGGAAGGATTGGTGAGGGATACATTTCAGAAAGATCTGACATTTTATCCTCCAATTAAAGACAAGGACACAAAGGTATTAACCAAGATCCTTCAAGGAAAGGAGCCAAATTTTCTGTCTCCACTGTTAGACTTCCCAAATCACCATGGTCCCTGGTGAACTGGGCTCGGTTGCCCCAAAAGCCTGCAGGCTGCAAAGGCTGAGAGAGTTGAACTTCATTCTGAGGACATCTTGGCAAATGTCCATTGTGCAAACAGCTACCCTTGTACCCTTGCTTAGGGCTATCTCACGTAGCTTCTCCTTTCTTCCTTTTTGAGCATTTCCTTGGATATCAGAGGGGCCTTGTGGTGGGGACACTGGCAGAAGGATGTCACTCAACACACAAGCAACTTGCCAGGTGTTAAAATAAATACTTCAGAACACTTTATAGGGTTGTGATTTACTCTAGTGATACATTGATGTCTGTATGCACTGCTGCCTCTCAAGAGCAGCTGAGGGCTGACATGCAGGTCAGCAACAAACTCCCAGAAGGTTCTATCCAGCTCAGCCTTCCTCATCTTGGATATTAGAGATGCTGATATCTAATGAATCAGTCAGGCAGAAGACATGACTCCCAAAGACTCATGGAAATGACTTTGGAGAAGACAATGAATAATCTTTGTGCGTCAGGCCAGCTAAAGAGCTAAATTTAGGTCAAGGGAGATCAGTCATTATTAAACCTATCATCATTATTTTTAGGAGGGGACTAGAATATCAACACACACAGACAGGAAAAGGGGAAAAATACACCTCCAGAAGAGTGTGTGTTATGAGCAGCTTGGCAGCCAGTGGGAGAAAATGGCACAGATTTCAGTGGCAGCAGTCTGGAAAGTGAGGCAGAGACAGGTTAGTAAAGACACATTAAAAATGATAGGAACCCAGTGCAGATATTTCCTCAGTTCTGTTCCAGGAAGGAAACAGGATTTACTGTTTGCTGTGCAAGTGTGTGGATGAAGAAGCATCCCTAAAACCCCCAAAAGATGACTGCTGTAGAAGTGACGTCGCAGCTGGGGGAAGCCTGGAACGGTTTTGATGGCTGCAGCTGCTTCCAGCTCCTGGGTTGGAGAGGTGGCTGAGTGCACACCATGGTGCAGGAGGGAAAAAGGAAAGGGCAGTAATCTAATCCAGATGTTTCAGCAGTCAGTGAATCCTTGGGTTTGACAGCAGTTCTCTGGCATTCAGGAAATTACTGTGGTCAGAGATTAATGCTTTCTACTGCTCCAGTTTCCTTCCAGGATGAGGGAAAATGAAACATGAAATATGAAGGCAGAAGTTATCAACAGCTGAGAGGTGGTCTTAGAGGTTGGGTTTTTTTTCCCCTCTGTGTTTACAGCCATAATTGCTGGAGAGCAGCCTTCAAGAGCAGACCCAAGACTAAGGCAAAGGGTGTAAAAAGGGTGTAAAAAGGGTGTAAAGCTCTTCTCTGAAATCTGCCTTGGTCATCCTCCCTTTTCTGGCTGCAAGTGTTATATTTTCCCATAATGATTGGTTTAGCATCACCAGGCTGGTTAATGAACTGGAACAATGTCATGAGAGATGAACCCAATCTGGAGTTCAGCCAAGAAACACAAATGCTTCAAGTACCTGATTAGGAGATGAGCTTAAGCCAATCTGCAATCAAAAGCAGAGTCTGTGGGATTTAAATCAATTCTTATAATGGTCACCATCTCAGGACACCAAATGTAAGAGAGATGAGTCTGCATGTGGTTGGCAAAGATGAGAAAATGTGTTGTTTCCTTCTCATAGGACAGACTTAATTCCTCAGTATCTACTGGACAGCTTGAGTGCATTCTTTGCAGTGCTGACTTTCCCAAAGCTGTGCTGTATCCTTCAAAACAGTGTACTCAAAGCCACACGTTCCTATCAAGAAAAAAACCCACAGAGCTGAGATATTTGCTTAATTGGAGCTTGTTTGCAGGAACTAGGTCAGCTCCACAGTAGAAATCACAGTGATGGTCATTTAACTGAGATGGGCAGCCAGAGCAGGGCATGCCAGGCAAGAGCTGTGCAGGGTGTGATAGGTATTCAGGTTTCTGGGACACTCATCCAAATGATTGAAGAAGCTGAGCAGCCCTGAATTTGCTGATTTGTTTTGTACATTTCCATTGAATGCTTGCCTCTAACTCTCGGCAAGAAAAAACACAAAGCATGACAGACAGAACCACACAACCACAGAATTCACAGAATCATCCTGGAATCCCAGCAGGGTAGGGTTGGAAGGGACCTCTGGACATCTTCCAATCTAACCCCCCTGCTAAATCAGGAGCACCCACAGCAGCTTGCCCAGGATCCCAGTGTGCAGGAGGGGTTGGAATCTCTCCAGGGAAGGAGACTCCACCACCTCTCTGGGCAGCCTGCTCCAGGGCTCCAGCACCCTCACAGCAAAGAAGTTTTCCCTGATCTTTGATAAAATCAGTTTCTTCTCTATGGCTAATGCAGGAAATATATTTAGTAATGTGTTTAGAAATGTATTTGTATATTTTATATCTATCTCTATCTATCTATCTATCTAGATATATGAAATATATATATAATAATTACATATACAAATATACATAATAATCATATATTATAACTAAATATATAAAATAGCTATATATAACTATATAAATATATATAATTTTTATATCTTTAGAGATATATAAATATATATAATAATTACGTATACAAATATATATATAATTATTATAATAGCTCTCTATGTAAAATAACTATATATATAAAATAACTATATATAGAATTACTATATAAATATATATATTTTTTATATCTTTAGATAGAAATACATCTATTTTCAATATCTATTTTACTAATAATATACTTAGTGAGGAAGTTACTAAAGCAGGAAGACTGCATGCATGCAGTGGAAGGGGAAAGACAAGAACAGTGCTGACCATGTCAAGGATGTCTGTAAGTCTCACAGCTTGACACAGCACCAAGAAATGCTCAGACACAGTGGGGGTGAGTACCACACAGATGAGCTTGCGCAACAGGAGAAGTCTACAAAGAGATAACCCAAGTCCTGGTCACCTTTCAAGTCTATTCACCTTTCAAGCCTATCCAAATAGCAGGCTCCAACCAATTTTGCTTTGATTGTTCCCCTGTCAGCCGAACAAAGAGCCCTAAATTAAAATAAGCTAAGTGTGAAAAAGCTTCCAGTTGAAGCATTAAAAGAAACTTCCTAGAGGGTATTAAAATTCCTTAGAATCAGCTCCTAGAGGAAGTACAAAGCAAAGAGATTCAAGCACTAATTAAGCAGACAAATAAACCACAAAGACCATAAACAATCCAGCCAAGAAACTGGGGGGAAAAACCCTCCTCTGTGTAGAGCTTTGCTTGGCCACAGTCTATGTAAAACTCTGCATCCAAGAACCACTGTCAGGCTGGATGCTGGAGCTGGAACAGTCTTTGGGTTTCCTATAAAGCTAGGGTAAAAATAACCCCAACAAACACTGCAGTGATGGTTCAGTGCTGTGGAGAGCAGCCTGTCCTGCTGTGTGCACCAGCTGGCTTTGTGTTTGATTTGGTTTTGGTGTTTATGAGAGATGTGGGAGTGGATATGCTAGTGGAAAGGTCTCTTGTCTTGCAACATTTCACTCCTTTGCTAAACACAGAATGCTGGGGGTTGGAAGTGACCTCTGAAGATCACTGAGTCCAACCTGCCTAGTAAAGCAGGGTCACCTAGAGCAAACTACCCAGGAACACTTCCAGCTGGGTTTTAAATGCCTCCAGACACAGACTCCATGACCTCTCTGAAGAGTCTGCTCCAGTGCTCTGCTATGTTAGTGTGGAACTTCCAGCGTTCCAGTTTGTGTCCACTGCCCCTTGTCCTGTCACTGGACAATACTGAGAGGAGGCTGGCTCCATCCTCTTGACATTTGCCTTCTAGATATTTCTAAGCTTAATGAGATCCCCTCTCAGGCTGTTCTTCTCCAGGTTAAACAGCCCCAGGTCTGTCAACCTTTCTTCTTTAAGGAAGATATTCCAGTTCCCTCACCATCTTAGTGTCTCTCTGAGGGACTGTCTCCAGTAGTTCCTTGTCCTTCTTGAACTGGGGAGCCCAGAGGTGGATGCAGTATTCCAGGTGAAGCCTCTGCAGAGCAGAGTAGAGGGGGAGAAGAACACAGGGTATGTCTTTGTCCTGTGCCAAAACCATCTTCCAAGCCTCACTGTGAATGATTCACTTTACAACTTTTAATCAGTTTCTGGAAAATGAACAGAATTAGTCACAGTGCTACCTATTGGTAGCACCTGGGGGATGTGAGAAAGGAAATTCTTTGACCCAGACCTGTCTGAGAAGAAGAGTACAGTGGAGTATATAAAGAACCCAAAAAAACTCCTGGTATTAATAAACATAAATATTTGATGGGCAACTAAAAAAAAAAAAAACCCTCAACCAAAGTTGTGACTTTTAATAGAATAGATAGGAATGGACTGAGAACATGAAGGTAGAGGACAGCATGAATGGGGTCAGAGTAAAAGAAGGCAAGATGTTGATAATGGCCTTCAGAAAAAAAAAAAAAAAGCATTTCCTCAAATGGAAGGAGTTAAGACCCAGGAGGGAACTATTTTAAGGGGAAAAATTGTGGAGAGCTGGCAATGCCTTAAGAAACTTCTGTTAAAGGAAGGCATACAGCATGGAAAATGTCTTCAAAAGTTGCAAGAAACTTGTTTGGCCAAACAGACCATTAGGGATCTCAGAGACAGATAGGAAACAGGCTCCAGAAACTTCATCAAAGTGCAAGTTTGTTAGACAAGCACAAATATATAGGGGCAAAAATCAGGTAAGGAAAAGAGCTGCATCTGATAAGTACAAGAAGAATGAGATGAACATCCAGGACAGAGCTATTCCTCATCTCAAAGGAGAGGGAGATGTCAGTCAAAGACATAAAAAATAACAGTAGCTCAAAAGTTATTAACTTTCCAGAGAACAAATGAGAAGTCAGGTTATAATGGGAGAAAAAAAGGTAAAGAATCTTAAAGTAATAGAATTATTGATTCATAGAATTATGGATTCATAGAGTCCCAGATTGGTTTGGGTTGGAAGGGACCTTGAACAGCATCTAGTTCCAGCCTCCATGCTGTGGGCAGGGACACCTTCCACTAGATCAGGTTCTCAAAACCCCATCCAACCTGGCCTTGAACACATCCAGGGAGGGAGGACTTCCACAACTTCTCTGGGCAACCTGTCCCAGTGTTTCACTACCTCACAGTGGAGCAGGGAGGGGTTTCAAATGATCATAGAATCATAGAATGGTTTGGGTTGGAAAGGACCTCCAAAAGGCATCCAGTCCAAGCCCCTCTGCAGTCAGCAGGGCCATCCCCAACTAGATCAGGCTGCCCAGAGCCCTGTTGAGTATCACCTTCAATATCTCAACTACCTCCCTGGGTGCCCTGTTCCAGTTTGCATCTGAACTGGAAAACATTCACCTGTGTGTATTCTGGGAGGCAGCTGAGCAAACCTACAGAGATATGGTATTGCCCTTTGAGAAGAGGGGATGGGGGCTGAGGTGGCAAAAGACCAACACTGTGCCAGTCCTTGGAAAGAAGGATGGGGTGATGCAGAGAGTTAACATCATTCTAGCTTTCAGAATGTTGTTGAAGTAACTACTCAGTGTGTAAGTGTGAAGAAGGCAGCAGAGGGATGAACAGCAGCCAAAGTATTTTTATTTTTCTTTAAAGAACAATGTATGTTGAGGAAATGTATTTAGTTTTTTCCCTTCAACAAGGCAATAGGCTTCCAGGACAGGAAAACAACCACAGATGTCAAATACTGTGTAACTTAAGGTCTGGACATGATTGTGCTAGATAGTCTCCTAAGCAATTTTGGGAAAGAGGGATTAGATAATGCTGCTATTTATTGTACTGGCATTTGACTGGAAAACAGCAAAGCATTAATAAATATTCTCTGAGACGTATCAGACCAGAACGATGGATTAAAAAACAAAAGCTTAAGTCTGCCCTAGGACAAGTATGAGTCAATGTTTATTATTAATGACTTTGAGATCCTACAGACTGATGGTGCTCACAATCCAGCAGGAAGATGAGGCTGAAATCCAAAATTGTCTCGACAGATTAAAATTTAAAAAAAAAAAAAGATCTGGGAAAACAAAAAATAATTGCAATTTCTTCTGGCCAAATGTAAAATTGTAGCCCTCAGAAGGAATAATCAACTGTGTGATGTAGAGTAGTGGATGAGTGGAAGCATCCAGTGGAGGAGAACAGGGGCAATGGCAGGGACATAAGGAACATCTGTCAGGAAATCAGACTGCTGTGGACAAGGAAACTGCCCTGCAGAGCTGGGAATGCATCAGACTGCGAGCAGCAGTCAGTCAAGTTGGTAGCAACTCTTTTTCTCATGCAAACCATTCAAATATGAACAAACACTCTAAAAGTGTGTGGAATCATGTTGCTGTAAATCCCTCAGAAAACAGTATCATTTCCCCCATTCTATGATTTTTCAGGATTTGGGATATCCTTATTATGTCTTATCACACTTTTAATCGTAGAATAGAATCATACAATCATAGAATCAAGAAGGTTGGAAGAGACCTCAAAGATCATTGAGTCCAACCTGTCACCCTACACCTCATGACTATCTAAACCATGGCACCAAGTGCCGTGTCCAATTGGGATGCTAACTGAAAAAGGACCCAAGAGCGACAACGAGGAGGTCATCTAATGACCTGGTCATGACTAAGAGTGATTGTGTGTCCACAGTAAGTTTGCAGATGACACCAAGTGTTGGAACACATCCAAAGAAGAACAAAATATCTGGTGAAGGATCTGCAGAACAGGTCTTGTGAGGAGCAGCTGAGGGGACTGGGGTTGTTTAGCCTGGAGAAAAGGAGGCTGAAGGGAGACCTTCTCATTCTCTGTAACTCCCTGAAAGGAGACTGGAATAAGGTGGGGGTCAGTCCGGTCTCCCTACTAACAAGTGATAGGACAAGAGGAAAGGGACTCAAATTGCCCCAGGGGAGGCTTAAGTTGGACCTTAAGAACAATTTCTTCCCCAAAAGAGATGTCAAGGTCTGGAACAGGCTGCCCAGGGCCCACTGGTGGAGTCCCCATCCCTGGAGGTATTTAAAAGTAGATGTGGTGCTGAGGGTCATGATTTAGTGGTGGACTTGGCAGTGCTGGGTTAACAGCTGAATTCAGTGATCTTCAAAGGTCTTTTCCAATTAAAATGATCCAATGATTTGGGCACAGAAATCCTGATAGCTTTAGTCTACAGAGAGTTTGTGGCTTGTGATGAGCTCTGCTATTACTTCAGAAAGGAGATGACTTAGGAGTGTTGATGGCAACGGCTGACCCATGGGTCAGTGATGTTGACTGGTCAGCTGGCCTCCAGATTCTGAATACTGTCACTTTTCTATGAAAGGAACTACAAATGGCTTCAAGGTGAAGAGGGATTTAGAAGTTAGACACTCTGCCACACTCCCATAACTGTATTTTAAAGATTCTTACAGTCATTCTGCTGGGAATGAAGATGTCTGGCCAGTGTACTGACATGGAGTTCAGCTGGAATTTCACAGAATCACAGAATCAAGAAGGTTGGAAAAGACCTCAGAGATCATCAAGTCCTAACACCTAACACCTCCTGACAACTAAACCATGGCTCCAAGTGCCGCAGCCAAGCTTCTTTTGAACACCTCCAGGGATGGTGACTCCACCACCTCCCTGGGCAGCACATTCCATGGCCAATTATTCCTTCTGTGAAGAACTTTCTCCTCACCTTGAGCCTAAACTTCCCCTGATGCAGATTGGGACTGTGTCCTCTTTTTCTGTTGCTGGTTGCCTGGGAGAAGAGACCAACCCCCACCTAGCTACAACCTCCTTTTAGAAGAGCCTCCTCTTCTCCAGGCTAAACACCCTCAGCTCCCTCAGCCTCTCCTCACAGGGCTGTGCTCCAGACCTTTCCCCAGCCTTGTTGCTCTTCTTTGGACATGTTCAAGTATCTCAATGTCCTTCTTAAATTGAGGAGTCCAGAACTGGACACAGGACTCAAGGTGTGGTCTAACCAGTGCTGAGTACAGGGCAGAATGACTTCCCTGCTCCTGTTGGCCACACTATTGCTAATCCAGGCCAAGATGCCATTGGCCTTCTTGGCTCCTGTTCAGCTGCTGTCACCCAGCAACCCCAGGTCCCTCTCTGCCTGGCTGCTCTCCAGCCACTCTGTCCCCAGCTTGTAGCGCTGCCTGGGGTTGTTGTGGCCAAAGTGCAGAACCTGGCACTTTGGACTTGTTGAATGCCATCATGTTGGACTCTGTCCATCTGTCCAGAATCATTGAATCAAGGTTGGAAAAGACCTCAAAGATCATCAAGCCCAACCATCAATCCAACACCACCATGCCCCTCCTCCTCCCAACCCAAAAACTTATCCATTTTACACTAATTCCAACCCATAGTCCCTCCCATAAATCACATTCTATCTGTATTCATTTCCCAGCCCTAATCCACTTTCCCCACCCTTCACCTATACCAATAAACCAACACAAACATTAAAAACCTTTAACATTCTCTTCATCCTTTATCCCCATCTTCTAACCCAACATCTCCCCCCCCTCCCCCCCCCCTCATCCCTCTCCTCATACCCCTCCATCCAACCTATACCCCCAAACCTCCTCCCTTCCCCTCCATTTCTTTTCCCACAACTCCAATAATCCAACACTAAATACATTCAATCTAACCCCTCACCCCCTCTCACCCCTTATACCCACCATAACTAAATCCACCAATATCCCAATCACTACCCCACATCACTACCCTAACCCCCCCAACCACACACCACCAAACCACACCCCAAAAAAACAACCCCTCCCCCCCCCACCCCCCCCCCCCCCCCCCCCCCAACATAAACCAAAAAAACCCCCACCCCACCCCCCCCCCCCCCCCCCCCCCCCCCCCCCCCCCCCCCCCCCCCCCCCCCCCCCCCAAACCCCCCCCCCCCCCCCCCCCCCCCCCCCCCCCCCCCCCCCCCCCCCCCCCCCCCCCAAAATCCAACCCCCCACTAATCCCCCCCCCCCCCCCCCCCCCCCCCCCCCCCCCCCCCCCCCCCCCCCCCCCCCCCCCCTACCCCCCCCCCACCCCCCCCTTATTTACCCCCCCCCCCCCCCCCCCCCCCCCCCCCCCCTTGGAGCTTTGGGGAGTGGTGGATCCTGCCAGTGCTTACCCAGACATGTTAAAGTGCTGAGTCCAACACCACCACTTCAGTGATGAAAGGTCTCCAAGAGAGTGTGCCAAGCTTGTCTCTTAAACAAATTTAGGCTGTGACCCTTGGGCAGCAGCTTTTTGAAAGCATATCTGATTCCCAGGCCCTTTGGAGCTCTTACCTGGCATTAATTCCATTGGTATTTACAAATGTTGTGAATTATAGGTGCCACATGGACTGATAGCCTCAAGAAAAAAAAAAAAAAGAAAGACTCTTGATTTTCATACCCTATGAAAAACAAGCCTGCTTCAGGGCCAGGAAGCTTGATTTCCCATTTGAAAGAATTTAAAGAATTAATGATTTGGCAGAGCCAATGTACTTGTAAAATGAAGCATCAGAAGACACTTTGCCCTCTAAAACTCTCAGATAAACCACCTTACCCCAGATGCATAAATCACATACATCAGCTGTCTAGCAGAGCAAAAAGAAAAGAATGCTATGGATTAATGAGTCAAAACTCTGCAGTTTGAAAGGGAGGAAGCAACCTCACAGGATCACAGGATGTTAGGGGCTGGAAGGGACCTCTGGACATCGAGTCCAACCCCCCTGGCAGAGCAGGACCATAGAATCCAGCACAGGTCATACAGGAATGCATCCAGATTGATCTTGAAAGTTTCCAGAGAAGGAAACTATACCACCCCTCTGGGGAGTCTGTTCCAGTGCTCTGTGACCCTCACAGTGAAGAAGTTCCTCCTCATGTTGAGGTGGAACCTCCTGTGCTGTAGCTTACATCCATTGCCCCTTGTCCTATCCCAGGGTGCAAGTGAGCAGAGCCTGTCCCCTCCCTCTTGACACTCAGCCCTCAGATCTTTCTAAACATTTATTAAATCCCCTCTCAGTCTTCTCTTCTCCAGACTAAGAAGCCCCAGGGCTCTCAGCCTCTCCTCATAAAAGCCTGAGTTGCCTGAAATATTTTTTTTGATCCACAAACAATTAAAAAAATATTTGAAATGAGTTCTTTTTTTGTCTTGTTTTAGTATGTATTTTTTTCCATGATGCTCCAACCCAATGTGCCTTGAATACATGAGAGCTATTCAGAGAGAGTTTGGTGAGAATGATGTACAAGCATCCACTTCTGATCCAGGAGTCCAGGAAATATCACAAATCACTTGGCAGAACTTGCATTCATTAAGGAGCACTCCTGCTCTCCACCACCACACTGAAAAAATCCCTCAAAGCAGATCAGAAGGATTTGTGTTCCTATTTATATAGATTTATGCATAAATGCAGTGACAATAATTGCTGCTTTGGATTGAGGGACAAGCGATTGCCCCAGGCAACAGAATTCTTTGTGAAACTGGGGGGAAAAAAAGGCAGAAGAGTGACTAGAATTTGCTGAGGCCAAAACCTCTGGCATTCACATCACAGTTTGGAAACACTGAAGATTCCCAAGACAAATAGCTGCTCATTTCTGGGACTTGTCACACAGTTTATAGAATTCCAGAATCCCACCATGGTGAGGTTGGAAGGGACCTCTGGGGACCATCTATGCCAATCCCCCAGCTAAAACAGGGTCACCCACAGCAGCTTGCCCAGGATCACAATGGCCAGGTGGATTTGGAATCTCTCCAGAGAAGGAGACTCCACAACCTGTCTGGGCAGCCTGCTCCAGGGCTCCAGCACCCTCAAGTTTCTCCTTGTGCTCTGAGTTCCAGCTTGTGCCTGGTGGTCCTTGCCCTGTTTTTGGGCATCAAGAAAGTGCAGTTGCCACAGATCTATCTAATCTCATAGGTGCAGCAGATACATTTAACAGCAGAGGAAAGCTTCCAAGCAACCACAGTGATGAAACCATGCTTGATTTGTGATAGATCTCTGACCAGTCTGAAGCTGCAGGAGATGACACACTGCCTATTGCTTTTACTTACAAAGCACTCTTGGACCACCAAAATGAGGACTATATTTAGATGTAGATCAATGCATCAGTACCCAGAAGGTCTTCTCACATCTCATTCTAATCAGAGTGGTTAGTAAGGTAAGAGTAGATGAATCAGGTGCTAATAGTGTCTGCACTGTGATTACTGTTTGGTAGTTTGGAATTCATTTACATCATCATCCAATGTCAGCCACGCCACGATGGCATTGACAGAACTCAGTTAGACCTTGGAATCATCTCCCAAGGGAAGCAGTGGAGACCCCTACACTGGGCAATTTTAAGACTCAGCTTGACAGGGTGCTGGGGCAGCTCATTCCAACTACACTATCACCTAGAAAAGTTGGACCAGATGATCCATGGGGTCCCTTCCAACCTGGCATTCTGTGAGTCTCTGGTTCTGTGACTAGCTGACTGACTACTGCAGCAAAACACTTTTGCTGGGGAAGACTCCTTCCAGACATGGGTCACACTGAAATGCTTCACAGTGTTAAAGTCAGAGGAAAGAAGAAAGTGAAGCACAACTTCCTTGAAGGGCTTTATGCTTTACCCCATAACTGGACATGGGGGGCATTTTAAGTGCTGCTAGCAGAAACCTGCTGAAAATGAAGTGGTGGGGAAGAAGGTGAAGCCAAGGGGGAAAAAAAAAGGTGACAGTCCAGGTTTTTGTGCTGGCAGTGAGGGCTTAAGAACCTGAGGAATTAAAAAAAGCCCTCTGAAAGCATGGAGAAATCTTGGCACCTCTTAGCCCATAGTCTGGATAGAGACAGTGAAGGAAGGGCAGAGGGCATGACAAAGAAAGAGAGGAGAATTTAAACCTGTAGCTGCATTGGTACAGCCAAAGAGAAAGGGATAGGAGGAGAGGAGACCAACTCCTTGCTTTGTGGAAGAACAAAAAGGTGAGGACAATCACAGAGTGTTCCTTTCAGACCTGACCTCTCTCTCTCTTTTTTTTTTTTTTTTTGTTTGTTTTTGTTTTTGTTGTTTTGCAAAATTTAGGATGCTTCTGCAAGAAAAAGAAAAGAATGTCTTTGGACATATAAAAGGATTTATAGTGGAGTTTTTTTTATAAAGAAATTACAGGATGCGCTCAGAAAATACAAATGGGGAAAGTTAACAGTCTGGAAAATACAAAAGGACTGCAAAACATATTTGATGCTGCATCAAACTAAGAGATGGAGAATAAAAAATGAGAAGAAGCTTCTTCCTTTAGTGTACTGCCTTACATTGTTGGATTGTAAATCAAACTATCCTCTCTGTAGGGATCCTTATGTGTATGTTTTTAAGGCCAGGCTGGATGTGGCCCTGAGCAACCTGCTCTAGTGTGAGGTGTCCCTGCCCATGGCAGGGGGGGTTGAAACTGGATGATCCTGGGGGTCCCTTCCAACCCTGACAATTCTGTGGTTCTGTGTCAGTGAAACCCATGAGAGGTGGTAAGGGAGAGACTAGACTAGACTAGGAAGAGGAGAGGAGAGGAGAGGAGAGGAGAGGAGAGGAGAGGAGAGGAGAGGAGAGGAGAGGAGAGGAGAGGAGAGGAGAGGAGAGGAGAATTATTATTGGGGTTTTGCAGAAGAACAGCACTGCAGAAAACATCTGGATCTCCCAGGAGTGGTGAAGCTTCACTCAGCATCTGGCACCTTGAGAGCACTGCTGGCAGCTTACTGGTTGCCTGAGAAGGATTAATTTGTGTGCCAGTGTGGTAGCTTTGGCAAGGATCACCACGAGGTGTGTCAACAGCACTGATCTGCTAAACCGCCCCAAAATTCTGTGAGAGGGAGGGAGAACAGCCTTCCAGATCAGCCAGGCTGTAGGAGGCAGAAGCAAGTCACGGGGGTTTTACAGGTCTGTCTCACTTGCAAAGGTGTTACTCTATTGCTCTGATTTCACTCCATGGGCATGTAGTTTAATTTGCCCATCTGTAATTGTGCCAATATTAATTATCTATAATGAGTCAGTCATGCAAAGTAAAACCTGGCCAGCAGGGACATATTAGAGGTGATGTACTTATTGATTTTTTTCTTTAATGTGCATATTAATCTGCTGACTTTCAATCCAAAGAACATTGTTCAACTCAAAAGGCACTCATTATCAAAAGCAGGCTGGAAGTCAGAAGGCAGAAAAAAAAATGTTGAATGATCTCATGTGGCAACAGTGATTTACAAATATTCCTTACTGAAAAGAGAGAGATTGTGCTTCAAGAGTTTAATTATTCTGTAAATAGTCTCTGGTTAGCTTGCATTAATCTTCTGTTTGCTTGTTTTCTTGACCTGTGTGAGCTGCAGAGGGATTTATTAGCATTTCTCATTTCCATCCATTTAGCAGGGATGTCAAGGTGACAGAGTATCTATGGTCACAGGGTTGGGAGGGGAAGAAATGAGGGCCAGGATCTACTTAGCAGAGAATACTCAGACTAGGCAAGGCACTGTGAGCTGCAGCCAGAAAGTGTTTATCAGTTAAGGAGTGGCTGAGGGAGCTGGGGTTGTTTAACCTGGAGAAAAGGAGGCTGAGAGGAGAGCTCATGCTCTCTACAACTCCCTGAAAGGAGGTTGGAATGAGGTGGGGGTTGATCTCTTCTCCCTCATATCAGGTGACAGAATGAGAGGAAATGGCCTCAAATTGTGCCAGGGGAGGTTTAGGTTTGAAAATAGGAAACATTTTTTGCTTTGCTGCAAGAATGGTCAGGCATTGGAACAGGCTGCCCAGGGAGGTGGTGGAGTCACCATCCCTAGAGGTGTTCAGGAAATGTGTGGATATGGCATTTGTGGACATGGTTTAAAGGCCATGGTGGTGTTGAGTTGACAGTTGGGCTTGATCTTGGAGGTCTTTTCCAACTAAAACAATTCTATGATTCTGTGATTCTGATTCTGTGATTCTGTGATTCTGATTGTATGATTCTATGATTCTGTGATTTTATGATTCTGATTCTATGATTCTGTGATTCTGATTCTGTGATTCTGTGATTCTGATTGTATGATTCTATGATTCTGTGATTCTATGATTCTGATTCTATGATTCTATGATTCTGTGATTCTGATTCTGTGATTCTGTGATTCTGATTGTATGATTCTATGATTCTGTGATTCTATGATTCTGATTCTATGATTCTGTGATTCTGATTCTGTGATTCTGTGATTCTGATTCTATGATTCTATAATTCTGTGATTCTATGATTCTATGGTTCTATGATTCTGTGATTCTATGATTCTATGATTGATTCTATGATTCTGTGATTCTGTGATTCTATGATTCTATGATTCTGTGATTCTGATTCTATGATTCTATGATTCTGTGATTCTGTGATTCTGTGATTCTATGATTCTATGATTCTATGATTCTGATTCTGTGATTCTATGATTCTGATTCTGTGATTCTGTGATTCTGTGATTCTATGATTCTGTGATTCTGTGATTCTATGATTCTATGATTCTGATTCTGTGATTCTATGATTCTGATTCTGTGATTCTATGATTCTGTGATTCTGTGATGATTCTATGTTAAGCTTGCCTGACATGGCAGCATTTCTCCAGTGTGATGTCAAGCACATCATTCCACTAGTACTGAAGACAGGCTTGTTATGTTGATGAGTAATTAACAAGCAAACTATAGCAAACTATAAGCAAACTATAAGCAAACTATATTATTTGCTGACTTCCAGATATGTGAAGTTCCCCCAGAGAAGAATGAGATAAGGCTATCATCCGAAATATTTCAGGAATCTTGTGGCAGTGTGCTTAGATTAGCCTAAGAGATAACCATGTTTGGGTTTTGAGCTTCCTTTCCTGAGCAAATCTGAGATAACCCTCATGCCTCTGCTCACCAAGGAGAGCTCTGAGTCTAATCCATTCCAAAACTGACTGTGCCTTTCACTAGCAATCATAGAATCAGAGAATGCACTGGGTGGGAAGGACCTTTAAGGATCATCTAGTCCACACCCCCTGCAGCAGTGCAGCTTGCTCAGAGTCCCATCAAGCCTGACATTGAATGTCTCCAGGTGTGGGCCATCTACCATCTCCTTGGGCAGACTGAATTCACCCCTGTAATGTGTAACCAGATCCTCATGTGAAGAGTCTCAGGTACCTAATGACCTGCCTACAAGTGACCTGAGTGTTTCTAGGAGCAAGGTGGAACCTGGCAAGTCCCTGAGACTTGACATATGCTTAACAAGTCCATGGAATTTCAGGTTGGCCTAGCAGAGACAGAAACACACCATCAGACTGTCAACACTTGGATTCCCTAGGGTGTGGACCAAGAATCTCCATGAGATGCCTGAGAACATGAGGCTGAATTATGGCTGCAGTATGTCAAGCTTTGAAGTTCAAGCATTACATGGTAGAGCAACCCCTTCATGTTCTACACATTTGGAGGATACCTGAAACACCTCAGGCTTCAGTCCTGTCAACCAAAACATATTTTTGTTCCAACAGAAGAATCATTGAATCATAGAATTGTCAGGGTTGGAAGGGACCTCAAATATCATCCAGTTCCAACCCTTCTGTGACATAGGCAGGGACACCTCACACTACAGCAGGTTGCTCACAGCCACATCCAGCCTGGCCTTAAAAACCTCCAGGGGTGTCACTTCCACCACTTCCCTGGGCAACCTGTTCCAGTGTCTTACCACCCTCATGGGGAAGAATTTCTTCCTAATATCCAATCTGAATCTACTCATTTCTAGTTTTTCTCCATTTCCCCCAGTACTATCAGTACCTGACACCCTAAAAGTGTATTTTGAAAGACATCAGAGCCCACAGCATTCACTTTGCTGTTTTAAACAGTTTACATGCTCAACATCATGGAGCAGCTGAGGACCAGGAGGTGGTATTCACACTGGGGTCTCTTTTGGAGAGGTTCACCCTTGCAGCATTTCCAGAGGAGTCCCGAGCAGAGCAGACCCTGTGTCTGAGTAGACCCTAAAGGGTCAATGACTGGTTGCATCAAAAAGCCAGGAAAATAGCTTTGTGCCACAAGCCCTGAGCTGTACTTAGTAGCTGTTAGCTTCTGGAAAATGAGCCTAATTATTCAGATGTGCTGATAATGATTACCCCTGAAATAGATTCCATCAGCCAGTCCTGTGCAAGCTTTGACATGTTCCCAGAGCTCTTTGTCCCTTCCATCAGCCATCCAACTTAGCAATCAGGACTGTGTCTCTGACAGCTTACCCTTCCGCAGCAACACAAGGAAATGGCCAGGCAACAAGAATGCCTCCAAGCCAGCCCCTGGACTAAGCACAGGCTCCAAAATTTGTTGCATTAAAATTCATTCAAGCACAGTCGCAATATTTTATTGCCTTTTATGTCACCAGTGCCCCATGGTGTAATGATCTCTGTGTCCTGTCAGGTTCTGCCTGTGAGCAGGGACTCAACATGAGCTGGCAATAGTTGCTTGCAGCCCAGAAGCCAATTGTATCTTCAGCTGCATCAGAAGAAGTGTGACCAGCAGGATGAGGGAGGTGGTTCTGTGCCTCTATTCTGCTCTCTCCTGACTCCACCTGGAGCACTGTGTCCAATTTTGGTGCCCCCCAACACAAGAAGGGCTTAGAATTGCTGGAGGAAGCCACAAAGATGATCAGAGGGCTGGAGCACTTTTGATGTAGGGACAGGCTGAGAGAGTTCAGCCTGGAGAAGAGAAGGCTCCAGGGAGACCTTAGAGCAGCCTTCCAGTACCTGAAGGGGGCTACAAGAGAGCTGGAGAGGGACTTTTGACAATGCTTTGCACCTACAGGATGAAGGGAAATAGGTTTTAGCTGGAAGAGGGGAAACTTAGACTGGAGATTATGAAGAAACTCTTTAGACTGAAGGTGGTGAGACACTGGAACAGGTTGCCTGGGGAGGCTGTGGATGCCTCCTCCCTGGAGGTGTTCAAGGCCAAGTTGGGTGATTCTTTGAGCAACCTGGGCTAGTGGAAGGTGTCCCTGCCCATGACAGGAGGGTTGGAACTGCATGATCTTTAAGATCCCTCCCAATCCAAACCATTCTGTGATTCTACCACTGCTCTGGAAATGGCAGCAGAAGTTGGGCAAGGTGGCTTGAAAATTACCTTGGCTTATGCACATATGCTCAAGCCTGGGGGAGATGACCTCTCAGCCTAAGTAGCCACAACAAATGTTTCATGCACCATGAAGGTGCTGATGGGCCACTGCACATTTCTCCTGCAATTTCCTTTGCACCATGGGACAAAGAATAATCTGGCAGTCGGGTGCTGACTGGTTTTGGGCTGTGTGGCACAGCAGCACAGTTGCCCACTTTATTTTTAGTCTGCTGCTGACAGATCTCTCAAGGAGGCTTTCCTGCTTGTTTCACCCTGTGGCCACACTCATCCCACTTAACCTGCCATGGAGGACACAGTAAAGAAAATCAGCCCAAATTCTGGCACACAAGGTCACTTTGCTGCACTTTAGAGAAACGTTTATGGGCACTTCAAGCAGAGCATGGGGAACAATCCATCCCCATCTTAAATACACTTTGGTTGGCTCTAAAACTCTGCTTGTCACTTCTGTGCCTCCCATTTAATCTGCCTCCCACTGCCCAGCATTGTCCATGGTTATAAATAGAGAGGGACAGCTCAGCTAGAACAAGGCTTTTAATGCTTCCAGTTATCTGTCAACAGCCTCTTACAAATGCAGCAGAGCTCTCTCCCAGAGGAGAGGGACACTGGGTTTACTGGTGGTCTGTGTTAGTCTCCCTCTCCTCTACAGGATGAGAAAATAAAGACAGTATGTGGTTTTGATTTCCTTCCCCCCCTTTCCCCACTCCCCCCTTACTTCATCAGGTTCTAGAGGCAGAAATGAGATGTATAAAACTCCCAGTTCTGCTCTCTGCCAGCTCCTTCACAGCATCACAGAATGTTAAGGGCTGGAATGGACCCTGGAAGCCCATCCAGTCCAACCCCCCTGCCAGAGCAGGATCACCTATAGCAGATCACACAGGAACACATCCAGGCAGGTTTTGAGTATCTCCAGAGAGGAAGACTCCACAACCCCCCTGGGCAGCCTGTCCCAGTGTTCTGTCACCCTCACAATAAAAAACTTGCTCCTCATGTTTCCATGGACTTCCTTGTAGTCACTCCTAAACAACAAATCCTGCCTCTGTGATTTTGGGCTGGCCACCTTTTTAAGGCAGACATCTTGAGGCCTTAGCTGGAGTTAATGAAAAGCTCCTCACTGAAGAGTCCATCACCAGCACAGGCTGAAGATTGCTCTGCATGGCTACAGGCAGCCAGGACATGTTCCAGCCCCCAGAGCATGCCTCATCCCTGCACTGTACAAGGAGCTGGTTAAGGATTCCTATCATGCATCAGTGGATTACACATATCAGAGTCCCAAAAGAGTCCCAGGGCACAGTCTCCAGCCCTGGCTTACCACCATGGACATCTTAGTGTGGCTTAACCCCATCTTGGTGTTTTCTGAGACAGCACAGTTCCAGGGGGTCATAAAATCATAGAACCAATGAATGGTTTGGGCAGGAAGAAATCTTTAAAGGTCACCTAGTCCAACCCCCCTGCAGTCAGCAGGGAGATCTGCAACTGGAGCAGGTTGCCCAGAGCCCCAAACAACTTGACCTGGAGTGCTTCCAGGGATGGGGCATCTCCCACCTCTCTGCAACCTGGGCAGCACATTCCAATGGCCAATCTCTCTCTCTGTGAAGAACTTCCTCCTCACACCCAGCCTATACCTCACCTGGCACAGCTTGAGACTGTGTCCTCTTGTTCTGCTGCTGGTTGCCTGGGAGAAGAGACCAACCCCCACCTGGCTACAACCTCCCTTCAGGTAGTTGTAGAGAGCAATGAGGTCACCCCTGAGCCTCCTCTTCTCCAGGCTAAACACCCCCAGCTCCCTCAACCTCTCCTCACAGGGTTTGTGTTCCAGGCCCCTCATGAGCTTTGTTGCCCTTCTCTGGACACGTTCCAGTCCCTCAACATCTCTGTTGAACTGAGGAGCCCAGAACTGGACACAGTATATTCAAGGTGAGGCTGGATAGGGATCTGTTCAACCTGATCTAGTTGAGGATGTCCCTGCTGACTGCAGGGGGGTTGGACTAGACGACCTTTGGAGGTCCCTTCCAACCCAGACCATTCTATGATTCCATCTCCAAGCAGAGGTGTGCAGGACAGACAGCAAGGGCAGGAAGTCTTCCAGCTCAGCTCTGACCATCAATTAGGGCAGTTACAGCTACACTTCCTACTTTAAGAGTGTTAGCTCATTCTGCACTAAATTCACAGCCACCTTCTGCATCTCAGTTTACCCAGGAGCAAAATGGAGAACATCCCAAGGTGCAAGGAGCATGCACAGCTGGCCTGGCCATTAGCAAGATTGTTCTGCTTTGGGGATTCTCCAAAATTCTATCACCGATTTTCCTGCATCGTGCAGCAAATGTTTAGGGCAGCTCGGGAGCATTTGAAGTCCTTTCATGCTTGGAAGAAAGCATAACTGTAGGAGTCCCATCCACAGCAGAAAAGAAAGGGGCTTGGAAACCACTTACAATGAAAATGGAACTTTGAGAAGAGGAAACCTTTCATTTAATCTCCTTGTGTTTTTAATTTGCCAGACAGAGTACGACTGAAGTGCTGAGAAAGCAGCATGGATCATAAGGCAAAGATAAAAGCCACCCTCTCCTCCTCTTCCTGCTTCAATTTTCCTTAGCCTTTATCTCACATTATGGTGTCTGTAAGCAGTTTTGCCACTCTGGGGTGAAAAGGATCAGCAGCAAATAAAAGCTCTTGTTCCTTAAAGATCAATTGTGGTCGTGTGGGTGGAGAGCATCTTGCTCAGCTGGACCAGAGATACAAAGAGGGACTCCAGATAGTGCCCAGTGCTTCTGAGTGAATAATATCTGGTATGAAACAAGCTCCAGACTCCCTCTGTCACATCACAGAGGCACTGGGGATCCTTTCCCACCTATTATTTTGTTGAAATCTGTCACTATGACATCTTTCAGAATTTTCCCTGCTTGTCAGATTTGGTTAATGCTGTAAAAAGGGTTAAAATAGTTTAGAGACAGCAGAGGAAGACAGGTATCACACATTTGGTGGCTGCAGGCTTATTGCCTCAGGAAAGCAGCCTGAAAAACCAAGAAACCTGGCTTCTAGCACTTTGTTCTGGGGTGCATTAAGAAGATTGTGGTCAACAAGTTGAGGGAGGTTCTCCTCCCCCCCTACTCTGTCCTGGTGGAGCTAAACCTGGAGCATGGTGTCCAGTTCAGGGATCCTCGAATTTAAGAGGGAACTACTGGAGAGAGTCCAGTGGAGGCTGCAAAGATGCTGAGGATATTTGAACATCTCTGTGAGGAGGAAAGGCTGAGAGCCCTGGGGCTGATGAGCCTGGAGAAGAGCAGACTGAAAGGGGATCTGATCAAGGCTCTGCAAGAGCTAAAGGGTGGGGAGCAAGAGGATGGGGCCAGACTCTTGTCAGTGGTGTCCAGGGAAAGGACAAGAGCCAGTGGGCACAAATTGGAAGCCCAGAAATTTCACCTGAAGTTAAGGAGAAACTTCTTTAGCATGAAGATGCCAAAATCCTGGAGCAGGCTGCCCGGAGAGGTTGTGGAGTCTCCTTCTCCAAAGACATTCCAAACCCTCCTGGACATTATGGTCCTGGGCAATCTGCTGTGGGTGACCCTGCTTTAGCAGGGGGGTTGTATGAGATCTCCAAAGATCCTTTCCAACCCTCAGCATTCTGTGATTCTGTGATTCTATGGTTCCTCAGTTTCCCAGCTACACAGGGATTCTATAAGACATCCATCTTTTTCTAGAGCAGTGAATACAAATCCCCTGCCACCTCAAGCCCATACCACTGATCTGGACTTTTATTTTATTTGTTCCTTTAGCAAAAGAGTGATACCTGTGCCTTACTTGAAAGGTCTGTCTCTTTCCAAATGAATGAAGGCTCTGAGGAGACCTTCTTGTGGCCTTCCAGTATCTGAAGGGGGCTACAAGAAAGCTGGGAAGGGACTTTTTAGGGTGTCAGGGAGTGATGGGACTGGGGGGAATGGAAAAAAAGTAGAAATGGGGAGATTCAGATTGGATGTTAGGAAAAAGTTCTTCCCCATGAGGGTGGTGAGAGACTGGAGCAGGTTGTCCAGGGAGGTGGTGGAAGCCTCATCCCTGGAGGTTTTTGCAGCCAGGCTGGATGTGGCTGTGAGCAACCTGCTGTGGTGTGAGGTGTCCCTGCCCATGGCAGGGGGGTTGGAACTGGCTGAGCCTTGAGGTCCCTTCCAACCCTAACAATTCTATGATTCTATGATGCTGAGCTGGTAAGAGGAGTAGAATGGGAAGTAGAATATAGGATTTATACTCCAGTGCCAATATTGTTGCTTCAGGACTTTTCCTGAACACAGAGGTGACCATCAACTACATAAGAATTCCCACCACAGGAGTTCAGACATTGGTGAATGCTCATAGTGGAGCTGTATCAGATATCAGACATCATCCTCCCCTCTTGCTGAAACAGAGAAAGAGCAGTTGTTGCAACCTAGGCTTTGCCTGTTGGCATCATAGAATTATAGAATCATTCAGGTTGGAAGAGATCTTTAAGATCATCAAGTCCAACCATTAACCCAAAATTACCAAGTCCACCACTAGACCATGTCCCTCAGCATCACATCTGTGCAGTTTTTTAATCCCTTCAGGGATGGGGAATCCACCACTGCCCTGGGCAGCTTGGGCCAGGGTTTGACAACCCTTTTGGGGAAGAAATTGTTCCTAACGTCCAACCTAAACCTGCCCTGGTGCAACTTGAGGCCTTTTCCTCAGGAAGAAGAGACTGACCCCCACCTTTCTCCAGCATCCTTTCAGGGAGCTGTAGAGAACAATGAGGTCTCCCCTCAGCCTCCTTTTCTCCAGGCGGAACACCCCCAGTTCCCTCAGCTGCTCCTCTCCAGCCCTGATCTCCAGACCCTTCCCCAGCTTTGCCGACCTCCTCTGGTCAGGGTCCAGCACCTCAAAGTCTTACAGACACCCCAAGACTACATATCGTGAAAACAACTTAAAGGAGGTAGCAGTGGAGGGAAATTTACTGTTCCAGGAACCAAATGTCTAACACAGAAGGGAGGAGGCAAACCATTTGTGCAGGGAAGGGTTGACATTTCAGTTAGGAGGTGAAGATTAAACAGTAAGAAGGAGAGCAAGAAGCAAATACACAACTGACAACAGCTAGCATCAGAAAACAACAGCAGTAGATATCTGAATCCCAGACTTATCATTTCTTCTGGGGAGTTTTCACACCCCCAAGGGAAAACCAAAGTGCTCCCAGAGTGTCCCAGGGCATAAAGTCCAGAGCTTGCCTATTGCTGGTGGGCTGCAGGAGTGCAGCTCTCTTGCAGTGCTCTAGGAAGAAGAAAGGAGCCATCCTCAGCAATGTCCTGGTGAACTAACACTTCACCAGAGGCTAGTGCTGGGTTTTCTCACTCTGCACTTTCCCTAGTGCAGAAGTCCTCATTTTTTTTTTCTGGTTTGCAGGTATCTCCATGTTTTCTACTGAGCAGTAGGTCCCTGAAGAGCCAGCTGCAGCTCGCTGACAATAGTCTTGATTTCTTAATTACTTTTCATGGTCTCAGAGACTACTTTTCCACCTGAGATTTGTAGACAACAGCCTGAAGGCAACTGATAAGTTTATTAAAGTATCTGCTGTTACTTTGAAGCCCTGGGGTTCCTATTAATAGCCCAATGGCACTGCTTATGTGCTTAGAGAGAGGAAATTGCCCTCCCCCATCATCATCTGCTCTTGAATAAGGCTAGTGGGACTCTGAGGCTGTGGAGGATGAGGCATTGCAGCCCTGAGCTGCTGGTGTGGTTGAACTATGCTGGTTGAGAAGGTGGACAGCTTGTGTCTCACCAGCCTGGGCTAGAGTAAGAGCAGTTGTGTGACTGTTTATCCCAGAGATCCAGCCAGTTCTGCAGTATTTAATCACAAAAGGCAACATCATGGCTAGCTTAACCTCTAGCTAACATCAGAGAAAGGACTTCCTCTGTTGATTTTGGAACTGAGTACCAGGCATTTGTTTTCTTAATCAAGTACTTCCAGCCACATCATTCAGGCATGACAGCAAGGCTTCAGGAGTGAGGAAGGCTATTTGCCATGGCCCTTTAAAACATTTCTTTAATTCACAGGATCACAGTATATTAGAGGTTGGAAGACACCTCAAGAGATCATTGGGTCCAAGCTGTCACAGTATATTAGAGGTTGGAAGGGACATCAAGAGATCATCAGGTCCATCCCCCCTGCCAGAGCAGGGTCACTTAGGGTAATCTGCACAGGAATGCATCCAGGTGGAGTTTGAAAGTCTCCAGAGAAGGAGACTCCACAACCTCCCTGGGCAGCCTGCTCCAGTGCTCTGTCACCCTCACTGTAAAGAAGTTTCTCCTCATGCTGAGGTGAAATCTTCTATGTTCAATTCCTGATGTTAAAAAAAAACAAACAACCAAACCTCACTCCAAAGCTCCTGTTTGAGCTCCAGAACCTAATTATGCATCCTCAGAGAGTAAAAGGTTAGGATCAGTGTCTTCTCTCTGCTAATGTAAGAGCACTCCAACGTTCTGGTGCTCACCTTCATTTGGATTGAGAACTGCTTTCAGATCTAAGGGGTGAATTACTCAGGCTCTGCAACCAAGTGAATAATTTGCTCCCTCGCACAGGAACTCTGTTCTCTCAGGAGCACCTCGTGCTTGCTTTTCTTCCTCCACTCTTCCTGCCTGGGGCATAGATCAGCACCAGCCTCAGTGGGCCAAAGCAACAAGCAGCACACATGGAAGAGGAGCGAGCAGGGCTGTCCCTGGCTCTGCTCTCTGTGTCAGATCTTCCACTGCTTTGCACCTGGAGCACATCCCAGCTTCATTTACAGGGCTGCAGAGCAACTGCATTTGTGGGGCTGATGTTACCCTGAGTAGGCTCTGAGCAGAGGCTGATCCATCAAGGACCCTGAGGTGAAGCAGCATTCTCTGGTGTTTGGGCACAAACAGCTGCAGAAGGTACAACAAGGAGCCAAGTGTGGCTCATAGGATTTCAGTGATTGGTGCCTCTATCAGGAAGATCTTCAGACAAGCTGAGGAACTGCAAAACAATGTATAGAGCTTGGAATTTCTGCCCCAATTAAGTTTGGTAACAGAATTTAATAACTGAAGGGTCCAAAGGGCTGCAGTTGAAATGAGGTCAGATTAGCAAGCCCTAAAAAAAGAATCTTATTTCCTTAGGCTGTGGCTCGTGTCACAGATAGCATCTTTCCCCAGCCTCAGCTATTACTGGATGGCTTAATGAGAAAGAAGCTTTCAGGAGCTGGGAAATGGACTATCAGCCATAAACATGAGCTGGTTTGATTTTTTTTAAATTTGTTTTCCATCTACACTAGGAAACCTACTCAAAAACCATTGCCAACACTTACAGACCTTGCCTTTTCTATGGCACCCTGCACTCACAGAAATCATAGAATTACCTGGGTGAAAAAACCTTCAGCTCACTGAGTCCAGCCATAACCTAACCTCTCCCTATACACAACCATTAGACCAACTTCTACCATCCCTTTGTCAAATATCTTAGAATCAGAGAACAGTTTGGGCTGGAAGAGACCTTTAAAGGTCATCTAGTCCAACAATCCTGCAGTCAGCAGAGACATCTGCAACTGGAACCTGATCCAGGACCCTAGCACCCTCACAGCAAAGAATTTTCTCATGTTCAGATGGAATCTTCTGGGTTCCAGTTTGTGACCAATGTCCTTTGTCTTTTTGCTGGGAATCACTGAAAAGAATCTGGCCCCATCCTCCTGTCTTCCATATAAAACTGGGGTGTGTGGGGTGTGTGTGGGGGTGTGTGTGAAATAAAAACAGCTGAACACTGTTGTGTGAAATTGAAGGCACAGAGTTTAACATTTCAGAAAAGACTGATGATCCCAAGAAGATCTTCAGTAGTAGGAGTTGGTAACCCTAGAAGCTTAGAATTCTTCTTATCTATTCCCTTCCCTTCCCTTCCCTTCCCTTCCCTTCCCTTCCCTTCCCTTCCCTTCCCTTCCCTTCCCTTCCCTTCCCTTCCCTTCCCTTCCCTTCCCTTCCCTTCCCTTCCCTTCCCTTCCCTTCCCTTCCCTTCCCTTCCCTTCCCTTCCCTTCCCTTCCCTTCCCTTCCCTTCCCTTCCCCAGCCACATAGATTACATTGGAAGGCCTGTAAGGAAGTTCTTATAGCAGGTAGAGAAAATAAGAACCTAAAGCTGCAGGCTCCGTCCCTGCCCACGAAGGTTGTGAGCTCTTGTTTTCTAAAGCAAGCAAATGCAGAAGGATGATATGGTTATGAGCTGTCCTGAGGACATTCTTCCCCCCTGGAGCTGCTGTGCAGATTTACTATGTATAAATAGACCACACACAAAATCAAAATACTACACTGTCAGTTTAACGGTGCTTGACCATTTCAAGTTCCTTCTTAAAAGGAGGAAATTCCTTCAAGTGGAATGTTCAGCAACTGCACCCAAAATAGGACCTTTTTTTTTTTTTTTTTTTTCTCTTTTTTTTCTCCCCTAACCAGCCTTGGCTTCGAGCTTCAGTCTCCTCCCAAGCATATTTCATGAAAGGCTCCAGGCAGTCTCACCCCTGAACTGGGGCTTGGCTGGGTTGCCTGTCCCAGGCTTGTTTGGAAAGACAACAGGTAGGCAGACAGAACAAGAGCTGCTGGGCAATGTCCCTTCCAAAACAATGAAGGGAGACATTTCCTCAGTCAGCCTGTGGTCTGGGACATTACTGACTTGTGTTCCATGCAGTTTTGTTTAGGCACTGGAACCAAGAGATTAGCTCATGGGGGGACTGGAAGTGCTGAGCATGAGTCATCAAGGTCCCAGGCAATCCTCTGCAACAGGGCTACACAACTGGGACTGCAGCCTCAGTGTGCTGAAATGAATAGTTAGGACAAGGCCGTCTTATCAGGTACAGCTCTTCTCTGACCCTCCTTATGAAGCCATCTTTCTTGGATACAATGTTTAGCCACTTCCCTTAGAGGATGAATAAAATATTTGTGCAATTGCTTCTGCCTGAAGCCACGGGAGAGCTTTGCAGCTCTGGATGCATCAGGGAAAAAAAACCCGACAACAACAAAACCAACCAAACAAAAAAACCCAAACAAACAAACAAAACCCCCAAAACCCCCAAACAACCCCCCCCCCCCGAAAAAAAACCCCAACCAACCAAAAATCTAAGAGATCTGGAGAAGCTGAAGAACTCCAAACCTTGTGGAAAGCACAGAAGTGGAGAACTTCTGCAGAGGAAGATTTGTAGCACCTGGAAATAAGGAGAGGATAATTTTTGATGTTAATGTCTATGGGGATAGGTTGAGATTGTCCCAGGATAGAATAATCCAAAGCAACTGTGTCACATTCAGTAGTTTGTGGTAAACATACCCATTGGTATGAGAGCTGCTTGTCAAACTGGTTAGAGCCAGGGAGCACCAAAACTCAAAATCACGACCAAACCAGGACCTCTGTCCCTCAGAATCACAGAGGCAGGGGTTGGAAGTGACCTTTAGAGATTAGCTAGTCCAACCCTCCTGGCTAAGCAGGTTTACCTAGAGGAGGTGGCTCAGGAGCATGACTGGGCAGGTTTTGAAAGCCCCCAGAGAAGGAGACTCCACAACCTTTTTGGGCAGCCTGCTCCAGTGCTCCAGCACCTTCACAACAAAGACCTTTATTCTGATGTGTAAGTGACACCTCCTGTGTTCTAGTTTGTACCTGTTGTTCCTTGTCCTATTGCTGGGCACCACTGGAAGCAGTCTGTTCCCATCCTATTGACCTCAACCCTTTAGATATTTATATGCACTGAGAAGATCCTTACCTGATCTCTTTACCAGCTAACCAACCCCAGCCCTCAGCCTCTCAAATGCACTTGAAGACAAGGAGAGCTGAAAGGAGATTGCACAAGAACATCTTCTGTAGTGAGAGGTCCATGGGTCTCCAGCTGTGTGACAGTGCTGCACTTCTCTAGCAGAGGCAGCCCAGGGAGCTGGTCTGTTTGGCTCGTGGGAGAAGTTATCTAACTGCACTGAAAATGTGTACATGCAGCACAGGGGAGTGCTGGCTTTGCAGTGTGGTAGGTGTGAGGATGGTTGTGTGTCAGCTGTACTCTCCAACCTGAATGAATTCCTAGGAGAAGGGTGAACACAGCATCCTGGTAAATCTCTATCTGCCTGCTCTTGAGCTGTAGGGTCTGTGTAAGCCATCCCACTTTTGTGGATGATGAGAGAGGAGAACTATGACTTTGCAAGGATCTTAGAGGTCTTTAGAAGAAGCCCTTAGCCACTTATCATAGAATCACCCATGCTGGAAGGTCATCTAGCCCAATCCCCTTGCAGTGAGCAGGGGCACCTTCAACAGGATCAAGTTTACTCAGTAGCTTGGCCTTGGTTTACTCAATGTCAGGACATGCTGCAAAGCTCAGTCTGGAGGTAAACCTTGGAGACTTGAAAGGTGTTTCAATCTGCTGGGTTACAGAGCTATATTTACAGGTAACTAACTCTTTGGGTGGGAGAGATGGTTCATACTTCGAAGTGTGTCTGAGAACCTCCTTTGAGCAAAGAGAAGCTGAGGTGTTGTCTGGAGCAAGGATGCATGGCAGAAGAAAAAGCAGGTTATCATAAAGGGACACAACTGGTTGTCCCTCTTGGATGGCAGACATTGATTGTCACCACTCTCACATAAACCAGGTCTCTTTCTCTTCTGGATGACAATATTTTATCTATTTTTTCTCAGATTTTCACTGCTCCTACAGATATCTTAGCCCCAGTCTCTGTTGGGATTTCAGAGCACTGCTCACAGGATCGCAGGAGGTTAGGGGTTGGAAGGGAACTCTTGAGATCTTTGAGTGCAACCCCCCTGCCAGAGCAGGATCACCTAGTGCAGGTCATACAGGAATGCATCCAGACAGAGCCAGAAAGTCTCCAGAGAAGGAGACTCCACAACCTCTCTGGACAACCTGCTCCAGTGCTC
Organism: Indicator indicator; assembly: GCF_027791375.1. Lineage (NCBI taxonomy): Eukaryota > Metazoa > Chordata > Aves > Piciformes > Indicatoridae > Indicator > Indicator indicator. The sequence continues at coordinate 3,866,151 of NC_072032.1, read as the reverse complement.
TGTGACCCTCCCAGTGAAGAAGTTCCTCCTCCTATTGAGGTGGAACCTCCTGTGCTGTGGTTTCTATCCAATGCCCCTTGTCCTATCCCAGGGTGCAGCTGAGCAGAGCCTGTCCTCTCCTTCTTGACCCCCAGCCCTCAGATATTTACAAAGATTTATTAAATCCCCTTTCAGTCTTCTGCACTCCTGCTGCACTCCTGATGGATGAGAATCCTTCCTTTGTGGTTCCCTGTAAACAAGCCTCATTTCTCATCATGATGGAAGGTACCATTTGGACATTTCCACCTCCTATTGTCTCCATTGATAATTTCTCTATATTTTGTCTCCAGTGAGCAATCTGAGGATGCAGACAGCAGTTGAGATGTCAGCTATGAAAACAATGTGTCTTGGGATTTCCATCTTCCTTAGGACATTTGCTTGCAAACATCTGCCTGTTTGTGCAATCTGGCTTCTTGCAGCAGAAAAACTTCTTCAGAGACACTTTGATGAACCCTGGGGCTCTGGGGTGGGTGGTTTGTCTGTCCCCAGAGCAGGGGGAGGGATGGGAAAGGGGGGTGACTTTGGCAGATGCAGGGAAACAAGTTCTGACCTTCCTGTCATGTCAGGGTGGGATGTGAGCAGAGGACTTCCCTTGGGCTTCACCCACACCATCCCTGCCTCTCTACATTGACAACGGCGTAAACAACAGCAGCTCTAGAGGCACAAAACTTGCAGCTGCATCCTACAAGGAGATCACTTCAGTGCAGTCACCCTGCAGGTCGTTGTGGGCAGCTGAATCAGGGCATATCTGGCCAAGAGTAGGGCTGCCTCTGTTCCACCTGACTTCACAACCTGACTCTCCTACAGTAGGTCCTGCCAGCTGCACTCTCCACTCCAGTTCCCAGACAAAATGCAGCAAATAACACACTGGTTGCACTGTTCTCTAGCTGAGGGACAGAACCCCTAGCACCAGTGGGAGTGGGTGAGCAGACTGGTGAAGGGGCAAATGGGTTGCTGTGGTTCTCCACCAGTTCAAGATCAAGAGTAAAGTGAGTGCTGAGTAAGACAGCTGAGGCCCCATCCCTGGAGACATTCAAAGTCAAACTTGATGGGGCCCTGAACAACCTGATTTAGATGGAGATGTCACTGCTTACTGCGGGAGGACTGGACAAGATGACCTTCAAGGGTCCCTTCCAACCCAATGCATTCTGTGATTCTGTAAATCAAGGTCATAATTAAAGGAAGACTTCAAGAATCCCCTCAAAGAAGCTCCAGGGAATGTGGAAGCAGAGGTAGGGATTGGCTGGAGAAGTTCTGCTCTACGGAGTCCTCACCACCTTCCACCGTTTATCTGAAAAGAAGTTTCTGTTCCTCTAGGCTGGCTCCAAGCACTGCACCACAGCAGTCTTGCCTTCCTGGCCAGGAACTCCTGTTCACTGTAGTCCTGGGTGTCTAGCTTTGCAAATCACAGAAGGATTGGGGTTGGAAGGGACCTTTAAAGGTCACCTAGTGCAGCCCCCTGCAGTGAGCAGGGGCATCTTTAACTCGATCAGGTTGCTCAGCAGATTTGAACTCCTGAGGAGCTGAAATCTCCTAAGCAAAGACTTATCTGGCTTTATGAAAGTTGAGGTTACATACATCATTATCAAGACTTTCCAAATCTCCCATGAGGCTCTCTTAGTGCCTTCAAATATTCACTGTGGAGTTGTACAGAATCATTATTCTCACTTTACAGGTATGACATCAAGGAGGGGTGACATGGAAATATTCATTTCCCTTCACTCTGAGAAACCTAAAAGGAGATGTCTTGCTAAGCCAGTCATAGTAACCTTCCATTAGAGAGAAAAAGGAGAAACTGGTTCCTCCAGGGGAAAAGTCATCCAGCAAAATGACAATAACCCAGCTTAGGAGGAGGTACATCACCCTCTGCTCTGCCTCTCTAAGTTTCCATGGATGCTAAAGCAATCTGAAAGTGACTTGCACCATGTAAATCGATGGTTCTCACTCAGCCTCATCTGCTGAGTCTGAAACAGACCTTAGAGCCCCCAAATCCTCATCCTTATTTTCAAGGGCTGAGTCAGCTTCATCTCAGCACTTAGCAGCATGCCTGAGGATTTGAGACAGGCATTTCAGCCCTGCTCCCAGATGACTCAAGTCAGTGGCTGCCTTGCATCCCATCAATAGACTCTAAACTGAAGACATCACTAGAAAGATGGAAAATAAGGATTTTTGTAGCCTCAAGTATTGTGTTAAAACCTCCACAAACAGAACCTACTGCAACAGAAAGCTCCTGCTATGTACAGCTGAGCTGTTGTGCTGCCTGGCACTGCAACACTTCTCTTGTTCCATCTCAACATGAGGAAGAATTTCTTTGGTGTGAGTGTGCTGGAAACCTGGAGCAGGTTGCCCAGAGAGGTTGTGGAGTCTCCTTCTCTGGAGACTTTCCACACCCTTTGGGATGTGTTCCTGTGCAGCCTGCCTTAGGTGATCCTGCTTTGGCAGAGGGATTGGACTAGATGACCTCCAAAGGTCCCTTCCAACTCCCACTGTGCTGGGAATCTTTGAGTCTATGATTTCTCAAATTTCAAAGCTGAAAGCAGCCAACCACAAATCAACCTGGAGAGCCTTGGAATAAAACTCTTGATTGATATGAAGTTCCCTTCTGAGGTTAAATTTCACTTCCAGACAAGTTGCCTCTTTTATGCTGGTTTGTTTTACTGTTCCTAAAAACTCAACAGTATTTCTTCCAATTTGTTGGATATTTGGGGAGGAAAATAAAGAGAAATATTTTCAGTTTACAGCTCTATGTTGCAGTGAACTAAGTTCAAGAGGAATCATTAATCTTTTCAACAGATGGGGATAAAATCTCTCCTTACAGTAGGTGGAGAAGCATTTTGTCATTGTTTTTCTTTCCTGGACAGAAGAAAACACCAGACCTACATCAGGGCATGCAAACCCTGCTCTGACATAAGGATCTGGCAAGGTGGAATTATAGTTAGTGCAGAGAGTCTAACTTGATTAGCAGTAATTAAAGCTGAGTGAAGATTTCAGCACTAATATGCTGACACCAGTTTGGAATGACAAAGACTTGGGACCATTTCTGTCATATCTGGTTGGTGAGAGTGTTCCCACCAGGCAGGGAGGAGTTGTCCTGCCCTGACAAGAGAAACTCAGCTTTATAAACTGAGTTCCCAAGGACATGATGCCTCAGGAAGGAAGGAGATCATTGTGCTTGCTGTATGCCCAGGCTTCCCTGCTCTCTCCTAGCCCAGGTAGACTGCCAGGGTTTCAGAGCACAGAATCACAGAATAGTTTAGGCTGGAAAAGACCTCTGAGATCACCAAGTCCAACCATAACTTGCTCCATATTAGCTTTATACAGTTAGCCAGCTTGAATAAGCAGATCTGGTCCTCCAGACTTGTTTCTCTCTTTGACTGTTAAGATACAGATTTGCAAGCAAATTATCAGACCTTGCAACTAAGACAAAATTTTTTTAACAGTGTCACCCAGGGAGATGAAATCTTACCTCCAAACAACTCAAACTCTTTTAAGCCTTCAGCAGTGAACTTTTCAGACACCACCACTCAAAGGACACACACAAAAACCCAATGCCCCCCAAGAATTAGTTTTTCCATCTAGAGAAAATTTCTTCTCCCCCTTCCCCACAAAAAGCAGAAGAGAATCACAGCACTTCCAGGATTCTACTGTGGTGTGAAACAGTCCTGTCTTGTCAACTTTTCCTATAAGCTTGTGGGATGAGATCTTAATACAGCTGTGGTCATCTTCTGACAGTGTTGTGCCATTGGTATGGCTTCAAGAAAGAACCAAAGCACTATAGGAAGCTGGAGACCAAGTGTGTGATAGTGATGGTACAGGAACAGATCCACTAGCTGTGGTTTCACCCAAGATGGGCAACGTGAGCATTGCTCAGCCAATTTACAACCCACTCAATGTTGTCTCTCCTTAACAACTTCTGCTTTGACCATTTTCCTGTTGTTTTCCTTCCTGTTTTAAAGGATGAGGCTATTTGCACACAGGGCTGGAAATCATCTCATATTTTGTGCTACCCCAGAATCTGTGAGCCACCAGAAGTTTACTCAGGTGGCCAAGAAGACCAACAGCATCCTGGCCTTGGTCAGCAACAGTGTGACCAGCTGGAGCAGAGAAGGGATTGTCCTCCTGTACTCAGCAGTGGTGAGGCCACATCTTGAATACTGGGTTCAGTTTTGGGCTCTGCACTACAAGAAAAGCTTTGAGGTGCTGGAGTGGGTTCAGAGAAAGGCAACAAAGCTGGTGCAGGGTCTGGAGAACAGGGCTGGTGAGAAGTGGCTGAGGGTACTGGGGTTGCTGAGTCTGGAGAAGAAAAGGCTGAGGGGAGACATTCTCACCCTCTACAGCCACCTGAAAGGAGGTTGTGGTGAGGTGGGGTTTGGTCTCTTCACCAAGTAACAATCAACAGAACAAGAGGAAATGGCCTCAGGTTGCACCAGGGGAGGTTTAGGTGAATATTAGGAAAAAATTCTGTACTGAAACAGTGGTCAGGCACTGGAATAGGCTGCTAAAGGGGTGGAGTCCATGTCCCTGGAGGTATTCAGTGTTTGTGGTGGTGTTGGGGTGACACTAGGGCTTGATGATTTTGGAGGTCTTTTCCAACATTAATGATTCTATGATTCTGTGCTGGGTTCATTATTTGGAAACTACCTTCCTTTGCCCAGTGAAGGGGAGTCAAAGGGCTGCAGGTGGTGACTCAGGGCAGATGAATCAGACTGTGATTCTCCCACATTCCCCATTCCAAGGAACAGTTTTCTTTCACAGACAACATGCAATCACCACCTTCATTTGTTAACTGCCTGCAGCAGACTCTGTCAAATATCCCCAAGAAGGGATTTTCTTCAGAAAGAATTTTTCTGGGGATAAATAGAATTATATATATATTAAAAATGAATATATTTTAAACTCTCTTTTTCCACTGCAAAAGCCCTAGTGGTAGAAGCAACGATGCTGTGTGTTGCAGTCACTGTAGTCTGGCTGCTTCAGAACAAAGATGTTCATTTGTTTAGCTTGTGCTTCAGGGGAGCCTGAGGGAGAAATCCTCCAATACCCTCCAGCTTCCCTCACTCACACATTTTTCTTCCAAAACCCAGGCAGAGCATTTGGCTTTGTGCCACATTCCCTGCATTCAGACCTTTGGAATTATAAACACCGAGCTGTACAGAAAGCTGTGGACTGTGCTGGTACTTCAAACCTGCCAACTTGACCACCTAAAGTATTGACCATTCCTTGGGTGACATTGACCCTGGATGCAGTGTAGCTCTGCAGCAGAGCCTTGTCTGCCTATCAGCTGTGCCTTCCTGCTGCAGTGTTGTGTTGAATATCTGTGAACACAAAGGACTACACGAAAGTAAATGATGAGATCTTTCCCGATACAGCCAAGGAGCGTCGGCCAAGTCTGCTGACGTTGAACCAGAGTACTATCAGCTTACCCCAGCTGAGCATCTGGATGTTGTGGTTTCCAACCTTCTCCTGCTTGAGCAGCTGTAAAATTGCCTTAGTGGAGTTAAAGGCATCTGGGTTATGAATTTCAGCTTACTGACAATAGGTAAGGATCTTTCCCACGCCCGCCGGAGACATCCACGGAGCACAGCTGGAGACCACTGGCAAGTCAAGACCAGTGGTTCTCTACGTTCCCTGACATCAAATACTGATCCAGACTAATGGAAGACTTCCAGTTTTGCCTGGAGTAAACCAAGGGAGACACCAAACCCCGTTATTTCCCATGGCTCTTTCTTCTCAGAGTATTTGTAGCCCAGTTGATGATCTTTCTGTGTGTCTGTGGTTAATTAAATACATTCATCAAAATGAGTAGCCCAAGGAAATTTCTGTGTTGTTCCAGCATGTCACATCCTTGCATGCCAGTTTGGCATGTCACCCTGGGAATCCAGGCATGGGTTTATTATTTATTACTCAAGAGCCAATAATGAACAAAAAATCATCACATCCCTTTCTCAGTTCTGGGACTAAAACTCTTCCTATTCACCGTCGCTGCAGCTCCTTTCCACTTGTGACTAACAGGGAAATGCGCAGGAGAAGTACAGGGAGGAGCCAGAACATCTGCTTAACAAAAAATCCTGTACTTCCAGGATGCGTTTATGATACAAAAGGTGCTTCTGAGGCCACTTGGTACTTGTCAGACTCTGTTTCAACCCCGAATCCAGTTCATCTGTTCTGCAGGTGTGTTACAGAGGTGATGATGTATTTCATGATGCTCCTCAAATCTCAGAGTCTTGTTAAGAGAGACGGAGAAAAACTCTCTGCCTGGGTCTGAGGCAGAGGGAATGCATGGGAAGAGAATGGGAATGTCTGGAGGAAGATCAGGAAAAGCAGCTAGCCAATGGAGTAAAGTATACTTGATCTTCCCTGGTAAATCTACAGATGAATGTTTACAAAGAGGTGAAGGACAGACACTATGTGATGTGACCACAACTGCAGACTGTGTCTGTGGTAGAATTTGTACTGCCCCTCATCCCAAATCGGTGTTTCCACATGCACACAATTGATTGAACATATTCCTACTCATCAATTCAATGGACTAGATGTAACAAGTCCTATGTGTCAGGTACACAGGGAATTTCCCTGCTGGACTGACTACATCAGATCCCAGAAGGAAGGCAAGGGACACCACAGCTGGGCAGTAGAGTTGCCCCTGGCTTATTACCACTGCAGTTTCCAGGTTCAGCCTTGGAGAGCATCACTGGTTAAAATGAGAGGTCTACATTCAAAGGACTTAAATTCCACCTAGCTCAAGCCCATGGGCTCTTCACCAAACTGGCTTTACTAACTGTCATTACTAACAAAAAATAGTCAAAGACATCTTTTGACTTTGAGAAGTCTTTTTTTTTTTTTTTTCCTGAAAAATCATTTTTAAAGCTCTAAATCATGAAGACTCATCTCGTTCCTCAAGACTGTGATGCTTCTGAAGCAGTGGCATATGAACTGTGGCAGGAGAAGGAGTGAGAGACTTCACTTAAGCATGATCTTGCTGACTCCAGTGCATCCATGGAGCAATCCAGACTAAATCATCCTCCTTTTATTATTGTTTTTAATCTTGGAAGCCAGAAAGCCAAGCAACAGCACCAATGTTCATGTGTGTGAGGGAAGGCACAGGATTTACTCTCTCCTGAGCTTAACCTCCAGGCTGTTTGGAATTCTGAAGTCACAGTCTGGCAAAGGGCCAGCTCTAAATAACAGCTCATCACTTGAGCTTGTTTCCAAAGAGAGTAAAAAAACCACCAAAATAAGCAAAATAAGAAAGCTCCACCCATCCTCTCCAGGCACTGAAATATTCAGATCTGGATTCTTCTCCAGACTTCCTAGCAGCATTAGAACACAGCAGACAGATAGAGAGGGGACCCCAATGCTGTTTGCTCTTCCATGTTGCCTAGTAACTTTAGGTTGAGCACGAGAAGATGCAATGGACTCTCTCTTCCTTTTGCCTCTGGTGGATGAGAAAAACACAGCATAAAGCCCAGCTTCAGGCAAAATATGTTCATTTTCAACTCATAACATTGTTACCTCTTAGAAGATAGAATCACAGAATTATAGAACCATAGAAGAGAGACATAGTTTGGTGACAGAGCTTTAGATGTCCCCACTGCATGCTTGAGAGAACCTCTCTGTGCTTTCTGAGTGTTGCATGCTCAGCCCCACAGCTTTACTGTTGGGTTAGCATTGTCTTTCTGTGAGCAACAGAGAACCACAAATAGAACTCTTGGTTGGAAGAGACCTTTAAGACCATCATGTGCAACTGTGAACACAGCACTGCCAGGTCACCACTAAACCACGGCCCTCAACACCACATCTCTGCATCTTTTGAACACCTCCAGGGACAGGGAATTCAATGACCTCCTGGGGAGCTTGCTCCAGTCTTTGAGAACCCTTTCAGTCATGAAGTTTGTTTCTCATATCTAACCTAAACCTTCCTTGGTACAACCTGAAGTCATTTCCTCTTGTCCTGTTACTTGTAACTAGGCAGAAGAGACCAACCCCACCTGGATCCAGCCTCCTTTCAGGGAGTTGTAGAGAGCAAAGAGGTCTCCCCTCAGCCTCCTCTTCTCCAGATTAAACCACCTCAGTTCCCTCAGCTGCTCCTCACCTATCCTGTTCTCCAGACCCCTCACCAGCTTTGTTGCCTTTTCCTGGGTCTGCTGCACCACCTCAATGTCCTTCTTGAAGTGGGGACCCCAAAACCTCAATGTCCTTCTTCAAGTGAGGGGCCCAAAACCTCAATGTCCTTCTTCAAGTGGGGGGCCCAAAACTGAACCCAGTACTACAGGTGTGTCCCCACCAGTGCCAAGTAAAGGAGATGATCCCTGCCCTGGTCCTGCTGGTCACACTTTTGCTGACACTGGCCTCACCAGTACTGGGTACAGGGTGACAATACACATCTTATGCTGCACTGGTGAGCATGATATGAAGGGTCTCACAAGAGGCAGGCTGGGTAGGAAAGACATGAGTTGGACATTATGTTTTATACTTTGAAGGACCCTGGATGTATTTTGCAAGCTGTGAGCAGTGCAGAAATAGCAGCCACCCCAGGCTGCACTCCAGACAAGAAAATGTCAGAAAACCAATCCAATTAAATCCCAAGCTTGAGGATGGAAGAAGAAAATATCCCATAGTGCATAGTGAGGTTTGCTTTCATTTCAGACTAAGGTTGCTAGCAAAAGATGGGTGTTGAATGGGTCTCCTGGTGCCACTCTGCATAAAGTTCTAAGCTGTAGACTGACTTTGCAAATCACAGGCCAGCTGTAGCAGAGGAGGAATGATGGCTCTGCTTATCCTTGTTTTAACCTTTAAAAGTAGCTACATGTATGAACCAGCAGTTGTTTTGGCATGGAAGTTTGTTCCGCATGAGAAAACATAGAATGAGTTAGGTTGGAATGGACCTTAAATATCATCCAGTTCCAACCCCTGTGCCATGGGCAGGGACACCTCATGGAATCATAGGATTGTCAGGGTGGAAGGGACCTCAAGGATCATCCAGTTCCAACCCCACTGCCATGGGCAGGGACACCTCACACTGGATCAGGTTGCTCACAGCCACATCCAGCCTGGCTGCAAAAACCTCCAAGAATGAGGCTTCCACCACCTCCCTGGGCAACCTGTGCCAGTGTCTCACCACCCTCATGGGGAAGAACTTCTTCCTAACATCCAATCTGAATCTACCCACTTCTAGTTTTGCTCCATTCCCCCTAGTCCTGTCACTACCTGACACCCTAAAAAGTCCCTCCCCAGCTTTCTTGTAGCCCCTTCAGATACTGGAAGGCCACAAGAAGGTCTCCTTGGAGCCTTCTCTTCTCCAGACTGAATAGTCCTAACTCTCTCAGTCTGCCCTCATAGCAGAGGTGCTCCAGCCCTCCCACCAGCCCAGGTTGCTCAAGGCCCCATCCAACCTGTCCTTGAACACCTCCAGAGAAGGGACATCCACAATCCTCCTGCGTAACCTGTTCCAGTGTCTCAGCTGCCTCATTTTAAAGAATTTCTGCCTAACACAGCAGTGATTCTTCTGGAAGTGTCAAAGATGGAATGTGTAACATCACACCCTTTTCCTCTTGTTTTCTCACAAATTTTCTGTTTAATAAACAGGCAAATTACTGAAATCAGGTGCTTCCTGTAAACAGTTTTGATTGCACCAAATTGGTGTACTCCTGAAAGGAAACCATAAATAGCTTTAGTTTTATCCAGTGGGGTTGCTGCCTGTCAAAATTTGATCAGCTGAAAGGCGGAATAAAGAATCAGAAAAAACCCAACCAACCAACCAAACAGAAAGAAGCCCCAAAAAACCCTAAACCACCAGAACCCACTGAGTTTTCTGTAGAACAAAATCCTGCTTCAGCAAGCAATGTCCAAGATGAATAAGTTTATAAAATGGTTTAGTTCAGTTCCTATCATTGGTGAGTTAGTTCATAGAATCATAGAATCATAGAATCAAGAAGGCTGGAAGAGACCTCAAGGATCATCGAGTCCAACCTGTCACCCTACACCTCATGACTATCTAAACCATGGCACCAAATGCCACGTCCAATCCTTTTTTGAACACCTCCAGGGATGGTGACTCCACCACCTTCCTGGGCAGCACATTCCAATGGCCAACCACTCTCTCTGTGAAGAACTTTCTCCTCACCTCCAGCCTAAACCTCCCCTGGCACAGCTTGAGACTGTGTCCTCTTGTTCTGGTGCTGGTTACCTGGGAGAAGAGACCCCTCCTGGCTACAACCTCCCTTCAGGTACTTGTAGACAGCAGTGAGGTCACCCCTGAGCCTCCTCTTCTCCAGGCTAAACAGTTCCAGCTCCCTCAGCCTTTGTTGAGGCCATCAAGGTGGTATCATCCACTCTGAAGGAGCACAGTGCCTTCCCCTGTACACCTGTAATGAACCAAAGTGTCACCTGGAATAAGAAGGCTGCTCAGCTTTACAGTAGCTCTTTTACAGCAGATGACTCCAAGCTGGGCTGGACTGTTGAGTTGCTCTAAGGTAGGAAGGCTCTGCAGAGCCAGATCAGGCCAGGCTGGATCAAAGGACTGACCCCAGTTGTACAAAGTTTAACAAAGCCAAGTGCCAAGTCCTGCACTTGAGTCAGAACAAGCTCATGAATTGCCCAGGCTTGGGGCAGAGTCGCTGGAAACTGCACAGAAAGACCTGGGGATGGTGGTTGGCAGCAGGTAAAGATGAGCCAGGGTGTGCTCAGGTGGCCAGGAAGGTCACCAGCATCCTGGGCTGGATCAGCAATGGTGTGACCAGCAGGAATGGGGAAGTGATTGTCCCCCTGTACTCAATACTACACCTCAAATACTGCCCTCAGCTTTAGGTCTTCACTCCAAGAAGGACATTGAAGTGCTGGAGAGGGTCCAGAGAAGGGCAACAAAGCTGGGGAAGGTTCTGGAGAACAGGGCTGGTGAGGAGTGGCTGAGGGAACTGGAGTTCAGCCTAGAGAAAAGGAGGCTGAGGAGAGACCTTCTGGCTCTCCACAACTTCCTGAAAGGAGGTGGGGGCCAGGACTCTTCTCCTAGTAACAATGAATAGCACAAGGAGAATTGGCGTCAAGTTGCACCAGAGCAGGTTTAGGTTGGATAATAGGAAAAATTTCTCCCAGGGAAATGGTGGATTATTCATCCCTGGAGGTGGCACTCTGGGAGTTGATCTATTGAGTGTGGAGGTGGTGGGCTGACAGTTGGACTTGACAATCTTAGAAGCCTTTCCAACCTTAAAGAATCCATGACTCTGTAATTTCTTGTCCTTACATTTATGGATTTACAACATCCATCCATGCTTTCCTTAAATGGCTTTGTGCTGCAATTTGGGTGATTTACCTTTGCAGAGGCCTTTATAGGTTGTTTTTTGAACCAGGTGAACCAGGCTATTGCTAGGCAGCCAGGGAGTAGTTTGTGGAATGGAGGTTGGCATAACTTGTGGCACAGAAATGACCTGTGCAAGGGCATGGGTGGGCCAAGCAGGGCTATGGTGAACTTGAAGAAGTTGGGTAGGTTTACCAGGCTCCTCAGGATGAATCTGGTGCTAGGATGAATCTGCTAGCACAGAATCACAGAATCACAGAATTAGAGAATCACAGAATCACAGAATCACAGAATCATCCAGGTTGGAAAAGACCTCAGAGATCATCAAGTCCAACCTATTACCTGATACCTAACACCTCCTGACAACTAAACCATGGCTCCAAGTGCCACAGCCAAGCTTCTTTTGAACACCTCCAGGGAGGGTGACTCCATCACGTCCCTGGGCAGCACATTCCATGGCCAATTACTCTTTCTGGGAAGAACTTTCTCCTCACCTCCAGCCTAAACTTCCCCTGGCACAGCTTGAGACTGTGTCCTCTTGTTCTGTTGCTGGGTGCCTGGGAGAAGAGCCCAACCCCCACCTGGATACAACCTCCCTTCAGGTAGTTGTAGAGAGCAATGAGGTCTGCCCTGAGGAGACCTGAGCAGCTAAGATGTATGAACAAGGAGGAATATGGCTGGGTGTGCAGAACAGGTGAGTCAAGAGGATATGACAGTATTAGGAGAATACTCTTGTGATAGTGAGACCACTGCTCACTGGAGGTAAGAATCTGCATTAATGAACCTAAGAAGCACTCTCAGGTCTTTAAGAAAAGATTGGATGTGGCACTTGGTGGCATGGTTTCATAGAATCATAGAATTGTCAGGGTTGGAAGGGACCTCAAGGCTCAGCCAGTTCCAACCCCCCTGCCATGGGCAGGGACACCTCACACTACAGCAGGTTGCTCACAGCCACATCCAGCCTGGATGCAAAAACCTCCAGGGATGAGGCTTCCACCACCTCCCTGGGCAACCTGTGCCAGTGTCTCACCACCCTCATGGGGAAGAACTTCTTCCTAACATCCAATCTGAATCTCCCTACTTCCAGTTTTATTCCATCCCCCCCAGTCCTGTCACTCCTTGACATCCTAAAAAGTCCCTCCCCTGTTTTCTTGTAGCCCCCTTCAGATACTGGAAGGCCACAAGAAGGTCTCCTCAGAGCCTTCTCTTCTCCAGACTGAACAGCCCCAACTCTCTCAGGCTGTCCTTATAGGAGAGGTTTAGCTGATGTCATGGTGTTAGGTTATAGGCTGGACCTGATGATCTCAGAGGTCTTTTCCAGCCTCAATAATTCTGTGATTCTGTGAAAAATGGAAAGGGAATATCAGAGGGATTTAGAAAGGCTGTGCAGAGATGGATATATGTGCTTGCATCTCTAGATCTGATTAAGATAGGAACAGTAGGTCAGAAGGTGCAAGAGGTCAGTGTGGACCAAATGGGAAAAAAAAAAGCATTCTTATTTTATTCAGAAAAATAATTGCTGGTTGTTAAAGCTGTTGCCTGCTTCCAAATCCATTCTAGCCTTCAGGGGTGATGGCTCTCTCTCATCTGCTTGCTCTGCTGCAAATCATGGTATCTCCTCTTGCTTTTCCAAGATCCCATCAGAAGGACCAGATGCTTCCTCTGGCAACTGCAGCAATACTAATGCCAGTAAGGACAAGCCTCAGCTTTCTCCACTGAGCAGTTCCTTGAGTCTGCAAGAACAAAGGTGCAGCACCAGCTTTTGATTCTCCTTTTGCAACTCTGCCCTGGTGAGGCCACACCTGGAATTTTGCATCCAGTTTTGGGCTCCCCAGTTCAAGAGGGACAGGGATCTGATGGAGAGAGTCCAAGGGAGGGCTACAAAGATGCTGAAGGGACTGGAGCATCCAGGCAGGTCTTGAATATCTCCAGACAGGGAGACTCCACAACCCCCCTGGGCAGCCTGTTCCAGTCTCTGTCACCCTCACAGGGAAAAAACTTCTCCTCCTGTTTCCATGGAACTTCCTATGCCTCCACTTCCACCCATTGCCCCTTGTGCTGTCACTGGGCATCACTGAGTAGAGCCTGGCTCTGTCCCCTTGGCACTCACTCTGCACATCTCTAAAACATGACTGAGGTCACCTTTCAGCCTCCTCAGCTCCAAGCTAAAGAGCCCTCAGCTCCCTCAGTCTCTCCTTGTAAAAGAAGCAGTGCTGTTTTTTTACTTGCCACATCTGAAGGATATTTTCTTTCCTTTTCTTCTTCTTGTCCTTCCTCCACCATCACCTCCTGAATGTCTAGAGTGGAGCTAAGGCAGTTCAGAGGGACAGCTGTGTGCTGTGGGTGATGGTGTGGGTGTGCAAGCTGTGTCCCACACAGGCAAAGAGGGAGATAAAACATAGTCTAAACCAAAGCACTGATAGACTCCTTTTGTAGTCTGCTCCATTGTCCCATCAGACAACTTGGTAAAATTATTCCACAGAATGTTTGACATCAGTTTGATACACATTGTTACCATGGCAACAGGTGTTTCTCACACTTTTTGCTTTGTTTTGGTTCTTTTCTTGAAACATCTTGTTCTTCTTCAGGAGCTAACATTCTCTCAGGGATGCTTAGCCCCTTCCTAAAGCTTTCCAGAGGAATTTCAGCTAATTAGTGGAAAAAAATCTTGGCCAAAAGGATATCACATTCTTTCCTGGTTTTCCAGAGCTTTTTTTCTTAATTTGGCAGTGAGAAATAAAAAGACCAAAACAACAAAACCAATATTCATGTCTGAGTGCATTGAGGGGAAGATCTCACAGAAGCCCATGTGCAGAGACAATACAACATCCCAGTCTCACAGTCTCACAGTATATCAGAGGTTGGAAGGGACCTCAAGAGTTCATCAGGTCCAACCCCCCTGCCAGAGCAGGATCACTTAGGGTAGTCTGCACAGGAATGCATCCAGGTGGGTTTGGAAAGTCTCCAGAGAAGGAGACTCCACAACCCCCCTGGGCAGCCTGTTCCAGTGCTCTGTCACCCTCACTGGAAAGAAGTTTCTCCTCATGTTGAGCTGAAATCTTCTCTGTTCAAGTTTGAACCCTTTGTTCTTTGTCTTATCACTGTGAACCACTGAAAGGAGCCTGGCCCCCTCCCCTTGGCACCCACCCCTCAGATATTGATAGACATTGATCAGATCCCCTCTCAGCCTTCTCTTCTCCAGCCCCAGGGCTCTCAGTCTCTCTTCACAGGGGAGATGCTCAAGTCCCCTAAGCATCCTTCTGGCTCTCTGTTGGATTTTCTCCAGCAGGTCTCTGTCTCTCTTGAACTGGGGAGCCCAAAACTGGACACAGTATTCCAGGTGTGGTCTCAGCAGGGCAGAGTAGAGAGGCAGAAGAACTTCCCTAGCCCTGCTGGACACCTTTCTTGGTACATCCCAGGATCCCACTGGCTCTCTTGTCCACAAGGGCACATTGCTGTCCCATGCAGAACTTGCTGCCCACCAGCACTCCAAGGTCTTTCTGTGTGGAGCTGCTTTCCAGCAGGGCAGCCTCTAACCTGTCCTGGTGCCTGCTGTTATTCCTCCCCAGATGCAGGACCCTGCACTTGTCCTTATTAAACTTCATGAGGTTTTCCTGCAGCCAGCTCTCGGCCTGTCCAGGTCATACTGGATGGCAGCACAGCCTGAGGGGTGTCAGCCACCCCCTCCCCCCCCCGCCCCCTCCCCACTTTTGTATCATCAGAACTTGCTGAGGGTACTCTCAATGCCCTCATCCAGGTCATTGATAAAGATATTGAACAAAACTGGACCCAGTACCAGTCCCTGGGGGACACCACTTGCCACAGGCCTCCAAGTTGAGTCTGTGCCACTGATGACAACCCTCTGAACTCTGTTGTGGAACCAGTTTGCAATCCACCTCACATGTTGGGCTATCAGCTTGAACTTGTGCTACCCCTTGTCTGTCACTGATAGGAAGTCCTTTTTTTCCCACCAGGATTCTGGATTTCAGCCCCACAACCAGGGCAGGGACATCTTTGCTCTTCTTTGTCACTTCCTGACCACACAAAACTTTCTCCTCATGATAGCACCTTCTCATATTTCATTCCCAAGTGCTTACTAAAAAGAAATCCTGCTCTTCAACAGCAGTGCAGGCTGCAGGGAGTTGTGGGGCGCACATGAGTAGGTTTATATCAAAGATTCATAGAATGGTTTGAGTTGGAAGAGACCTTTGAAGGTCATCCAGTCCAACCCCCTCTCATTGGGGACATCTGCAGCTACAGCAGGTTGCTCAGAGCCCCAAAAATCTTGACCTGGAATGGTTCCAAGGTTGGGGCATCTCCCACCTCTCTGGGCAACCTGGGCAGTGTCTCACCACCCTAGGGGGAAAAAAAAATCTACCTTCTCCCTAGTCTGAATCTCGCTTAGTTTCAGACCATCACCCCTTGTCCTGTCACAAGAGGCCCTGCTAAAATGATTGTCCCCAGGTTTGTTCTTAGCCCCTTTAGCTCCTGAAAGGCCACTAGAAGGTCTCCCTGGAGCCTTTTCTTCTCCAGGATGAGCAACCCCAACTTTCTCAGCCTGGTCTCACAGCAGAGGGCTTCCAGCCCTCCTGACATTGCTGTGATCTTCTCTGGCCTCACTCCAACAGGGCCATGTCTGCTGTGCTGAGGACTCCAAAGCTGGCCCCAGCCCTGCAGGTAGGGTCTCATTTCACGACCCTATATTCTTTTGGTGACCTAGAGGCTCACTCTCCTCCCCTCTCTACCTCTGAAGGTTTTGCATCTGTAAGAAAAACACAGCAACAGGACTCTTAGGTTTCTGTGAGGTGACAAATACACAGCTCAGAGGTGTAGAACTTGGTGGCAGGCTGTGTGATTGCACCTGCCAGCAGGAACCTTCATCATAGCGTCAGCACTATGCGAAAGATTTTCTCTTTAATGCCCTAAAGATGACCTTGGGACCTACCCTTCCACCAAGGCAAATGGCATAATCATGTCACTGAATCACCAGGCCTGAGGATGCTGAGGGATCCTTCTGAGGCATCTGAAGGGGACAGACACCAACAGGAAAGGAAATGGTGAGAGTGAACCCCTGGGGCCAAACACACTGAGCATCAGGAAATGTTTCAGAGCAGAGAACGCTCCCAGAGGAAGTCCTCTTGGAGGGTCTCCAAACTGTTGTGTGGGGCTACACAAGATGTGGAGGAGGACCTTCAGATTGTGTTATTATTGATCCTGCTTTCCATGATGGCACTGAACAAACCAAAGCTGCACCCGACACAGAAAAGTTAATGAGAGACAACTTCTGTAGGAACACAAAGGCTAGAAAAAGCCACAGCCAAGGCATGCAGGGTGCAGCAGCTCTATCCTCCTTATCTCATGATTTGCCAGACTTGTGAAAGTGCTTCCCTTAGGACATCCACCCCAAACACAGACTTACAGAATGGTTTGGGTTGGAAGGGATCTTAAAGATCATCTAGTTCCAACCCTGCTGGTATGGGCAGGGGCACTTCCCACTAGATCAGGTTGCCAAAGGCTTCATCCAACCTGGCCTTGAACTCCTCCGGGGAAGGGGCATCCACAACCTCCCTGGGCAACCTCTTCCAGTGTCTCACCATCCTCATTGTAAAGAATTTCTTCCTAATCTCCAGTCTAAATCTCCCTCTTCCAGCTCAAAGCTGTTGCCCTTTGTCCTATCACTACAAGCCCTTGTAAAAATCCCTCCCCAGCTTTCCTGTAGCCCACTTCAGGTACAGGAAGGACTCTTTAAATTCTCCTCAGAGACTTCTCTTCTCCAGAGATTGGCATTTTGGAGGGGCTGGCACAAAGTTATCAGAGATGCTTCTAATGCAAGACACAAAATAGCTTTAGCAGCTGCCCCCCAAGAAAGCATTTGTCATTTATCAGGACAAGGACTGCTAGCAGTTTACCAAAACATAAGCATCCAGACTTTTGTTATTCCATCTCATGAGTGTAAAAATAAATACATCCCATGCTACAGGATGCTGTAAGTAGGGGTGACTCATTTTAGGATTTTATCTTCCTTTGAAGCAGATAAAACTGATCAGAGAATGAAGCCTAATAATAGTGGTAGGAGTCTGGACAGGAGAAAACAAAGGTGGGGGGGGTGGTTCTGAGAGCCTTCATGGAGTAATTACACTAAGAATAGATTTTCACTGTCATCTTGCAGGTGATGGAAGTGCTGTGTGACTTGAAATCCTCTCCTATTGGTGTACCATCAGGTTTTGCTTGGAAATTCCTTCTTTGCAGCAGCCTTGATAAGGTGGCTCAGGTTTAAAGACCAGGGACAGCAATGTCTGTGCCATTTATGACTTGCCTCCTACCAAAACAAATGGCTGAATTCAAATCAGGTGCTACAGCCAAGTATAAATAGATCCTGTCTAGACAGACAATGTAATAGAGGAGTGAGATAAAAGGTTTTAACTGTACCAGGCTTCTGACTTCGGTATACTGCTCTGGAGGCTTTACCTGGGCTATGGAGAAGGGAAAGTGGGAATGGTTCATGATGTATTCAACTGTTAGGTTCCTGTTCTTTGAACTAAGACAATCTGGGAGATTCCATCCAAACTAAGGGACTAGTGTAGCAGCAAAGGTAACAGGAGACAGCCTGCTAGATGACTGCTTTTGTGCCCAGATTCCCATGTCAGGCATCATCTCGGTGAAGCAGCCTGTCACCAAGAGCACAGTGAGGAGAAAACACTGCACTATCTCTGCTGATTTCAGTTGGAACCTCTCAGATGTTAGGCAGCTGAAGTGAGAGGTGAATTGTCCACAGGCTGATGGATGTGACCTTCCCATATAGGCAGATTTTGTTTGGCCAGGTCAGATCACCTTTCCCAGCAGTTTCAGAGCAGGCACTTTACCAAGACAAGAGCAGTAACATCATTAACAAACTTGGTGTCATTGCACCTGTAGATATCTAACAGGAGTTCAGAGGCAGTCCAATCAAGTTTGCACCTTCTTCCAATTTATCTTCCAAGGACAACTGACACTTTCTGCAGTTGCAACTGTCTTCCAGCCCTGTGGGAAACAGTATTTTCTGGTGAACAAATGGCATAAACATCAGCATTTTCCTGAGCCTATGAACCATTTCCCTCTGGGGATTTAAAAGTGCATCACTAAAGGGATCAGTGACATCTACAGAAGGTTACAACAAGGCCATGGTGGAGAAACTGTTGAGTAGCATGAAGCTTTTCCACACACGACCAGTGCCAGGCTTTGACATGAAAATTAGAAAATAAGTTGTATTATCTTGAATGTAGCCTGAATTGGACAAGTGGAGATGTATTTCCTCAAGCCTTGTATTTGTATTTCAATAAGAATACTGGAAAAAAATGCAAAGAGCTTTTTGAAAAGCAACAATGAATGGTCTTTAAGTTACAACTTGAATCAAGGAATGTTAAAACTTTCTCTCTTCAGCCTCACCATGAGAGTTAAGAGCTGTCTTGGTCTCATTTCTGCAAGTATTTCCACAGAAATACCCTTCCTGAGAGAATCAGAGTGGTGGGGTTTAGAAGGGATCTCTGGAGATTATCCAGTCCAGCCTCCCTGCAAAGCAGGCTGACCCACAGCAGGCTGACCAGGATCACAATGTGCAGCTGGGCTTGGAATCTCTCCACAGAAGGAGACTGCACAACCTCTCAGCCTGATTCAAGGCTCCAGAACCCTCACAGGAAGAAGTTTTTTCTCCTTTTCAAAGAGAACCTCCTGGTTTCCAATTTATGTCCATTGTGCCTTGTCACTGGCAGCCTCTGAGAAGAGTCTGGCCCCATCCTCTTGACCCCCACCCTTTCACTATTGATCAGCATTGAGATGACCCTTCTCAGGCTGCTCTTCTCCAGGCTAAACAGCCCCAGGGCTCTCAGCCTTTCCTCCTCACAGAGATGCTTCAGTCTCCCCAGCATCTTGTAGCCTCTGCTGGAATCTCTCCAGTAGTTCCCTGTCTCTCCTGAACTGGGGAGCCTAGAATTGGATACAATACTCCAGATGTGGCTTCACCAGGGCAGAGAAGAGGGGGAAGGAAAACCTCTCTTGACCTGTTGGATGCATTCTTAAAGCACCCCAGGATCCTGCTGACCTTCTTGGACACAATGACACACTGCTGGCCTGTATCAAACTTGCTGTCCACTAGGACTTGCAGTTTCTTCTCTGCAGAGCAACTTCTTCTCTGCAGAGCAGCTTTCCAGCTGCTTTTCCTCACCTGTATTGGTGCAGGGGGGTTATTCCTGCTCAGGTGCAGGACCTTACACTTGCCCTTGCTGGACTTCTCTTTGTTGGAGAGTAAATCTTATGAAGAGTGACTGAAGGAACTGGAGCTGTTTAGTTAGGAAGAGAGGAGGCTGAGGGGAGACCTCATTGCTCTCTACAACTACCTGAAAGGACATCGTGGAGAGGTTGCTGCTGGTCTCTTCTCACAGGTAATTAGTGACAGAACAAGAGGGAACAGCCTCAAGCTGCAACAGGGTAGGTTTAGACTGGACAGTAGGAAGAAAAAAATCACGGAAAGAGTGGTCAGGGATAGGAATGTGCTGCCCAGGGAGGTGGTGGAGTCACGAGCCCTGGATGTGTTTAAAGGTGGTTAGGATGTGGTGCTTGGGGCTATGGTTTAGGGGTGACCCTTGTAGAGTAGAGTTATGGGCTTGATGATCCTGAGGGTCTTTTCCAACATGAATGTTTCTGTGATTCTCTGTTTCTGTGACTCCATGAGGTACCTTCTATTTGATGCCCAGTGACAGCACAAGAGGCAATGGGTGGAAGTGGAGGCATAGGAAGTTCCATGGAAACAAGAGGAAGATTTTTTTTCCTGTGAGGGCACAGGCTGCCCGGGGGGTTGTGGAGTCTCCCTGTCTGGAGATATTCAAGACCTGCCTGGATGAGTTCCTGTGTGACCTGGTATAGGTGATCCTGCTCTGGCAGGGGGGTTGGACTGGATGAGCTTTTGAGGTCCCTTCCAGTCCCTAACATTCTGTGGTTCTATGATTCTGTGATTCCTATACCTGTACCTATTTTTATGCCTGTACCTATACCTATTTTTATACTTGTACCTATACCTGTTACTATTATTATTACTATTGGTCTCACTCTCAGTATTACTATTGGTATTACTATTACTGGTAATGAGTATTACTTTTATTATTTTTGCCCTTATTTATTTCTTTTCTGTCCTATTACAGTATCTTTATTTCAACCCAAGATTTTTTGTTGCTTTTGTTGTTGTTGTTGTTGTTTTGGTTTGGTTTGTTTTTTTTTTGTTTGTTTTTTTGTTTTTTTGTTTTTTTTTGGTTTGGGTTTTGTTTTTCTTTGTTATTTTAACCCCAACTCTCTCCCCCATCCCACTGAGGAAAGGGGCAGTGAGCAAGCAGCTGCGTGGTACTTAATTGCTTGCTCTAATTTATTTTGTGTCATGGTAATTCAATTAGAGAGGCAGTCTGAAAGCAAGAAAGAGCAAAAAGGAGAGAGAGAGGGAAAAAAAAAGAAGATTCATTTCCTGACAGTTTTTAACTGCAATTCCAAATCAGCATTATTTAAAAAAAAAAAGGCACATAAAAAGTTCAAAGTCTGGGGTTTTTTTGTTTGTTTGTTTGTTTGTTTTTTTTTTTTTTTTGGTTAGTCTGGGCATCCAGGAGTAGTAAAATCACTTTCTGATGTGACCACAGTCTGCAGGATGCTTGGCACTGTGCAGATAAGGTGGCATGGAGGATGACTCACTCATCAGCCAGTGCGTAGGATCGTGCATGCACAAACAAGCCATAGTCCCAGAAGACATCCCTGAGATGGAGATTTAAAAGTCAGTTTATTTCCATTTAAAGTCCTCTCAACCAGGCTGTAAAAACAGTTCTCTACCTGGTCTCTCTGGAGCTCTTCAGAGACCCAAGGGGGCTAACGAACGTCAGTGCAGGTGGCTTTGTCTGGCTGGCAAAGCTGCTTTGAAGGTGTTAAGTAATTAGGAGGAGAGGGTTGTTCCCCTCCACCCCAAGGAAGTACTGCTCCATCTGGCCATTGAAATGAGACTTTCAACAAAGAGAGCAAACAGCCAGTTTACATCTCTCTGATTGTCAAAACATTGTAGGAGATCATAGAATCATAGAATCATAGAATCAGTCAGGGTTGGAAGGGACCACAAGGATCATCCAGTTCCAACCCCCCTGCCATGCCCAGGGACACCTCACACTACGTCAGGATGGCCAGAGCCTCATCCAGCCTGGCTGCAAACACCTCCAGGGATGGGGCCTCAACCACCTCCCTGGGCAACCCATTCCAGGCTCTCACCACTCTCATGGGGAAGAACTTCTTCCTCATGTCCAGCCTGAATCTCCCCACTTCCAGCTTTATTCCATTCCCCCCAGTCCTATCACTACCTGATAGCCTAAAAAAGTCCCTCCCCAGCTTTCTTGTAGCCCCCTTCAGATACTGGCTGGCCACAAGAAGGTCACCTCGGAGCCTTCTCTTCTCCAGACTGAACAGCCCCAACTCTTTCAGTCTGTCCTCATAGGAGAGGTGCTCCAGCCCTCTGATCATTCTGATGGCCCTTCTCTGGACACCTTCCAGCATGTCCATATCCCTCTTGTAACAGAGGCTCCAGAACTGGATGCAGTACTCCAGGTGGGGTCTCACCAGAGCAGAGGGGGAGAATCACCTCCCTTGACCTGCTGGCCACACTTCTCTTGATGCAGCCCAGGCTCTGGTTGGCTTTCTGGGCTGCAAGTGCACATTGACAGCTCCTGGTGAGCTTCTCGTCCACCAGCACCCCCAAGTCCCTCTCCTCAGGGCTGCTTTCCAGCCAGTCCCTGCCCAGCCTGGATTTGTGCTTGGGATTGCCTCGACCCAGCTGCAGGACCCTGCACTTGGTCTTGTTGAACCTCATGAGGTTGGCTTATGCCCAGCTCTGCAGCCTGTCAAGGTCCCTCTGGATGGATCCCTTCCCTCCCGCCTGTCTGCTGCACCACACAGCTTGGTGTCACCAGCAAACCTGCTGAGAGTGCACTCAATGCCTCTGTCCATGGCACCAACAAAGATGTTGAACAAGACTGGTCAGAAAGTGGCTAGTGTGGGGGAGAAGCTGGTGCTGGGTATTCAGTTTTCCATCATGACGTGTTCCATCAGGAAAAATGAAGCCTGCTTTTAAATCATCCTGGAGTCTTGGTTATGGGAAAGGATGTGAACAAAATTGTCCTCAATTATTCTTCTGTGAAATCATTTAGGTTTCTAAAAATCAGCTGGAACGGTGTCTCCAAGGAACACAGAGCAGTTTTATAATTGATTTCACACAGGGAAAGAGATGAGGTTTGGAAACCAAGACAGGGAGCTGAGCTGCTTGACAGAAGTGGTGAAAGGTAGTCTCAGTGTCCTGCAAAACTGTATCCCAAACCGGTTGTGGTGTCAGTACCACTGTGAGGGTTGACCTGCTGGAAAAGAGCTCCAGAGAGGGACCTGGGAGTTGTGGTGAACAGCAAGTTCAACATGAGCCATGACCATGTGTCCTTGTGGCCAAAGCCACAAATGGGCTCCTGAGGTGCTTTAAGAAGAGTGTGGCTGGCAGCTGGAAAGAAGTTCTCCTCCCCCTCTACTCCGCCCTGTGAAGCCAAACCTGGAGTATTGTGTCCAGTTCTGGGCTCCTCAGTTCAAGAGACATGGAATTACTGGAGAGTCCAGCAGGGGCTACAAAGATGCTGAGGGAACAGGAGCATCCCTGTGAGGAGGAGAGGCTGAGAGACCTGGGGCTGTTTAGCCTGGAGAAGAGCAGCCTGAGAGGGGATCTGATCAATGTTGATCAATAGCTAAAGGGTGGGGCTCAAGAGGATGGGGCCCAGAATCTTTTCACAGGTGCCCAGTGACAAGGGTCAGAAACCAGAACCCAGGAGGTTCCATCTGAGCATAATGAAAAGCTTCTCTCCTTTGTGGGTAGAGGAGAGGTTGTGGAGTCTCCTTCTGTGGAGAGATTCTAAAGCCACCTGGACACTGTGATCCTGAGTAACCTGCTGTGGGTGACCCTGCTTTAACACAGGTGATGGACTAACTGACCTCCAGAGACCCCTTCCAAGCCCCACCATGCTGGGATTCTGTGATACATATTGCAGAGTGGGGAGGGGAAGGTCTTTGATAATTGGAGGTATCTTAGCTGTCTTCCCAAGCCCATAGGTCTCACTCAACCCAAGTGTCACCAACAGTAGCCTCACTGCCTGAGCTTGGACTGTGGTTGCAACTTGTATCAAGCTCTGAAGATGTCAGAGGAGAACTGAAAGCCTCAATCAAATCAAATCAAGGATAATCACAGCTGTACAGCAGTGAAGGAATTACATAGATTTAACCCATCTGAGCAGCTGAAAAAAGCTTTTGTTATCTGTGCCTGGCTTTTTGAGGGAGCTGAAGGTTTGGGTTTTTTTTTTTATACACAGCACTCCGTATTTAAAGGTTGGAAAAGAAGGTGATGGAGAAGACAAGATGATGAATGAAACGTTGAAGGTTTATAAATCCTTCAGAAATTCTGGCTTCCATGGAGACAGGATTTTACCTTATCTTATCACAAAACCCTGTAGCACTCTTTGAGACCAGAAATGTATATATATCCCTTTTTCTATCTGATTCTGAGACTCTGTTACAATCAAAAGATGTGCCTTCCACCTCGCATCTCAAGCACTGAGGTCTTCATACTTATTTCTCCTTCCTCCATTAACCTGATGATTCACCAAGCAGGACCTTTTAGAGATGGCAGGATTGAGATGTGAGACTTCCCTCCCTCCCTCCCTCTATTGAGAGGGAAGAAACATTTCCCTCTCCTTCTATTAGTAGGAAATTCAAATGTATTTTCTATTCACATCTCATACATTGTAAGTACTGAAGTGTGGCAGAATATTTTGAAGAAGGCCAAATAGTTAATTTTGGAATCCTCTGTCTAAAAATAGCCCTGTGGGTTTGAAACACTGCAAGATCTTGGCAGGATTCATAAATAGAACGTTTCACCTTTGAGATCCCTTTCCTGTTGAAAATGGAGCTGGAAACAGGATAAGGACAGCATGTAGGTAGGTAGCTCAGGTTGAGCACTAAACACGAGATAAAGCAAGAAGTGCCCAGGTTTGGTTGTTCTGTGAGGCTCTTCTTAGTGTTTTGAACCCATATTCTATAAAACCTAAATTTCACACCAGGATTGAATGTCTGTGGTCCATGGCACCATGGAGGAGACCAGCTTTGCCACCTAGAATATTATACTTAAAGCTACTGAGGAAAAGGACTTGGGGGTGCTGATGGATGAGAAGCTGAACACAAGCAGGCAGTGTGAGCTTGCAGCCCAGAAGGCCAACTATATCCTGGGCTATATCAAAAGATGTGTGGCCAGCAGAGCCAGAGAGGTCATTCTGCCACTTTGCTCTGCTCTGGTGAGACGTTACCTGGAGTGCTGTGTGCAGGTCTGGAGCCCTCAACACAGGAAGGACATAGACCTGATGGACAGGGTCCAGAGTAGGGCCATGAAAATGATCAGGGGTTTGGAGCAGCTCTGCTATGAGGACAGGCTGAGGGAGCTGGGGGTATTCAGCCTGCAGAAGGGTCCAGGGAGACCTAAGAGCAGCCTGCCAGTACCTGAAGGGTACTGAGATGGATGGAGAGAGACTGTATGCAAAGTCCTGCAGTGACAGGACCAGGGGCAACGGCTTCAAGCTGGATGAGAGCAGATTTAGATTGGATGTCAGGAACAAGTTTTTACTATGAGGGTGGTGGAATGCTGGAACAGGTTGCCCAGGGAGGTGGTTGAGGTTCTTTTTCTGGAGATATTCAAGGTAAGGCTGGACAGGACTCTGGGCAACCTGATCTAGCTGGGGATGTACCTGCTGACTGCAGGGAGGTCAGACTGGCTGACCTTTGGAGGTCTTTTCCAGCCCAGACTATTCTATGATTCTCTGATTCTACTTCTACATGATGTCTCACATATCTCATGAACTCAGAATGCTTTTAGCCATGTGCTGTCCACATTCAAGTCTTAATGTCTGGGGTCAGGCCCTAAAGTCTGGTGACAGAGAAGATGTTTACTGGTGGCTTAGCACACCAGTTCAGAACACTTTTTGCTGCTCAGGCTCAGGGTTGCAGATCAAATGGTGGATGGGAAGCTGGAAATGATCCAGCAATGTGCACTTGCAACTCAGAAGGCCAATGGCAGCCTGGGCTGCATCAAAAGCAACGTGGTCAGTAGGTGAAGAGAGGGGATTCTGCCCCTCTGCTCTGCTGAGACCTCACCTGGAGTACTATATCCATCTCCGGGGCCCCCAACACAAGAAGGACATGGAACTGCTAGATCAGGTCCAGAGGAGGCCACAACAGTGATCAGAGGACTGGAGAACCTGTCTATGAAGACAGGTTGAAAGAACTGGAACCGTTCAGCCTGGAGAAGAGAAGGCTCTGAGGAGACCTCAGAGATGCATTTCAATATCTGAAGGGGACCTCCAGGAAGGCTGGGGAGGGACAGCAGTGATAGGACAAGGGGCAGTGCTTTGAAACTGGAGCAGGGTAGATATAGGTTGAACATTTGGAGGAACTTCTTCACAATGAAGGTGGTGGAACACTGGAACAGGTTGCCCAGAGGGGTGGTAGAGGTCCCATCCTTGGAGACACTCAAGGTCAGGCTTGATGGGGCCCTGAGCAACCTGATCTAGTTGGGGATGTCCCTGCTCAGGGCAGGGGACTTGGACTAGATGACCTCTAGAGGTCCCTTCCAAAGAAGTACATTCTAGGATTGTAAATATCCAAAGGCATGTACATATGGGAAGGAAGGATTTATCCCAGCTTACTGCTCCTACATCTTGGAACTCTGATTATTTTACCAGCTTTCTGGAGTTAGTTAGAAAAACTCAGAGAAGGGAATTTTTATTTTCACATTGATGAGGCTATTTTAGTACAGCCAGAAACCTGCCAAAGAACAACTGGGCATGAGAGAGCTGTGGCTGTGATACTCCATCCAGGGCAGTGATTGACAGAAAATCTCAAACAGTTGTTCTGAGTATCCATGGATGAGGGATTCCCAGTTATTTTTCAGGAGTGCAGTAACTAATCACTAATCAAGTAATTATTTTAATTGGAGAAAATTGCAGCCCTGGCACCCCCTAGCATTACACCTGCCACAAACTGTTAAAAGTCCTGTGGTCTGATCCCAAGCGTCCTTCTTCTAAATCATGTGTGTGCCAAAACCTCACTGCCTCATGTCAGAGCTATGTTGGTTTTGGGTTTGACTCCAGCTTTGCTCTCTACTCTATTCCTGAGAGAGACTCAGCCTCATATTTTCCCCTCTAGGCTTGTTAATGACATTTTTTGTTTTAGAGGAAAATAACTCACAACATGTAATAGAGATTCTGCATCAAGTAGAGCAGAACTCCAGGACTGGAGGTGGTTCTCTCTAGCACAAGCCAGGGTTGAGTGTAAGACAACTTCCATCTCCAGGAAAAGACCAGAATGAGACTTCTTTGCTGTGAGGGTGCTTGGAGTCCTGGAGCAGGCTACCCAGAGAGGTTGTGGAGTCTCCTTCTCTGGGGAGACTCCAAACCCACCTGGACATTATAATCCTGGACAGCCTGCTCTGTGTGACCTTGCTTTAGCAGGGGGGTTGGACTAGATAATCTCCAGAGGTCCCTTCCAATCCTTACCACTCTGATGCTGTCATTCTGTGACTCTGTGAGACACAGGGAGAAGATGAGGTGTTTGGAGAAGGTAAGGTGGTTGGACTAGATGATCTCCAGAAGTCTTTTCAATCTTTACTGTGAGATCACAGTATCACAGAGATTGGAAAAAGACCCTCAGGATCACCAAGTCCAACCAATAACCCTACTCTTCAAGGTTCACCACTAAACCATACGCCCACATCCACACCACCTTTAAACACACCCAAGGTTGGTGACTCAACCACTTCCCTGGGTAACCTGTTCCAATGTCTGACCTTTCTTTCTGTGAAAAAATTCCTCAGTTTCTGAAGAAAGGAATGGTGGGACCTGATCTGCTGATGCATGGCTTTGTGAGTACTCGAGTGGGTTCTTCTTTCAGAGAGGACATTAAAAAGAGTTGTTCCCTTCTGTAAGGCAGAATTCTCTCCATCCAAAACATGTTACTGAAGTTGACTTACAGGTTCAGATCCTGAAGGGCAGGGGGAGTGTCTCTCACTGTTCATTCCATCCACACATTGGGCTACCACAAGTCTTTTTCCAGACTTGAAGAACTGAGAGTTCTGAGGCATTTATTGCAGAGAATGCAGGATCAGATGAAAACCTTCTTTTCCCTAATACACTGACAGCTTTTTCCTACTTTGATCTTTCATTAAGCAGCATGTAAAAGAAAAAGAAACAGATGCTCTCTTAATTTCCTTAAGTTTCACACCACTGTTACCTTTCAGAGTCTGACAAACGACTCAGCTAAAGACTCATACATTTTTGTCTCCTGGCAGCTGGAACAAAAAGTTTTCAAGATATTCCCAAATAGTGGCATGGTTTTAAAGCATGGTTTTCAACTCTTGGCCTTCCTGGGATTCAAATTAGGGTTTTCATGCTTCCCAAAGCATGGTCTTCATGGTTTTCAAATTATGGTTTTCACAGCATGGTTTTCAGAGAATGGTTTTCATGGTTTTCATGTTATGGCTTCCATGGGTTTCAAATAATGGGTTTCATGGTTTTCAAAGCATGGTTTTAAAGCATGGGTTTGAAATTATGGCTTTCATGGGTTTCAAAGCATGGTTTTCATGGTTTCCAAAGCATAATTTTTGTGGTTTTCAGAGAATGTTTTGCAAGTCATGGCTTTCATGGGTTTCAAATGATGGTTTTCGGTTATAGCTTTCATGGTTCTCCAAATGATGGTTTTCATGGTCTCCAAAGTATGGTTTAAAAGCATGGTTTTCAAGTTATGATTTTTATGGGGTTCAAATTATGCTTTTTATGGTTTTCAAGTCATGGCTCTCATGGTTTTCCAAATGATGGTTTTCATGGTTTTCAAAGCACAGTTCAAAAGCATGGTTTTAGGTTATGGCTTTCTTGGGTTTCTAAATATGGTTTTCAAATTATGGTTTTCATGGTTTTCAAGTTATGGCTTTCATGTGTTTCAAATTATGATTTTCAAATCATGGTTTTCATGGGTTTCAGAGCATGTTTTTTGTGGTTTTCAGAGATTGGTTTTCATGGTTTTCAGGTTATGGCTTTCATGGTTTTCAAAATATGGTTTTCAAATTATGGATTTCATGGGTTTTAAATTATGATTTTCAAGTTATGGTTATCATGGTTTTCAAAGCATGTTTTTTGTGAGTTTCAGAGAATGGTTTTCATGGTTTTTAAGTCATGGCTTTCATGGTTTTCCAAACGATGGTTTTCATGGTTTTTCAAAGCATGGTTCAAAAGGATGATTTTCAGGTTATGGCCTTCATGGGTTTCTAATTATGTTTTTCATGGTTTTCAGAGATTGGTTTTCATGGTTTTCAAGTTATGGCTTTCATGGGTTTCAAATGATGGTTTTCATGGTTTCCAAATCATGGTTTTCCTGTTTTTCAGTGAGTGGTTGTCATGGTTTCCAATTTATGGCTTTCCTGGGTTTCCAAATCATGGTTTTCATGGTTTTCAAAGCATGGTTCAAAAGCATGGTTTTGAAATTATGACTTTCATGGTTTCGAATTATGGTTTTCAAATTATGGTTTTCGTGGGTTTCAGAGCATGTTTTTTGTGGTTTTCAGAGATTGGTTTTCATGGTTTTCAAGTTATGGCTTTCATGGGTTTCAAAGTATTCAAGTTATGGCTTACATGGGTTTCAAATAATGGTTTTCAAAGCATATATTTTTGTGAGTTTCAGAGAATGGTTTTCAAGTTATGGCTTTCATGGGTTTCAAATTATTGTTTTCATGGTTTTCAACTCATGGTTTTCATGGTTTCTAAATTATGGTTTTCATGGTTTTCAAAGCATGGTTTTCATGATTTTCAAATTAGGTTTTCATGATTTTTAATTTAGGGTTTCATGGTTTCCAAAGCATGGTTTTCAAATGATGTTTTTTGTGGTTTTCAGATAATAGTTTTCATGGTTTTCAAATGATGGTTTTCATGGTTTCCATGCAGGTGATTCTTCCTACACCTGGGCATGGGCAGAGCTGGGTCTGGGTGTGCCAACATACCTACTGATGATCAGTCCTGACTGTGACTCTTTGGAGAAGTTTGTGAGAAACCCATTATGATGCAAAGTCACAGAATCATGCAATCACAACATGGTAGGGGTTGGAAGGAACCTCTGAAGATCATTGAGTCCAAGCCCCCTGCCAGAGCAGGGTGGGAAATGGCTGGTGTGAGAACATTGCTATTTCAGTGTGAAAGCTGAGGCTGTAGGAATGTGCCATCAATGAGCTGAAGAACAAGAAAAGATTAAAACCAAAACAATACACACACACACACACAAAGTCTTTGCTGTGAAGCACAGCAGGAGAAAAGGAATCTGAAAAACTGGCTGGGTAATTACAGACTCAAAGGGAATTTTAAGCAAGAAAGGGTGTGTGCATGCAGAGCTATTTGTGCATGAATAAAGAAACCTTTGTAGAGAAGCACTTCTGACCAGAAATGAAGAGCCATCAGTGGACCAGCAGATATAAATGTTCATTGCTTCTTCAAGGATAATGATACCAAGGGATAACAAAAGTGCAGGTTGTACAGGGTGTGAATGTGGATAATGAGGTGCTCAAAGGTGTAGGAGGAAGTGAAGGTTCAGGAAAGAAGAGATGGAGAAGGCTGAGAGGGGAATCTTCTCAATGCTTATAAATATCTAAATGGCAGGTGTCTAGAGGATGGGGTCAGACTTGTTTCAGTGGTGCCCAGTGGCAGTGCAAGGAACAATAGGCACAAACTGGAACCCAGGAAAAATCCCCTAAACACAAGGAGATCTTTGCTGTGAGGGTGCTGGAGCCCTGGAGCAGGCTAGACAGAGAAACTCCTTCTGTGGAGAGATTCCCAACCCACCTGGACAACGTAGTCCTGGGCAACCTGCTGTGGGTGAGTCTACTTCAGCAGGGGTTCTGGACTAGGTGATCTCCAGAGGTCACTTCCCATTCTCTGATTCTGAAGTTCTGTGATTCTGTGAGACACAGGGAGAAGCTAAGATGTTTGCTCTTGAACTTCCTCTGTTGGTTTCCCCTCTACCTCTCCAGCTTTCCTCTATTTTGCCATCATACTCTTGACATTTTTTGAGTGGGTGTGAGACAGTTACTTTCAGGACCAGTGATTCCCTTCCTGAATGTACAGTTGTCATTCTCCAGTTTTTGAGATAGAGCAAGAGTTGTCATTTAAGAGTTTTGGCCATGGAGGATGAAGTGTATGTTAATGTGGGCATTAGACTGATCAGTTCTTGTGCTCTTCAATCAGCTGAAAAATGAGGCTGTTGAAGCTTCAGTAGAAACATCATTCTTCCTTTGTAAGGACACTGTGATAGAAAAAATATCATCTTGATGGGCAATACCTTTAGGTTGAACCATAAAAACCTCTCACATTGCTTTCAGGAGAAAAGAGTGAGGTTGGTTTTTTTTATTATTACTGCCTAAAGATCATCCTTTGGGTTGGGATTTTTTATTTGGTTTTGGGGTTTTTTGTGTGTGTGTGTGTGTGATTTTGTGCTTGGGTTTTGTTTGTTTTGTTTTGTTGGGGTGGGTTTATTGTTTGTTTGGGTTTTCTTGGTTTAGTTTGGTTTGGGTTTTTTTTGTTGTTATTTTATTGTTGTTGGTTGCTTGGTGTTTCTGGGTTTAATTTGGTTTGGTTTGGGTTTTTTTGTTGTTATTTTATTGTTATTGGTTGTTTGGGTTTTCTTGGTTTAGTTTGGTTTGGTTTGGGTTTTTTGTCGTTATTGTTATTGGTTGGGTTTTCTTGGTTTAGTTTGGTTTGGTTTGGGGTTTTTGTTGTTATTTTATTGTTATGGTTTGGGTTTTCTTGGTTTAGTTTGGTTTGGTTTGGGGTTTTTGTTGTTATTTTATTGTTATTGGTTGTTTGGGTTTTCTTGGTTTAGTTTGGTTTGGTTTTTTGTTGTTATTTTATTGTTATTGGTTGTTTGAGGTTTCTGGGGTTTTATTGTTTGGGGTTTTGGGTCAGTTTATTTTGTTTTTTGGTTTTTTTTTTTTTTTTTGGTGGGGAGTTCATTTTTTTTGTTTGTTTTGTTGGTTAGTGGTTCTTTGTTTAGTTGGTTTGTTTGGGTTTGTTTTATTTTGTTGGTTTGGTTGGTTTGGTTTTGTTTGAGCTTTGTTTTTAAAGAAAACTCCCAATCATTACATGCAATAAATTTCTCTATAAACAAGGCAGGAAGAACTCTTCATCTGGGAACAGAGTGATATTCAGAAAGGCAATGTCCAGGCAGATGACTGCTGAAAATGTGTTTTCAGCAATTACATGTGTGTGCTTTAAATGCTGTGCTTCTGACCCTTCTGCATTCAATTTCTTTAAGATTCAAAGACCTTTATGTTAAGGTCAGGAGTCACCCAGCTGAACTCACCTCTAGCAGAGGAAAGCCAGAAGGGGGATTTTCACTGAATTTTAAGAAAACAAAACAGCTGAGCTGTGTCATGTTATTTCAGAAAACTAACTTGTCTTCATTTGAAGTCTTAAGAAAAAGTGACTTTGTTATGTCCTGGTCAAGCTGACACAATATTTAGTTACTTTGGAAGGCAAAAATGAGAGTCTTGGTCTTCCATCTGAATTTGCTCATCTTGCCTGGCAGATACTCAATCTTGCTGTGAATCTGATAAATGGAAGTCTTCAGTCATATCAGAAATCTTTGCCTGGCTTGGCCAAAGATCTGGTATCAGGAAGGCTTCTAGGTTTCTCCAGGACAAATTAAACTGAAGATCTATGCTCACATCTGTTACCTTGAATGACATTTGAATATTTAGAGAAGTACAGATTTCTGACTTGAGAAAATTTTAAAGATGCTCAACAAAGTTTCAGCCACTGTGGGCCCAGGGAACTGTGCTCTGGGACATGTTCTGGAGCAAGGGAACTGAGCACCAATCCCTCTGTTCAAATTTGTGTGAGTTAAAGAAAGAAAATTAATTGAAATCTCTTCAGTTCTATAAGACTTAAACTGCCTATTTCCCCCCCCCCCCCCCATGGAATAGCTGACTGCAACAGACAAGCTGGCAGGGTTTCCACCTTACCTTGCCAACTTGCTTCAGCATCCTATCTTGGGAATCTCAACCAAGTCTAGAAGAAGAAGACTGGAAGGTTATCAGGAAGGCAATTTGTCATCATTTTATCCTTCATTATTTTCTTATAAGGTGGAGATCTGTGCTTCAGAATGGGGACTAAGAAAAAATTATCTTCAAAATGTGATATACATCTTGGCTAAGAGGTCATTGCTAATTAGTCCTCTATAGTAATTTACAAAGAGTCATAGACTCACAGAATTGTTTTGGTTGGAAGATAACTATAAAATCATTGAGTCCAACTTTTAACCCAGCACTGCCAAGTGACTACTAAACCACATCCCTCAGCACCACATTCACACAGCTTTTAAATCCCTCCAGGGATGGGGACTCCACCATGGGGCTGGGGAGCCTGTTCCAGGGCTTGACAACCCTATCTGCAAAGAATTTTTTCCTAATATGCAACCTAAACCTCCTCTGGTACAACTTGAGGCCATTTCCTCTTCCCCTGTCACTTGTTCCCTAGTAGAAGAGACCAACACCTCTCTGTCTGTGGTTAACAGTGATAAGACAAGGAACAATGGGTTCAGAATAGAACATGGAAAGTTTCACCCCAACATGAGGAGAAATTTCTTTCCAGTGAGGGTGACAGAGCACTGGAACAGGCTGCCCAGAGAGGTTGTGGAGTCTCCTTCTCTGGAGACTTTCCAAACCCACCTGGATGCATTCCTGTGCAGACTACCCTAAGTGATCCTGCTCTGGCAGGGGGGTTGGACCTGATGATCTCTTGAGGTTCCTTCCAACCTCTGATACACTGTGAGACTGTGAGATTGTCTCCAACCTCCTTTCAGGGAGTGGTAGAGACCCAGAAGGTCTCCCCTCAGCCTCCTCTTCTCCAGGTTGCACAACCCCAGTTCTCTCAGCTGCTTCTCACCAGATTTGCTTTTCACTAACGGGTGTAAATTAATTTCAATCCACTACTTTCCTCACTTGCAAAATAAAACTCTTCTTAGGACCTCTAGGCTGATTGCTAATAAAATCCAGACCTCAAGCAATGGTCACTGATTCAATTGTGTCTAATTCTTATTTATTTTTTTTTTCCTCCAGGGAAACATAGACTACCGGTTCAGAGACTCCAGCAAGAAGGACAATAGCAGATTAGCAGAGAGCTGGATTCCCATCTGTGTTCTAGTGAGATCCAGAGCCAGCAAATCCCAGCACCCACATGATAGAGGGGGATTAAAATTTATTTTCCACCCTTAGCCACCTGACCTGGGTCAGTGTGACAAAGGTTAACTTCCTCTGTCGCATACATCACTTGGCAGTGTTATCTCTCTTCCCCACCAAAAACAATTTGAAAGGGAATATCATCTCCTCCATGTTTTGATTATGATAACACAGTAATGAACTACCACTGGATAATCTGCAGCTGTCAGTGCACTGCATATTTATTTGGACAGGTCTCACTTTTTTCAAATGCCTGTGAGCAGCTGCCAACGAAAGTGCCCTACTTTTTAAACTCTGATGTTGAACTCGTGTTTTCATCTCCTTGTCCCCTTTGAAATGCAACACAGAGATCTCTGTCGAGGATCAGGACTACAATAAACTACATGGTGAACCTGAAATCACAAAAACAAACACTGAGGCCAAGGGTAGAGTTCGGTTTTCTGCCAGAGGTCTTAGCTCACAGCTTCCAATGGAAGAGCCAAGAGTGGCTGAAAATCGAGGAACTGACTAGGATGGGTCTTACTGCAGGATAAACTTTGCAGAATTCCAGCATGGTAAGGGCTAGGGAGGAGCTCTGATAATTATTAATCATAGAATCATAGAGTCAGAGAATGATCCAGGCTGGAAGGGATGTCCAAAGCTCATACAGTCCAGCTCCCAGGGACAGCACTCAGCAGGGACATCCCCAACTAGATCAGGTTGCTCAGGGCCTCATCAAGCTTTACCTTGAATATCTCCGGGGAAGGAGCTTCAACCACCTCCCTGGGCAACCTGTTCTAGTGTTCCTCTACTCTCATAGTGAAGAACTTCTTCCTGATATCCAATCTAAATCTGCCCTTCTCAAGTTTGAAGCTATTGCCCCTGGTCCTGTCACTGCAGGTCTTTATAAACAGTCTTTCTCCATCCTTCTTGTAGCCCCCTTCAGGGGACAGGCTGCTATTAGGTCTCCCCAGAGCCTCCTCTTCTCCAGGCTGAACATCCCCAGCTCCCTCAGCCTGTCCAACCCCTGATCATTTTCATGGCCTTCCTCTGGACCCTCTCCATCATTAAACCCACCACCCCACCCTGCTAAAGCAGATTCACCTAGAGTAGGCTGCAGAATTCCACACCTCTTTAGTAATGCAACCAGTCCAGGGAGAGCAAGGCATGCATTAATGTGATCTACACTCAACAGCAGATGGAAGGCTGCAATGGTAGCCCTGGGATCATGCTGCTTTCTTCTCCCCTCTCCCACAATCTTTAAAGACATTTAACTCAAAGCACTCCCTTTTTTTGTTTTCTTTTGGATTTTTTGGGTCTTTTTTGTCAACTATTGCTGTTCCAGCAGCCCCTAGGGAACTGAGCAATGTGGAAATGGCACAGAGTGAATCATGTGGTCATTTAGCCAAGATACTTAGCAAGCTCCATGGCTTCTCCATAAGGTCTTCCCATTATCCGGGGATTGTTCTCATGCTGTACGAGTGGCAAACTTAAAGTCACATCTTCTTTCCTGCCCCTGCCTGAGGACAGAACATTGCTTGCATGTTCCCTGAGTTGGGACACACTCTGTAGCTCCTGCACTGAAGTGGGAAGGAAACGTTTTTTTCTGTTTCCTGTGTGTACTTTTCCGTTGTGACATGTGTGCTGTGTCACAAACAAACAAAGAAAAGAATAATAAAAATAAAAGAATGTATAATATAAGAATAAAAGAAGAACCTAATGAGGTTCAACAGGGAGAATTAGGTGCTGAGTCCTGAATTTGGGAAGGAATAATAAACTGCAGCAGTACAGGTTAGGAGGTGATCTGCTGGAGAGCAGTCCTGTGGAGAAGGATCTGGGAGCTCTGGTGGACAGCAAGTTCTGCATGGGACTGCAATGTGCCCTGGTGGCCAAGAAGGCCAATGGGATCCTGGGGTGCATTCAGAGGAGAGTGTCCAGCAGATCCAGGGAGGTTCTCCTCCCCCTCTACTCTGCCCTGCTGAGATCTCACCTGGAATACTGCATCCAGTTCTGGGCTGCCCAGTTCAAGAGGGACAGAGATCTGCTGGAGAGAGTTCAACAGAGAGCTACCAGGATGCTGAAGGGACTGGAGCACTGCCCTGTGAGGGCTGAGAGCCCTGGGACTGTTCAGTCTGGAGAAGAGAAGACTGAGAGGGGATTTCACAAATGTCTACAAATATCTGAGGGCTGGGAGTCAAGAGGGAGGGGACAGGCTCTGCACAGTTGCACCTTGGGATAGGACAAGGGCCAGTGGATATAAACTACAGCACAGGAGGTTCCACCTCAACATGAGGAGGAACTTCTTCACTGTGAGGCTCACAGAGCACTGGAACAGGCTCCCCAGAGAGGTTGTGGAGTCTCCTTCTCTGGAGATTTTCAAGACCCATCTGGATGTGTTCCTGTGTGGCCTGTGCTGGATTCTATGGTCCTGCTCTGGCAGGGAAGTTGGACTGGATGATCTGTGGAGGTCCCTTCCGACCCCTAGCATCCTGTGAGCCTGTGACTGGAACTCAATATTTTCCATCTGAAACACTCATTTAAAAATTACACAGAGGAACTCTCTGGCTTTCAGTTGGTATGGGAGCCTTAAACCCAAAGCAAATTGAGAGGGAGAAGCCTTGGGAACAGCCAGGATCACAGTTCATTGGATAAGGTATCATTTGTGCCATGAAAGTGCCTGCTGTACTTAGTGTCACTTTTGAGACAAACTGAAGGGTGTAGGAGAGCTAAAAGCAAAACAAAACAGGTTATCAGTGACAAATGCACACCTTCAGCCTATCACATTCCTAAGATTCAGAGGCTGTTGTGCCAGCAAGTTGGACAAACGCTTACTACAAGGCAACCCTACCATGGGAAAAGTGCCTGCTAAATGGAAAAAAATAAAAAATGAAAAAACAAGACAAAAGTCTGTGTGAGCTCAGCATTTTTCTCCATTTTTATAAAAGCCTTACTCCACAAGCTAAAGGGTGAAATCAGCCAGAAGTCAAATGCTCTAAATAGGATTTTTCTTACCCACCTTGGAGTAGGTGACCTTTGAAAGTCCCTTTCAGCCCAAGCCATCTTATGATTCTAATTGAAAGTGTTTCATGCAAGATACTGGGTTGGATATAGTCTTTGGGGGGCTGAATAATGTGGAGGAAAGAGAAAGGAAACCTCTAGAAAGTAGTAGTGCTTCAGCTAATGAGGATACACCCAGCTGTACCCTGGAAGAGCATCTTTCTGCACAAGCTGGTGTTAGATGACAATCTTTGACAGATGTACTTTAAAAGGAACTGAAATGAAGGAGAAATGGAAGTGAAACAGTCCATCTAACTTGAAGTTTCCTAACTGCTGAGCTGGTTCCTTCAGCCTCAGAGCCCTTAAGCACTCAGGAATAGAGATGGTTTCATAGAGGATATTCAGTGACTGAGTGTGGTAGACATCAGCAAAACCTTCAAAGAGAGCTGTGTGTCTGAAACCCTTCCCCTTCCCTAGGCTTAGTGTGTGGCCCTTACAAACAAGGAGACCCTTCCCATCTAGGCCACCTCTGCTAGCACTAATCTGTACAGTTTTGCTTTTTAAAGAATGAAACAGGGTTTTTTTTCCCTTCTCTTTTCAGGTGCCACAGAAAGAGAAGATATTTGCTGCCCTCTTTCAAGTGTGTCTGGAAAGTGGAGAGCCTCCCAGTCGCCTGTGGAAGTTCAAACTCTCCCATGAGGCTCCACTAATGGCTTTGTCAGCAGCCAGCCTACGTGTTGGGGAGACAGGGGAGAGCATTCTTTGCCCATCATGCTAAAACTGAGTCTTGATGCAGCAGACCTGGGATTAAATCTCCTCCTCATCAACGAGGGGTGGCCGGAAGGCCATCTGCTAGCTGAAGGAATGGTGTTGTCCCCTGAAATGCGAAGCCTGGCTTCCAGTTCCTGTTCCAAGGGCTATTTATACCTTTTTATCTAGCAACTTTGAAAAGCTTGATTAGGATTAGGTGGTGTTCTTCCTCTGCTGCACAAATAGGTTGGGAATTCTGGAGTTCCAATATTGGCTGCTCCATGGTGGAGGTGGAAAAGTTGGAGCCGACTCGGAAATCAAACACCAATTCCGTCTGCAGTTGTGTGACAGAGGGGCAGGAAATCACCAGCTCATGGATCTCCAGCCCAGCAGCATTTTCTGGAATGAAACCAAGTTGCACTGAGAGGCTGGGAAGAAGTCACATGGACACAAGCTGCAGGACCAAGTTTCTTTCCAAAGTAAACCCTCATGGAATGAAACTTGGGTTTCCGGTCATGGGAACTTCTTAGACAGTGAAGTCTTACAGAGAGGGACACGTGGAGGTGTTGGGATCACAGAATCACAGAATTAGCCAGGTTGGAAAAGAACTTTGAGATCATCAAGTCCAACGTATCACCCAACACCATCTAATCAACTAACCCATGGCACTAAGTGCCTCATCCAGTCTGATTTTAAACACTTCCAGGGATGGTGACTGCACCACCTCCCTGGGCAGCACATTCCAATGGTCAATCTCCCTTTCTGTGAAGAATTTCTTCCTAACATCCAGCCTAAACCTCCCCTGGTGCAGCTTGAGACTGCGTCCTCTCATTCTGTCACTGATTGCCTGGGAGAAGAGCCCAACCCCCACCTGGCTACAACCTCCCTTCAGGTAGTTGTAGACAGCAATGAGGTCTCCCCTGAGTCTCCTCTTCTCCAGACTAAACACCCCCAGCTGCCTCAGCCTCTCCTCACAGGGCTGTGCTCCAGACCCCTCCCCAGCCTTGTTGCCCTTCTCTGGACACATTCTCAAACTGGACACAGTGAATGTTATCTCCCATGCCTTTTTGATGTGGATCTGCACTCTAAAGGCTGCCATTTTCCTTCGATGTTAAAGACCATTGTGTTTCTCCTTCATTTATCACAAGTGAAAGTTAGAAGCCCTTCAATTTCAGTTTATCAGCCCAACCTTGAATAAAGAAACTTGCTCAAATCTGGCCTTGATGATACCTGAAGTTTTAAACAGAGTTAGACTGAAACAAATGCATGAATGAAATAAAAATCATGAGCATTGCTTCATGTCTGGAAATCTACTTGCTGGCAAAAACCAAACCAATCCAAATTCTGATTATCAGATTCACAGGCAGAAAAAGTTTGTCACACTTGCTCACATGTGTGCTCTCCTGCTAATGTTCAGTGAGCAACAAGACCAAAGCCAGGCTTTGAAACCTGTTAATCACTGAATTTCTTCTTCTTTCAGGTTACAGGATCTTTCCTTTAGGTCCTTGGAAGCTTCCACACAAGATCCCTGCATGCAGGGAGGGCAGCTCTGCTGCACTGTCTTGCTGGTCTGTGCAGAGATCTTTGAGAGACTGAGAAAGGGTCTCAGAGCCACGTGGAGAAACTGGGAAAATAAATCATTTCTCTTTGAGTTTGGAAAAGGGAAAAGTCTGAGCACTGTGGTGCAAAACTGAGGTGGAAGAAATGTTCTCATAGTGCAATGCTTGAAGAGAGAGGACCTGCCCAGGCTGTGTTGAAGTTTGGAGAATGAGGGTGAATTTATGAGACAGTACCTGAACACATGCTGCAAAAGCCCTTCAGAAAGATCTCCTGGTTTGGAATCAGGCAGGCTCAGGAGAACAGTAGTTATCACTCAGTAGCAAATCTAAAAGCAAAAAAGGTCTGAATTTCTTTACTAATTGTACACAAAATAGGTGCAGGGAGATCCCAGAATCCCAGCATGGTGAGGGTTGGGAGGAACCTCTGGAGATCATCTGTTCCAACCCCCCTGCTAAAGCAGGGTCACCCAGAGCAGGTTGCAGATACTGAAGAGTAAGCTTGCATTATATTTCCAGGACAACTGTAGTAATATCAGGATTGTGCTTTGGATTACTTTGAACACCCAAAGATGATTTTAATCTCCCATCTCTGTTAGGATTAATATTGTCTGTACTAAACACAGTGTCTAAGGGATTGTTGGCTTCCTATATGGAGAGGACAATTTATCTTCAGACCCTAGTTCTCTCTGCTCTGGAGACTGTGCACTGCATCACAGCCATCCCTAGCACACATAAAGCAGGCTTGCACAGACAGAGTGAAGGAGACCATTTGATAGCACCTCTGAAAGTTCAGCCACAAGTTGTTTTTGTTGTTCCTGTAAAAAATGTATCAATTAACTGCAGAAGATTGGTTTGAATGTGTGAGATCTACCAAGGACCACCTGCAAGCAGGCTTGGCAGAACTGAATTCCATCTGAAGGCATCAAAAAGGAGCATTGTCCCTAACTTTCACCCCTCTGTGTGCATGCACCCAGATGCACAAACACTTTTGTTTTCTCTTGCCCTAGAAAGACAATGACTCTCCACTGGGGCTGCACGTACTTGTGCAGATGGAAAGGCCAGACATTTTTTTCTGAGCAAAAAAAGCCCATAACAAGCTGGCAGAAAGCCACAGAGATTGTTTACTATTTCCCCCTTTGAGAGGTGTGACAAGCCTGTCCCCTTTCCAAGGGATTCCTCTCACTGCTGGTGCTCCGAGTCCCCTGTGGACACAGCTTTACCCCAGAAGGGTTTTGTTGAGCCTCAGGGCAAATGAATTCTTAGGCTCAAGACTTTGTTCATGTTTTGGTTGATGACATGCCCTCTCCAGTGACAGAAGCATAGTTTTACCAATTAAAGTAATCTATGGAAGCCAGGAAGTGGGGAGGACTCCTTGTCCCCATGGCTCTCCCTCTCCCTGCTGAGGTTTAATAATGTCAAACATAGCTCTGGGGCTGTGGCTCCCACAGGGTGGCTATTTAAACAGCTGCAGGCTCCTGGGAAAGGCCATCCATACAGCCCATCTGCCACCATCTGAGCAGATGTGCTCAGAACTGGCTACCCACAGTCAATAGCCATTAAGATGGTTCTTGCCAATCCCTACCAGATAAGACGTGCTCTGGAAAACTGCTGCTTTTTGCATGCCACATCCATTCTCCCCTCATGGTGGCCATCAGATTAGGAATTAAGAGAATCACAGATTACACTGGGTTGGAAGGGACCCTCAAAGGTCACCTTGGCCAACCATACTGCAGTTAGCAGGGACATCTGCAACTACAGCAGGTTGCTCAGGGTGATGAGGTTGCTCAAGATATGGATACCATCCATCTATAGCACATCTACCCCCAAATCCACACTGCAGACCAGACCCAAGCTGGAGAAATAGATTTCATTGAAATTTTGCCTTCATATACTTGCCTCTTGTTTTGAAGACCTCTAATCTGGGACTGGAGAAGAGAGGGCTCTAAGGCAACCTTCCAGTGGCCTTCCAGTATCTGTAGGTGGCTACAAGAAAGCTGGGGAAAGACTTCTTAGGGTGTCAGGGAGTTAGGTCTAGGGGGAATGGAGCAAAACTAGAAATGGGTAGATTCAGATTGGATGTTAGGATGAAATTCTTCACCATGAGGGTGGTGAGACATTGGAACAGGTTGCCCAGGTAGGTGGTAGAAGCCTCATCCCTGGAAGCTTTTAAGGCCAGGCTGGATGTGGTTATGAGCAACCTGCTGTAGTGTGAGGTGTCCCTGGCCATGGCATGGGGTTTGGAACTGGATGATCCTTGAGGTCCCTTCCAACCCTGACAATTCTCTGATTCTATAAATCACTTGATGTGTTGGTCTTGTCATCAGTCAATACATGCTGAGTGTTTTGCTCATATCCTGGATGCAAACTATGCAGGATGTCCTCTATCCCCAAGCATGGAAGATGTCAGGAAAAGGGTTTGATATCCTACCAGTTGTTGCATCAAGGAAATGCTAAATTCCTGCTTTCTTCCTCTCAGTTTATTTAAACTGGGAATCACCCTG
This sequence comes from Indicator indicator, assembly GCF_027791375.1. NCBI lineage: Eukaryota > Metazoa > Chordata > Aves > Piciformes > Indicatoridae > Indicator > Indicator indicator. The sequence continues at coordinate 3,824,691 of NC_072032.1, read as the reverse complement.
TTCTCCCAATTTATGAGTGATACACACTAGGAAATGGCCTTAGGTTGTGCCAGGGGAGGTTTAGGTTAGATATTAGGAAAAAAAAGTCTTGCCCAAAAAGGTTTTCAACCCTGGGCCAGACTGCCCAAGGCAATGGTGGAATCCCCATACATGGAGGGATTTCAAAGCCATGTAGATGTGGTATTGGGGCAAAAGTTTTAGTGGTGACCTGGCAGTGCTGGGTTAACAGTTGGGCTTGATGATCTTAGAGCTCTCTGCTGTTTACTGCAGGGGAGGTTGAGCTAGATGACTTTTAGAAGGGCCTTTCAACTCAGTTCATTCCAGTTCCACCACAACAATTCTATGATTCTATGAAAAAAAGAATCACACAATGATGATCATCTGCAGATTACTGGCTGGACTATCAAGCAAAATAATAATAATAATGAAAGTTGGGTTTGTTTCTGGGCTTTTTGTTGTTTTTATATATAATCAGCCTCCAAACTTTTCTATTTTATCTTCAAGTTGTCTAAAGATGAGAGACACTCATTGTAAATAATTAATGTGGTTGTGTTTTGTAGCAGAAACCATAGGGAAAGGTGAGTTTTCAAGTGAAAATTGATCTTCTGAAAACTCTAGCCATTTACACAAAGCAGGGACAATTTTATTAATGTTCTTTCTGTCAGATAGGTACAATCAACTGCCAGGTGAAAATTGTTTTGCCACTTGCACTGCCTCAGGTATGTGCTAGTTCTGCTGAGAGGGACCACAACCACTCTTGGCCCCAGAATGTGTAGAACAATGATCTCTTTGAAAACTGATGGAGGTACACGAGCTCAGCTCTTCGCTGTGTATCACAATCAGTCCTGCTTCACAGAGTCCTCACATAGTGCAATGAGTGTGACACATCAAGCAGTGCTTTATATGTTTCAGAAAGGCTGCCTGAGTCCTTCTGTGTCTATCAAGGGTCTTCACTTACTCCTACTGCCTCCAGGAACTGAACTAATGGAGCCCAGCTGGTGGCCAAGCCAGTAGCAGGAAGAATCATTTTGGACCATGCTCATCATGGAATCATAGAATAATTTTGGCTGGAAAAGACTTTTAAAAGCATTGAGTCCAACCATTCTCTATCAAGGATGGTGCTAAGCCATGTCCCTCAGCACCACAACTCTGCCTCTTTGAAACACCTCCAGGGATGGGAATTCAACCATCGAAGTGGGGAGCCTCTCCCACTGTTTGATAACCCTTTCAGTGAAGAAGTTTCTTCTAATATCCAACCTAAGTCTTCTCTGGAGCAATGGGCACAAACTGGAACCCAAGAGGTTCCATCTAAACAGCAGGAAAAACTTCTTTGGTGTGAGGGTGTTGGAGCCTTGGAGCAGGCTGCCCAGAGAGCTTGTGGAGTCTCCTTCTCAGGAGAGATTCAAACCCCACCTGGACATTGTGATCCTGGACAAGCTGCTGAGGGTCTCCCTGTTCTAGCAGGGGGGCAGGATTGAGTGATCGCTAGAGGTCCTTTCCAACCCACACCATTCTGTGACACTGTGACCCTGTGCTTCACCTGCAGTTTCATGCCTTGCTTCTTTCTCAGAGATGTGACCCCTGCAGCAGGCACATCCCCAGTCAGACAACCAGACTCAAAGCTGTCTCTGGCACAGGGAAAGGCAAACCTTGAGTGGCCTTACCAGGTTGTATCATTAAACCAAACAGTGACAGGAGCAATTTTTGAAGTTATATTTACTCACCCAGACTGAAAGTAACCCACAAATCCTGTCTAATTTACCTTTCTGGCCAATAGGTGGTGCCAATAATTTATTCATTCCTGTCTTCTGCTGGGCAAATGCCTCAGAACAGATAATGCAGCTGCACTGACTGCAGGCAGACCATCTGCAGGGAAGGGGTTTGACCCACTAAGCTGCTAAGAAAGTGGATTTTGTCAAAGTGGCCACTGCATGCAGGTGGAAAGTAGTGAGAAGGCCCTTATGTTTCAGGGTAAGAGCCATGCAGCTAAACTAGAATATGTTTCCTTTGCATGATTCAGAAAAAAACCACAACATTTAAAATCTAAGGCATACACCACCATGTGCATTACTTATCACTTGCAGAAATGCAGGTCACTCTTAGCCCTTCCTTTTACACTGTCAATAACACCATGCCAGAGAGGACAAGAAGAGAGGTCAAGAGGGAATCCATCCATTCACTGAAATGAAAAGTATCAAGAAACATGCCTTTGACAAAGTATTTTGCATTGAAACCCCACAGTTAGCATTTCTGTTGGGGCACAGGATCAATCACAGAATGACAGGGGTTGCATGGTACCTCTGGAGATTATCATCTGGAGAAGAGAAGACTGAGAAGGGATTTGATAAATGTTTATCAATATCTGAGGGCTGGGGGTCAAGAGGGAGGAGACAGACTCTGCTCAGTTGTACCCTGGGACAGGACAAGGAGCAGTGGATGTAAACTGCACCACAGGAGGTTCCACCTCAACATGAGGAGGAACTTCTTCACTGTGAGGGTCACAGAGCACTTGGAACAGGCTCCCGAGAGGGGTTGTGGAGTCTCCTTTTCTGGAGACTTTCAAGACCTGTCTGGATGCATTCCTGTGTGATCTGCACTAGATTCTATGGTTATGTGTCCTGCTCTGGCAGGGGGGCTGGTTTTGATGACCTCTGGAGGTCCCTTCTGACCCCTAACATGCTGTAATGCTGTGATGCTATGATCTAGTCAACCCCTCTGCCAGAGCAGGCCACCTAGAGCAACCTCTCTGAGCAATATCTCTCAGCCAGTTTTTAATCCACCCCACTGTCCACTCATCTAATCCACACCTTCTAAGCTTCTCTTGAAGATGTTGTGGGAGAAGGTGTCAAAAGCTTTGCTGAAGTCAAGGTAGACAACATCCACTGTCCTCCCCTCACGTATCTATCCAGTCATGCCCTCATACAAGGCTATCAAATTCGTCAAACAAGACTTCCCCTTTGTGAATTCATGGGGACTGCTTTTGATAACCTTCCTCTCCTCCATGTACTAGGAGATGACACCTAGAACAAGCTGTTCCATCATCTTTTCAGGGATGGAAATGAGGCTGACTGGATCATCTTCTTTTTGCCCTTTTTGAAGACTGGAGTGATATTCACAGGCTCACAGGATCTTAGGGGTTGGAAGGGACTTTTGGAGACCTTTGAGTCTATAGAATAGACTCAATCTATAGATTGAATAGAATCTAGCACAGGTGGCACAGGAAAACATCCAGATGGGTCTTGAAAGTCTCCAAAGAAGACTCCACAATCTCTCTGGGGAGCCTGTTCCAGTGCTCTGTGACCCTTACAATAAAGAAGTTCTTCCTCATGTTGAGGTGGAACCTCCTATGCTGTAGTTTCTATCCATTGCCCCTTGTCCTACCACAGGGCACAAGTAAGCAGAGGCTGTCCCTGTCCTTTCCTTCCTGGCACCCAGCCCTCAGACATTTATAGACATTTATTAAATCCCCTCTCAGCCTTCTCTTCTCCAGACTAAGCAGCCTCAGTTATCTCAGCCTTTCCTCACAAGGCAGTACTCCAGTCCCTTAATCATCATTGTAGCCCTCTGTCAGACTCTCTCAAGTAGATCCCTGCCCCTTTTGAACTGGGGACCCCAGAACTGGATATAATATTCCAGGTGAGGTCTCACTAGGGCAGAGTAGAAGGGGAGGAGAACCTTCCTCGATCTGCTGGACACACTCCTCTTAATATTGGCTTCCCTCCAGTCTTCAGATGCCTTCTCTGTTCTCCAGGACCTTTCAAAGGAGAGTGGCCCACAACAATTTTAGCAGGACAGCAAAATGCCAAGGCTTTTTTTCTTCAGGTTGGATATTAAATTCTCTGTTTAAAATAATTTACATTATTGCATTTTGGTTATTTGGGGGTTTTATTGCATTCTATGCAGTTATACTTCTTTACCCCTTCCCATCATAACTTTGTGATCTTAGGTCAATGTTAGAGTGGCATGAAATGTCACTAATTACATAAAAAAGTAAGATAACCTTTGAAATAGGTTTAAGCAGCTTAAAGAGAGATATTTTTAAGAGATCAGATTTCAAGCCAACACAGTCAATATTTGAATGGAGAAGGAAAGACTGGATGATGCCAGCAGAAATTTAAGAGGGCCAGAAAGCAGAACCCAGAAGCTAAATCCTTAACTTCAGAATTAAGTCCAGTTGGCTTTTGAAAGTCTTTACCATTAGAGGTCATTAAGTATAAGTTGAATGAGTTGTGCTTGGGTAGTTTGTGGAAGTGATGCCATTCCCTGGCAGGAAAACACATTAGACAAACTCTGAGCAATCTTTTCAGCAGTACTTTGGTTGTGTCACCACAGAAAGGTGCCATGAGGTTTGCCCTCCCAAACTGACTAAGGAGGAAGCTCTCTCCTCTATAAACCTCTGACTCTTTTTATTTGGAAATCTGATTTCTTTGCTGTCCTCTCACAGAACCCTTCTCCTTATGTATTTAAAAATCAGTGTCTTAGCTCTTGTGCTGAGTGTTGAGGGGCAGGAAAAACTGTGATCTTATGTCCTGGCCAAATCATATTTACTGGTCCAGTGCCTTGATTTCCAAACCTGGAAGACATAGCAATTTCTTTGGTTGTTGTTAATTTGCTACTAAAATAAGGGGTTTTAATTCCCCATGACTGAGTCACAGTGTGCCAAGCAGTTTTTGCCAGCAATTTTGATGTCAAACTCAATGCAGAAGAGTCTTTTGGAAATAAAATTGTCCTTTCAGAGTGGGGGAATAGTTGCAGGGAAACAGAGCATGAGCTCACAGGCATCAGTGCAAGAGGGATGGCAACATCTAGGCAATGGCTACAACTGTTAGACAATTCCAATGGGATGTTGGAAGAGAGAGCCTGCAGTGATTAAGTCAATGCAGCTATTTGTGTTTGGCAGCAATTAATAGAAATCTGGAGGTGCCTGGTCAAAGTCCTAAATATTTATTACCAATTTCTATACATATCAAAGAAGAGGGAAATAGTTCTTCAGGGGAAGGGGGGGGTCACATCTCAGGATCTATCATTCTGTGGTTTCTCCACTCCTGTTCTTTACATGCACTGAAATTAATCCATGCACAAAAGGCATCAGTTTGGTCTCAGCTTCCTCATGCTTCTGTGACCCTCTTCATTCAGACAGCACAGTCAGTTTGGGTATCTAACAAATTTCAAGAGTTTCTTTGGGTTTCTCTCTTCCAACTCCTGACCCAAACCACTATAAAGCACAACATCTCATTTCTCACAGATAACTCTGGCTGTATAACCTCACAAGCTTCCAAACCCCAAGCAATCTGATGTCCCTGGTCATAGCAGCAACCTCCTCAGACATTCTATTAAAGACCTAATTGAAATTGAACTCCTGAGCATTGAAGAGAGTTCTCTTTTACACAGCTACAGATCTGGCCCAGTGACCATCACTTTAATTCACTTTGTCTGGAGTGTATCTTGCTAACCTTGTGTACTTTGGGGTCTTTATCTCTTGTTTTTTAACCTGTGCCTCAAAATATGAATAGTCCTCTACCTTCTTTTGGGAAATGCCCCTTTGTGTCAACCATGTGTGAAGATTGCTTGAGCTACTACTGAATTATTTCTTTTGGATAGATTTGGTGATGCTTACAGCTACCTTCACATTTTCTTCAAATATTGGTTTCTCTGCAGCAGCCAGAGAAGCTGTCATGAGAAAACCAATGAGCTTCACCTGAAGCATAGAAGAAGAAACTGAGGAGGTTGTGTTTGCATATATGTAAATTGACATCAGAATGGAGGGAAATAAAGACTGAAATTGAAGTGTAGAGGAACACCCTTCACAGCATCAAATGAGTTTTTCTTGCTCCTGTAGCAAATACATGAGAAGCAGCTGTGGGAACTGGGAATATTTAGTCTGGAGAAGAGGAAGCTGAGGGGAGACCTCATTGTTCTCTACAACTCCCTGGAAGGAGGTTGGAGTGAAGTTGGGGTCACCCTCTTCGTCCTAGTATCAAGTGATAGGACAAGAGGAAAGGACTTCAAGTTGTACCAGAGGAGGTTTAGGTTGGAGATTAGGAAAAAATTCTTTGCTGCAGGAGTGGTCAGGGATTGGAGCAGGCTGCCCAGGGAGGTGGTGGAATCACCATCCCTGGAGGTGTTCAAGAAATGTATGGCCATGGCATTCAGGGACGTGGTTAAGTGACTGTGGTGGTGTTAGGTTAGCAGCTGCACTTGATTATCTTAGAGGACTTTTACAAGCAAAACAGGGAGCTGGTGGAGGTCCCATCCCTGCAGACATTCAAGGTCAGGCTTGATGGGGCTCAGAGCAACCTGATCTAGTTGGGCATGTCCCTGATACTGCAGGAAGTTGGGTTGGATGACCTCTAGAGGTCTCTGCCAAGGCAGTGCATTCTATTATTTTATGATTCTATAATTCTCATGGAGGAAAGAGGTAAGCCATTACACATGTGATTTAATTCTCTCCTCCACAGAAAAGCACTGACCACAAATTTCCTATTTTAAGTGCATAATGAAAATAAAACATATGCACAAGAAATATCTCTAGTGGGTAAACTTTTGCATCTCTAAATATAGTAACCCAGACCCAAGTCTATTAAGCCTGTGATCCTTATCTGGAGCAACCAGAAGATGGATAGTCTCACTCTCTCATATTTTACCATCTCAGGGACTTTATATGTGGCAGCAATTAGCTGTTGACATGAGACAACCCTAGAATCCAGTCTGCAACGTTCCCCAGGAGTTGTGTTTGCCCAGAGCTGAGCTGTTGGTTTGTTTGGGGACTGTTTTCTCTTCCAATTCATGAGATGTGCCAGCTGCCTTTGGAAAGACTCTGGCAGCCCAGTCTCTTGACCTGAGGAGCCCTACAAATCCTGCCCTCAGTCTCTGCAACATGGCTTCCAGCTGGCCTTGTGGTTCTACCTGAAGACATCCACTGAACTTTCGCTGAGTCACTTTTGTAAATGTGACATCTGTATAGTAAAAGTCTCTCTCAAACCTAGGAACACATCAGTTGGGTGCAGTTGTGATTAGTGTGTTCTGTCTCCTTTGACCTGCCAGGGTGAGTCCACATCTTTTGGCAACAATAGAGACTGAGAGCAGTTATGAGATGAAACCGTGAGTTGTCTGCTGTCTCAGCTTGGAACAGCCCAGGCCATGATCCTGTTAGAATGATTGAATCATTTATATTGGAGAAGGCCTTCAAAATCATTGACTCTCACCATTTTCTGACTCTACCAAGGCTGGTGCTAAACCATGTCCCTCAGCACCACATCTCTGCCTCTTTGAAACACCTCCAGGGATGAGGATTCCACCACCTCCCTGGGGAGCCTGTGCCAGTGACTGACAGCCCTTTCAGTAAAGAAGTTTCCTTTAATATCCAATCTAAACCTCCTGTGGCACAACTTGAGGCCATTTCCTTTAGTCCTATCGTTTGTTCCTTGGGAGACGAGACCAATCCTCACCTCCCTACAACCTCCTTTAAGGGAGCTGTAAGCAGTTGTACCAAGGTATTTATTTTCTTCCAGAGGTGAATGCATTTTGTTCAGGTAAAGTTCTTGCTGATACCAAAACACCATCCAAGAAACTGCCCTAAAACACACATTAGCTGTGTGTGAGCACATCAGGAAACAGCATTGCTTCCATTTTTCCAAAGCCTTGCAAGCTCCCAGCTCTGCTTTTACCACGATTAGCAGGAGTGTGAACACTTCACTTTCGGTCACTCGTCCTGATGGGCAGGAGCTTGAATCCCTGTCTCCCATCAAGTGGTTAATTTCCACTCCTGGTCTTTTTGAGCAGGGCTGCAAAGAACTGTTAGAAGATACAGAGATGTTGGCTCTCAGTTTGGTGGTGAAACATCCAGCTGCACAAGGACTGAAGCTGAGCTGCAGCACAGCAGTACTCAGCAGTGGGTTGTGGCCCTCTGTTCCATGTGTGCTACATGGTTGTAGCTCTTGCACCCAGTCAACTTGAAGCCCATTACCATCTAGTCTAATAGAGTCTGTTCTGCATATGTTCAACAGGCACCTTACATTTCAGGCACTGGAATAGGTTGCCCAGGGAAGTGGTGGAGTCACTGTCCCTGGAGGAGTTAAAGAAACCACGAGATGGATACAGAACTGACTTGATGGCCACACCCAAAGAGTGGCTGTCAATGGCTCCATGTCCCAGTGGAGGCCAGTGACAAGGGGAGTCTCTCAGGGCTCACTCCTGGGACCAGTCTTGTTCAACATCTTTGTTGGTGCCATGGACAGAGGCATTGAGTGCACCCTCAGCAGGTTTGCTGATGACACCAAGCTGTGTGGTGCAGCAGACAGGCGGGAGGGAAGGGATCCATCCAGAGGGACCTGGACAGGCTGCAGAGGTGGGCACAAGCCAGCCTCATGAGGTTCAACAAAACAAAGTGCAAGGTCCTGCATCTGGGTCGAGGCAATCCCAAGCACAAATCCAGGCTGGGCAGGAACTGGCTGGAGTGCAGCCCTGAGGAGAGGGACTTGGGGGTGCTGGTGGATGAGAAGCTCAACATGAACTGTCAATGTGCACTTGCAGCCCAGAAAGCCAACCAGATCCTGGGCTGCATCAAGAGAAGTGTGGCCAGCAGGTCAAGGGAGGTGATTCTCCCCCTCTGCTCCCAGGTGAGACCCCACCTGGAGTACTGTGTCCAGTTCTGGAGCCCCTATTACAAAAGGGATATGGACATGCTGGAAGGGCCACCAGGATGATCAGAGGGCTGGAGCACTTCTCCTATGAGGACAGACTGAAAGAGTTGGGGCTGTTCAGTCTGGAGAAGAGAAGGATCCAAGGTGATCTTCTTGTGGCCTTCCAGTATCTGAAGGGGGCTACAAGAAAGCTGGGGAGGGACTTTTTAGGATCTCAGGTAGTGACAGGACTGGGGGGAATGGAACGAAGCTGGAAGTGGGGAGATTCAGACTGGACATAAGGAAGAAGCTCTTCCCCATGAGAGTGGTGAGAGCCTGGAATGGGTTGTCCAGGGAGGTGGTTGAGGCCCCATCCCTGGAGGTGTTTGCAGCCAGGCTGGATGAGGCTCTGGGCAGCCTGATGTAGCGTGAGGTGTCCCTGCCCATGGCAGGGGGGTTGGAACTGGCTGATCCTTGTGGTCCCTTCCAACCCTGACTGATTCTATGATTCTATGATTCTGTGATTCTATGATTCTAAATCTGTGGCCATGGCACTTTGGGACATGGTTTAATGCCCACGTTGGTATTAGGTTGACAGTTGGGCTTGGTGATCTTGGAGGTCTTTTCCAACCAAAAAAATTCTATGATTCTATAACTGGGACGAAGCAGACTGAATACAAGCCTGGTTCTCAACTCCTAGTTTGATCCTAAATGCCCACAGAATGGTAGCCTTTGATTTAGAACCATAGAATTGTTAGGGTTGGAAGGGACCTCAAGGATCATCCAGTTCCAACCCCCCTGCCATGGGCAGGGACACCTCACACTAGAGCAGGTTGCTCAGAGCCACTTCCAGCCTGGCTTTAAAAACCTCCAGGGATGAGGCTTCTACCACATCCTTGGGTAACCTGTTCCAGTTTCTTATCAGCCTCATGGGGAAGAACTTCTTCCTAATGTCCAATCTGAATGCCTGAATTTAGTCTTTCCTTAGCATAATACCAGGATTAGGTTTTTGTATTGAAAAACAAGCAAACAAACCAACAAACGAACCAACCAACCCACCCACCCAACCACACAAAAAACCCCAAACACCCCAAACCCCCTGGAATAATTTTTAATGACTCAAATAAAAATATTTCTGTGGTCCTTTTTTCAGGCATGCAATCAATGTTCCCATTCTTTTTATTTGCTTTATAAAAATCGACCAAACAAATATCCCAAGTGAAAGACTGGTGCTAAGTGGTGCAAAAAGACATAGTCTCCTTCTCTGGAGACTTCCAAGACCCATCTGGATGCATTCCTGTGTGACCTGTGCTAGATTCTATGATCCTGCTCTGACAGGGGGGGTTGGACTTGGTCTTCAGAGGTCCCTTCCAACCCCTAACATCCTGTGATCCTGTGACTATTTTAAGCCCTCTGAGAAGAGCAATGGTTTTAAGGGCAGTTATTCTGCTGGCTCCGCAAAGAGCAGCACCTCTGATGGAAGGTGAAGACAACTCTTCTGGGATTTGGCCCCTAGAAAGCAGAAATCTGCAAAGAATGAAGCAGGGGAGGAATCCTAGAAAGACAATACATGTCTTGTGGTGCTCTTGAACACTCTGTTCTCACAGCTTATGGAAGCAAAATGGGACCTCATTAAAAGGTCAGCTTGGAAAGAGAGGAAACAGGCCAGTTCTCAGGAGACATTTTTGTCAGGTTTCCAAGAATCCAAATGCAGCTTGGTCTGAGAAAGGGCCCTGCTCAATATAATAAACTTCTAGAAAACAACAGGCCAGTGAGAACTCTGCTGCTGTGTGTTTTTCTTGCCTCTGAGAGTCACATCCTGGTTGCTCTGCCCCTGCTAGGCTTCTCTCTCTCAGCACCTCAGTGCCTCTGTCCCAGCTATTTCTGTTCCTCACCCAAACCTCCACTTTGCCCTGATTGGATTATTTTTTTCTGTTCTTCTTCCATTCAGATGTTATCACTAGTTCAGAGAGCTGCCACTTTGAAGCCTTTCAAAGGCACCTGCTCTCTGCACTGAAGAGGTCAGACTGATTTCATGGGCAATGTGTAAGCAGGAGATACAGGATCACAGGATGCTAGGGAGGGACCTTTGGAGACTTTTGAGTCCAACCCCTCTGCCAGAGCAGGACCATGGAATCCAGCACAGGTCACACAGGAACACATCCAGATGGGGCTGGAAAGTCTCCAGAGAAGGAGACTCCACAACCTCTCTGGGCAGCCTGTTCCAGTGCTCTGTGACCCTCACAATGAAGAAGTTCTTGCCCATGTTGAGGTGGAACTTCCTGTGCTGTAGTTTATATCCATTGCCCCTTGTCCTGTCACAGGGTGCAAATGAGCAGGAGCTGTCCCTACCTTCACAACACCCAGCCCTCAGATATTTATAGATATTTATTAGATCCCCTCTCAGCCTTCTCCTCTCCAGACCAGACAACAGACAATATTGCCCATACAGCAGAGCTGTCCCCACTTTTGGTTCATCTCCACTATCTCCTGGGTGTGCTGAGGAGCAGAAGTGTTATCCCTTTGGAGAGGAAATTTAGCAATCAAACAGCCATCTCCAACAACCATCACACAACCAGCTGGGTGTTTTGCCACTTCTAGAAAGACTGATGACTAGGGCAAAGAAGGGAGTTAAGGAGTTCCACCAGTTAGAGGTGTGATCTTAACCCTTGCCTATAGCAGACAAGCAGCTGGAGAGACTTATTAGGATCTTCCTACCACCTAGATTTAAATTGGATTTTAGGAAGCAATTCTTTACAAGGAAGGTGGTGAGACACTGGAACAGGTTTGCCCAGGGTAGTTGTGGATGTCTCCTCCCTGGAGTGTTCAGGGCCAGGTTGGATGAGGCCTTGAGCAACCTGGGATAGTGGAAGGCGTCCCTGCTCATGATAGTGGGATTGGAACTGGATGATCTTTAAGGTCCCTTCCAACCCAAGCCATTCTATGATTCTGTGACCATCTTACAGGTTGTGTACCACTGGCCAAGGAGCATGTTTAAAGACCACGATGTGCAACACCTGTGTTAGCCTTCTGGCATAGTAGTTGCAAAGAGCTGTCAGTAAGTAGATGAGGACTTCAAGTTCCTTTAAAGACATTAACAAGCACAGTTGCCCAGCTTGGTGTGTATGTAGAATCATAGAAAGAGAATCATACCATGCATTGGGTTGGAAGGGAGACTAAAAGGACATCTTGTCCACCTCCCTGCAATGAGCAGGGACATCTCCAACTATACCAGGTTGCTCAGGACCCCATGAATTTTGACCTTGAATGTCTCCAGGGAAGAGATTTCCACCACCTCTCTGGGCAACCTGTTCCAGTATTCCACTACCCTTCACTGTGAAGAACTTCTTCCTTGTGTCCAATCTCAATCTCCCCTGCTCCAGGTTCAAACCATTGCCTCTCATCCTATTGCTACAAGCTCTTCTAAACAGTCCCTCCTCAGCTTTCCTGCAGGTCATCTTCAGATACTAAAATGCAGCTCTAAGGTCTCCCTGGAACCTTCTCCTCTCAGCCCCAACTCTCCCAGCCTGTCTTTGTAGGAGAGGTGCTCCAGTCCTCTGATCATCTTTGTGGCCACCTTTTGACCAGCTCCAACAGGTTCAGAGGAGGGACAGGTACAAGGACAAGTGTGGTGAAATCTCTGACATGTTACCAATGATAAACAATCACTGAGGATCACCAACTTATCCCTGCTGTTTTTCTGAAGCATTTCATTGAGTTTTAATTAGTGAGATCTTGGTTCTGCTGAAGTAAAGGCGAATTTTACTCATCAGGGAGTGTCCAGATCCCTACAGGGGTGCTCTTTTGGCTCTGAACTGCTCTAGCCCAAAGCCAAAGGAACTCCACTTGGATCTGGAGAGTGAGCTCATATTTACAAGGAAATAGCTGAGAGAAGAGTTTAGACTATCCAGCCTAATTACTCAGAAGATTTTCAAGCCCCATCTGGATATGTTCCTGTGCAACCTCTGCAAGATTCTATGGTCCTGCTATGGCAGGGGAGTTGGACTTGATGACCTTCAGAGGTTCCTTCCAACCCTTAACATCCTGTGATCCTGTGAAGATAATCTGGCAGGGGGGTTGGACTTGATGACCTTCAGAGGTTCCTTCCAACCCTTAACATCCTGTGATCCTGTGAAGATAATCTGCCATTTGGGGAGCTAATCCATGTTCCACTCTCGTTAGAGGAACACTAATGAAGGGAGAAGTCTGAAATCAAAGAAAGAAATGAGGATTGCAAATTTCTACAATCAATTTGAATCACAGAACTTTAGCAAGTGGCAGATGTAGGCCAAGAGCAGGTTTTCTGGGGTGTTTGGGTCCACAGAAATGCAAATAGAGAAATCTTTCCAAAGTCTCCCAGCTCCTTAGTCACACAGCACTGATGAAGAGCAATAAGAGTCCCACATGGAGCTGCACAACATAAGCATTCCCATATTCCTTACAGTGTTCAGCCTCTCTCATCCCAACTGCTTCACAGAATCACAGAATCAACCAGGTTGGAAGAGACCTCCAAGATCATCAAGTCCAACCAATCACCCAACCCTAACTAATCAACCAGACCATGGCACTCAGTGCCTCATCCAGGCTTTGCTTAAACACCTCAGTCAGCTGTGAGTGCAGAGTGAATGAGAGAAGAATGTAATGGTCTGGGATCAGTACAGAGCCCTTGGACTCAGGGAATGTTTTTTTCTGTGGGAGTAAGAGAGAGATGATATATATATATATATATATCTCCTTGACTGAGAAAGGCACCTGAATAAGGAATGAGATAGATCAGAGAGAAAGAACAATCCACTGAGACCTCAGCAAATAACACCAGCTGAGCCAAGGAGAGGGCTCAGTGACAGAGGTCCTTTCAACCAGCAGCTTCTTTTATCAGAACCCTGAATCAATTTTTAAATGCCAGTTTCCTAATAAATAGCCAGTTCAAATTACAAAGCAGAAGCAGAGCTCAGGGAAAGACAAAACTCCCTTTAAAGGTTAAAGGCAGGAAGTGACAAAGCTTCTTCTTTTCATGCCCTGTTAAAAATTATTCTGCTGAGGTGGAAAGGCAGGAGTGAAATGTTAACTCTTTTCTCTTGCTGGCAAGGAGGAGACACTCAGCAGGAACCTGAGAGGTCAAGACCTGGCAAAATGCATTCAGAGAACACAGCAATGCCTTGTGCTTCCCCACCAAACTCATTGCATATGTGTGTGTGGGCTCTCTGCAGAGCTCTGAAGAGGTAAGGAGGGCAGTTGGAGAGCTCTGTCTTTTTGGCAGACCACAATCTGCAGCTGGGACTGCATTTGATCAGTTTGCAATTAGATAGTAATGTTAGTGGCCATACTGTTGTTCCATACCTTTGCCAGTGCTGGGTTAATGGTTGGTCTTGATGACTGAAAAGTCTCTTCCAACCAAAAGGATTCTATGATTAAAAAGAAAACACTGAAAAGCACTAAAGCTTTGTCACACATTCCCTTGCAAACCATTGCTGGAGCTGATTTTGACTGAGGTGGGGAAAATAGACATCTTAGTCAGGACAAACTGGGAAGAGATTTCTCTCCAGCAGCTGTCACCAAGTGTTTAAGACCAGGCTTCATGAGGCTTTGAGTAACCTGGTCTAGGGGAAGGTGTCCTTGCCCACAGCAGGGGGGGGTTGGGACTTGATGATTTTTAAGGTTCATTCCAACTATTACAGGAAGGATCTGGAGGTGCTGGAAGTTGTCCAGAGGAGGGCCACGAGGACGATCAGAGGGCTGGAGCTCCTCTCCTATGAGGACAGACTGAGAGAGTTGGGGTTGTTCAGCCAGGAGAAGAGAAGGCTCTGAGGAGACCTTCTTGTGGCCTTCCAGTATCTGAAGGGGGCTACAAGAAAGCTGGGGAGGGACTTTTTAAGGAGTCAGGGAGTGATAGGTCTGGGGGGAATGGAGCAAAACTAGAAGTAGGCAGATTCAGATTAGATGTTAGGAAGAAGTTCTTCCCCATGAGGGTGGTGAGACAGTGGAGCAGGTTGTCCAGGGAGGTAGTGGAAGCCTCATCCCTGGAGGTTTTTGCAACCAGGCTGGATGTGGCTGTGAGCAACCTGATCCAGTGTGAGGTGTCCCTGCCCATGGCAGGGGGTCTGGTACTGGATGATCTTTGAGGTCCCTTCCAACCCCAACAATTCTATAATTCTATGATTCTATGAAGTGGAAGTCAGGTCCAAGCCCTTTAGAAAAACCTCCTTGCTCTGGTGTGGCTTTGAAAGTTTTCCCAGGAAGTGAGGGAGTAACAGACCTTTACTGAAGACAACCACCCTGGCGAGCCATCCTTGCTGCTGTTCAGAGCACAGTCACTGCTGCTGACACACACAAGACTGCTCATGGAGCTGCTTTCTCAGGTTTTTGTGCTTTTTTGCAAGACATGTTTCTAGTCCTTATGCAATCTATGGGCTACTACCCACACTGAGACACAGGTGTTTGGGCAGGATTTCCTTGCTCACTCTGGTTTTTGTGACATAGCCTTCAGCCTTGCCCCACTGCACTCTGCATGTACATTTGAGAATGACACCAAGTTGGGAGGGAGTGTGGATCTCCTGGGGGCTAGAAGGATGCTGCAGAGGGACCTGGGCAGGCTGGGTCAATGGG
Source organism: Indicator indicator (assembly GCF_027791375.1). Classification (NCBI taxonomy): domain Eukaryota; kingdom Metazoa; phylum Chordata; class Aves; order Piciformes; family Indicatoridae; genus Indicator; species Indicator indicator. Next base: position 3,809,464 of record NC_072032.1, on the reverse strand, counting down.
CTGAGGCCAATGCTATGAGATTCAACGAGGCCAAGTGCAGGGTCCTACATTTTGGCCACAATAACCTCATGCAGTGCTACGGACTGGGGGGTGAGTGACTGGAGAGCAGCCTGGCAGAGAGGGACCTGGGAATACTGGTTGACAGCAGCTGAACCTGAGCTAGCAGCATGCCCAGATGGCATGGAAGACTGATGGTATCCTGGCCTGGATCAGCAATAGGGTGGCCAGCAGTTCTAGGAATGTAATCCTCCCCCTGTGCTCAGCACTGCTGAGATCTCACCTCAAGTACTGTGTGCAGCTCTGGGCCCCTTGCTTCAGGAAGGGTATTGAGGTTCTGTGATTCTGTGATTCAAGCATCTTACACCACCCTGCATGACTGAAGAGATCCTTAAAGTCTTTTTGCACAATGAAGGTACACAAATATCATGAGTTTGCATCTAGGAAGCTGAGGTAGACTTCTGTCACTAAACCTCCCCTAGCACATTTCAGGCCATTTCCTATTGTTCTATCTTCTATCACTAGTGAGAAGAGACCAACCCCCAACTCACTCCAGCCTCCTTTCAAGGGCCTGTAGAGAACTATGAGGTTTCCCCTCAGCAAATGTCCTGGAAAAGTCTTGAAGTTAGTCATTGGTATTAGAGACCAATCTGAAGTTGGAAATCTCACAGCAAGAAGTGTTGCTTTTCAGGATGCTACAGTGAATATGGGAATCTTTTCACTTTTGCTCTTTCTGTTTTAAGTTGCTGAGTGAGGAGGTCACTGGGAATCACAGAATCACAGAATGTTAGAGGTTGGAAGGGACCTCAAGAGATCATCAGGTCCAACCCCCCTGCATCACTTAGGGTAGTGCACACAGGAATGCATCCAGGTGGGTTTGGAAAGTCTCCAGAGAAGGAGACTCCACAACCTCCCTGGGCAGCCTGTTCCAGGGCTCTGTCACCCTCACTCTAAGGAAGTTTCTCCTCATGTTGAGCTGAAATCTTCTCTGTTCAAATTCCAACCCGACATTCCTTGTCTTATTATTGCAGTTGATGACTGAGAGACTTCACACCCCCATGACACCCAACTGAGATGTAGTGTCCTGCTCAAGCTGGCTCTGATCTTTGGCATCTTGGAGATCTTGCACAGCTTGGACTGGGACCAAGATCCTCAGAGCATCATCTGTTCTGCAGAATACTGTCTGTCTTGGTCAAAATTCAGCTATGTTGAAAAAATAGCTTGGTCATAGAATCATAGAGTCATAGAATCACAGAATCATAGAATCAGTCAGGGTTGGAAGGGACCACAAAGATCATCCAGTACCAACCCCCCTGCCATGGGCAGGGACACCTCACACTAGATCAGGCTGGTCAGAGCCTCATCCAGCCTGGCCTTAAACACCTCCAGGGTGCCATTGCCCTGGATCCCAGTTTTGCCTCCGTGGGTCATCAGCTCCCCCAGAGGGTACCAAACGTGGGGGCATTTCCCAGGTTCTTCTCATTCATGTGCAAGAGCAGAGGGGGTGCAGAGCCCAGATGCTTTATGATGCCTAAGTGTGACTATCAGTAAGGATTTATCTGCCTCCCAGGTGGTTCTTTGGCAAAATATATTTTAATCAAGATGCCAAAAGCATCAAACTGCCCTCAAACCTAAGAAAATTCATGTGCCATGTTACTAACTGGTGTAAATCAGTGTGTCTTCAGCCACAAAAGAGCTGAGAATCTGGCCCTAAATCAGGGACTTTTGCCTTTCTAAACTAGGAAGCAGGAAATGATAAGCATTGAATTAGAAATATATGCAAATAATGGAGATAGCTATTTCTGCCAGCAACTGAATGTTGACTTTTTTGATCCAGAAAGCCTTAAACCTATTGCTCCAAAAGTTGGTTGGTTTTTTTCCCCCCAAACCAGGATTGTTTTGGAAATCCATGAGCCTGTACCTCTAAAAGCAGTTGCCTGATAAAGGGAAGAGTGCTGCTGGCAAAGGCTGCCTGCAGCCATCATTTTATTACTGCTGTGGAAGATCACAAACCTGAGAGAGATGGTGACCAGACTGACACCTGGAGGAGATGAACCACATCTTCTGAAGCCTGCAAATTTTGTCCCTTGCCCTCAACTCTGCAACGTCAGTCTACAAGGTCCTGGTCTGCGTCATTCCTCATTTGCACAAACGTGTGGCTTTCTGCAGCTCTTGCTGTAGCCAAGAGGATTTCACTGAGCAAATGGAAAATGCTGCTTGCTGGACACATGGAGAGTGAATATTCCAGCTGGCACTCTGTTCAAAGAGTACTAAAAATTTCCATCAGCCAGAACATTGAGCCCCTCTCCCTGCAGCAGGGACCATATAAGTACTGAAAGCAGAGCGTGGTCTGCATTAAAACTGAGGATATGGAGGGGCTTTGTTGGGAAGGAATAGGAACATCCTGATGTGGTAGCATCAGCCCAGAGGTTGGGATGGGGATGTCCCCTAATAAGGATTTTTTGGGTAGGAATGAGTCCTCCTTTGAGTCATCCTGAGAACTATCAGTTGCTCTGAACTTGCAGTGAGTGTTCAGTTCAAGCTGGCACACACTAGGACAGAGATTGTGCCAGCTTGCTCCAAGTACATTCCCTCAAGCCAGGCAACGGGAAAAGTGAGGAGTTCCACTGTCTAACCCAGGGAAAACAGAGCAGAACCAGTTGTGCATTGCAGGCAGACATCCTGTCATAGCTGTGGCAAGGTGGGTGGGAGCCAAGGCAAGTTATGCTAAAGCAAAGACAGGGAACTTGACTGATAAGGGCTCTTTGATGCCTCTCAGGAGGAAAAGGGTCATCTAAGTGCAAATCAGTCACTTTCCCTGCAGAGTGAATCAGCCAGACTCCAAGAACAGAGGTATGAAGTGCTGCTGCTGAGTGGGTGTGGGTTTGCAATGGCTGACCATTGCCAAGGAGGGATTCCCAGTGATTTGATTCCTTGGTCCACCTTCTGCAGCAACCTTATTATGGATGTGGCAAATTAGAAAATGACCACATCCTATGGCTTAGCAGGGTGTGGGGAGAAACATGTAGGTCCATGAGCCATAATCAAAATAGTCCAGTGTGTGGGCAGTTATTCCTCTTCCTTCTTCTCTTGGGAGGAACCATGAAATCTGAGAGTTGGCCCTGAGCTCCCTAATGATTTGGCTGGTGAATGCAATGCCTGCATTGCAGAGCATGTTGGTGAGGCTCTGAATCTCTGTAAAGCCAATGGCTCTTTGCCTTATTGCAAGGGGTACTGGCTGGGGTTTCTGACTAACTCAGGCCCTAGAAGCTGGAGTGGCTAACTGATACATGCCCTAACCTAGAAGCTGACAAAAGAAAGGGGGAAATGGTTTTAAACTAGAGCAGGTTAGATTTAGATTGCACATGAGGAGGAAGCTCTTTACTAGGAGGCTGGTGGCACACTGGAACAGGTTGCCCAGGGAGGTGGTGGAGGGCCCCATGCTTGGTGAGATTCAAGGTCAGGCTTGATGGGGCTCAGAGCAGCCTGATCTAGTTGGGGATGTTCCTGCTTACTGCAGGGAGGATTGGACTAGATGACCTCTGGAGGTCCCAACTCAGTGCATTCTGTAGTCTTTTGTGGGCTGTGCTGATTTCCATCAGCTAAGGGTCATACCATTTAATAAATTACCCATATAAATTACCCATTTAATAACCACAGCCAGAACTGGTAATAAGTAGGAAATCTCAACAATGAATTTCAGTGAAACAGCAGGAAGAGGTGCTTGAAGAACTGTCAGCAACATCTTCATTTCGGAATAGAACATTTCCATAATCCATCTTCTCCATACTCCCACTGTTACAAACAAATAGGAACGTTTTCACCTGGTAAAGGAGAAGACAAGAGAGAGAGCCTGGCCTGGAAGTGCTAGAGATGGTGTAAAAGTTTTGTTGAGAAGAGGGAAGCCTTTGGATAGTGAAACTCCCCCTCCCTAGGACAGACCTTTGCAGGTTTCTCATCAACTTCTATGACTCATTGCAGGTTTTGTAGAAAATGATAAAGGAGAAGGCTGACAGAAGAGGCATTGCTGGGTGGTGAGAGCAAATTACAGCTGAAGAGGAGTTTTTTTATAACAGCCTTTAACATGAGGACAGTCTGACTAGGGAAAGACTCAGCTTCTCAGGCCTTCAATTTCCCACACATGACAACCTGAAAAACTACTACAGAATTTTCATCACTTCTCCTTAAAACGATGTCACATTATTGTCTCCATCAAAATTCAGATAGTTACAGGCTCACAGGATGTTAGGGATTGGAAGATCATCGATTTCAACCCTCCGGCCAGATCAGGACCATAGAATCCAGCACAGGTTGCACAGGAATGCATCCAGATTGGTCTTGAAAGTCTCCAGAGAAGAAGACTCCACAACCCCTCTGGGGAGCCTGCTCCAGTGTTCTGTGACCCTCACAGTGAAAAAGTTCCTCCTCATGTTGAGGTGGAACCTCCTGTGCTATAGTTTCTACCCATTGCCCCTTGCCCTATCCCAGGGTGCAACTGAGCAGAGCCTGTCCCCTCCCTCTTGACTCCCAGCCCTCAGATATTTATAAATATTTATGAAATCCCCTCTCAGTCTTCTCTTCTCCAGACTAAAAAGTCCCAGGTTTCTAAGCCACCCCTCACAGGGCACATGCTCCAGTCCCTCAATCATCCTGCTTGCCCTCTGTTGGACTCTCTCCAGCAGATCCCTGTCCCTATTGAATTGGGGAGCCCAAAACTGGATGCAATATTCCAGGTGAGGTCTCAACAAGGCAGAGTAGAGGGGGAGGAGAACCTCCCTGGACCTGCTGGCACACTCCTCTGAATGCACCCCAGGATCCCAGTGGCCTTCTTGGCCACCAGGGCACATTGCAGTCCCATGCAGAACTTGCTATCCACCAGAGCTCCCAGGTCCTTCTCCACAGGACTGCTCTCCAGCAGATCACCTCCTAACCTGCACTGTCCTTTCCCTTGGCCACACACCCTGACTGTACCTACATCTAGCACAGGGACTTCTTCAATGTGGGCAAACACAGGTTTTTCTCATATGTTGGGAGGATTAAACTGATCTTGAAGTTCATAAAATCATAGAATACCAGGAGATATTCCTCAGAGGATCATCTGGTCCAATGTTTCATCAGGAAAAGAATGGTCAAAGTTATGCCTGCTAATGTTAAAAAGTCAACTCCACTGGACTATTTAAATCTACCTCTTGTTGCTCCTGGCAGTATCTCACAGTAGGGTCACAGAAATATTCTGTGTATTTAACCCAATGGAAGATGCTCCGTAAAAGGAGGGAAAGGGAGAAAAAAAAGGAAAAATTACAAGTGGAAAAGGGTAGATTTCAATCTCTTATTTATTTACACCTTCTTTAAGGTCATTTTGTTCTTCTCCCTAAGAGAGCTGATAGCCTGGAAGACTGAATATGTCACAGAATCATAGAATTAGCCAGGGTGGAAAAGACCTTCAAGACCATCTTTTCCAACCTATCATCCAACACCATCTAATCAACTAAACCATGGCACTAATGCCTCATCCAGGCTTATTTTAAACACTTCCAGGGAGGAATCATCCATATAAGATGATTGGAACAGGCTGCTCAGGAAAGTCAGCATTCCTAGGGGGATTTAGAAGACATGGAGATGTGGTGTTGAGGGACACGCTTTAGTGGTGGACTTGGCAGTGCTTGGTTAACCATTGGACTCGATGATCTTAAAGGTCTTTTCCAACCTCAATGATCCTCTGAGTCATAAAAATATAGAATTACAGGATGATTTGAGTTGTGAGGGTCCTTAAAGATCATCTAGTTCCAACTCCATGTGATGGGCAGGGACATCTCCCACTAGACCAAGTTGCTCAAGGCCCTGTCCTACCTGGCTTTCAACACTTCCACGTTTGTAGCCTTCACAACTTCTCTGTCTGACCTGTTTTAGTGCCTCACCATCCTCAGGGGGAAGAATTTCTTCTTAATGACTAATCTAAATAAAGCTTCATCTAGTTTGAACCCATTACCCCTTGTCCTGTCACCCTGTGTTTTTGGTAAAAGTCCCTCTCCAGCTCTCCTGTAGCCCCCTTCAAACACTGGAAGATTCCAGGTCTTCATCTACACAGAAATCCTGAGTGCAGCCTGGGATGTCTGCTTGCTGGGAAACACAACAGAGCTGTTGAAAGCTCCCCAAACAAGCACAGAACACACTTGTTTGTTAAGTGGTGGAAAGAGGCCAGAGGTGGGTGGAAGACAGAAAAGAAAAAAAAAAGAAAAAAAAAAAAGGAGAAGAGATCTTTGTAGGAAAAATAAAAATAATTGTTTTCTTGCTAAGCCTGAGAGGCAGTTCCTGTCTGCAGAGTGAGCTGGCATTAACTTGCTGCCAAAGGGGGACGTGAGCTGCTCCCTGATGTGCAACACTCTGTGGTGGGTTGAAAGTTTCCCCCAAGATTAAAACTGCCAGCCCAGCCCAGCTGGAAGCCAATGAAGCTGTATTTACAAGAAAAACTACAATCTACAATGAAATGCAATGAATATGTACAATATTTACAATATTTACAAGTATTTACAATTGATAAACAGCAGAAGGACCTCCCTCAACAAAAACCAGGGGAGATGCTAATAGCTTCCCACTCCTTGCTCCCCTCCTTACCTCCCTGCATACAAAGGGACAAGAGAAAAGAGCAGAGAGGTTTTTGTTAGACTTAGCCAAAACAATGCAGCTAAGGTCAGCAGAAGCCAACAGGAGCACAAAGTTGGTATCTCCCAGAGGGAAAAAGCCAAAAGAGTTGTTTACCAAAGTAATTCTTCCAGCACATATCTCTCCAATGAGATTGTTTAGAACTATCTCTATTTTCCTTTCTACACCCAATGGTGATTTATTTACATTCTACCACTTTCTGTTCAAGATCTGTGGAAAATTTTAAAGGTACAGCCTAAAACTACCACACACTGCTGGAGAACTGGCCCTGAGTCCTGTGACCAGTTCTGGGCTCCTCAATTTAAGAAGGATGTTGAGACACTTGAACATGTCCAGAGAAGGACAACAAGGCTGGGGAGGGGTCTGGAGCACAGCCCTGTGAGGAGAGGCTGAGGGAGCTGGGGGTGTTTAGCCTGGAGAAGAGGAGGCTCAGGGCAGACCTCATTGCTCTCTACAACTACCTGAAGGGAGGTTGTAGCCAGGTGGGGGTTGGGCTCTTCTCCCAGGCAACCAGTGACAGAACAAGAGGACACAGTCTCAAGCTGTGCAAGGGGAAGTTTAGGAGTGAGGAGAAAGTTCTTCACAAAAAGAGAGATTGCCCATTGGAATGTGCTGCCCAGGGAAGTGATGGAGTCACTGTCCCTGGAGGTGTTCAAAAAAAGATTGGACATGGCACTTGAAGCCATGGTTTAGTTTGTCATGAGGTGCTGGGTGATAGGTTGGACTTGATGATCTCTGAGGTCTTTTCCCACCTTCTTGATTCTATGATTCTATGATTCTAAGACCTGCCCTCTGTCTTTGGTCCTGTTGCCCTGCAAAGAAATGCAGCAAAGCTGGTTGGAAGAGAAGATCTTGACAGCATATGCTTGAGAAGACATCATGTGTGCTCTGAGGATGCATTCCAGAAGGGCCATGCTCCTGTCTTGCAAAGAGGAAATCAAATGCAAATGATGTGATTCAGCTTCCATAATTGTGGGCAACAAGTTCACCATGAGCCAGCACTGTGCTGTTGTGACCAAGGTGGCTGAAGGTCTCCTGGGGTACATGAAGAAGAGTGTGGCTGGCAGGTCAAGGCAGGTTCTCCTCCCCCTCTACTCTGCCCTAGTCAAGCCACATCTGAAGTACTGGGTTCAGTTATTGTCCCTCAAGCTCAAGAGACAGTTACTTCTGGGACTCTCCTGTGATCAGTCTTCCTTCTAGAAGGAGTTTTTTTTCTCCTCTCTGTAGTTTGAGCTCTGATCTTCTTCAGTGCCACATATCATAGAATCATAGAATTGTTAGGGTTGGAAGAGACCTCAAGGATCATCCAGTTCCAACCCCCCTGCCATGGGCAGGGACACCTCACACTAGATCAGGTTGCTCAGAGCCACATCCAGCCTGGCCTTAAACACCTCCAGGGATGGGGCTTCCACCACCTCCCTGGGCAACCTCTTCTAGTGTTTCACCACCCTTATGGTATAAAACTTCTTCCTAACATCCAATCTGAATCTATCCACTTCTAGTTTTGTTCCATTCTCCCCAGTCCTATCACTCCCTGACACCCTAAAAAGTCCCTCCCCAGCTTTCTTGTAGCCCCCTTCAGATACTGGAAGGCCACAATAAAGTCTCCTCGGAGCCTTCAGATGCTCAGATAAAAGCAACTGTGTCTTACACACCCAAGTCAGGCTCAAGATTCTGTGCTTTTAGACTTTTTTTCTTTCTCAAAACTTAGTGAAGAACTTTATTCCACTATGCATATGTTTTTGGAGAAGTTGTAAAGAGAATCTTGTGCTAGATCAGCAAAGACAAGACAAAATAGGGTCAAAAATCTTTCACATTCTTCAGAGAGAGACACAGAAGCAAGTGGAGAGGACACAAGAACCTGAGAAAGGTCCATGCAGTACTATTGCATACTTAAAAAAATCCTGAATCATAAATTTAATGGAGAATTCACTGGAAGAGGTTGCCCGGGGAGGCTGTGGATGTCCCCTTCCCAGGAGTGTTCAGGGTCAGGTTGGATGAGGTCTTGAGCAACCTGGGCTGGTGGAAGGTGTCCCTGCCCATGGCAGTGGGGTTGGAACTAGAATATCTTGAAGGTCCCTTGCCACCCAACCCATGCCATGATAGGTTCCCTCATGTAAAACTGTTGTGTCCTTGGGATTTCTGCTTTTGCAGTCACAAGGTTCAACAGTTTGTCCTTTTCCTCCTCACCACATCTTTGTGACCTTGTGTTAATCTTGCAGTGGAGATAAGTGCTCCTGTGTACACAGACACCAGAATAACCTTGGAAATATGGTTGAGCTGCTTAAATTAATTAAAAGGAAACAAGAGGATTGCAACCCAATTTTCAGTCCCTGATGGAGTGAAGGAGCATTCCAGCATTGCAATGGGGACTGTCTCACAGTGCTGCAAAGTAAGCTCTAGGATCCAGTTTCAAAATGGCCTGGAGTTCCAAGCCTTAATTTAGAACACCCCCCTCAACTTGCTGTTTCATAAACATTAATAAAAAGCAAAGCTAAACTAATTATGTGAGATAATTTGCTTTGCACTTGCCTTAGGGCAAATGTGGGCACACTGCCATTTGCCACAGATTGGCTGAGCTACCAGAAATGCTGTTAGTGAAGCTCTCCATCACCAAAGCCAAGTCACTGGTCACAAAATCACTTTCCTTAAGGTCCGAGAGCAAAAACATGAGGTGATGCCTGCAGAACAGCTTCTGTGGAAGAGCATCAAAATTGCAAATGTTTGTCTTTCAGGTTAAAAAAGAAAAAGAGAGACACAAAATGGAATTGTTGAGTATTAAATGATTAGGGGACTTGAGCACCCCCCCTATGAAGAGAGACTGAGAGCCCTGGGAGTGTTTAGTCTGGAGAAGAGAAGGCTGAGAGGGGATCTGATCAATGTCTATCAATAGCTGAGGGGTGGGTGTCAAGTGGAGGGGGCCAGGCTCTTTTCAGTAGTGTGCAATAATAAGACAAGAAGCAACAGGTACAAGCTTGAACAGAGAAGTTTCAGCTCAACATGAGGAGAAACTTCTTTACAGTGAGGGTGACAGAGCACTGGAACAGGCTGCCCAGGGGGCTTGTGGAATCTCCTTCTCTGGAGACTTTCAAAACCCACCTGTGTGGACTCCCTTGGGTGATTCTGCTTTGGTGGAGGGGTTGGACTCAATGATCTATGGAGGTCCCATCCAACCTCTAATGTACTCTGATACTGTGATACATCTAGAATTTTCAAGCAGGAGTGAAATAGGAGGATGACTGCTGCTCTGCCCACCAGCATGCAGATAACCTGCAGAGTTGCTTGGTGACTGGGGAGCCTAAAATCTGTGGGCTTTAAAGTCTGTGGACTCTTAAAATCTGTGGGAGCTGTGGAAGGGAATGCCTTTGGGGATTATGAAATCCAAAGATTTTTATTTGAACTTCATGAATCACCAAATGCAGGGGTAGGATTCCTGGAGGCAGAACCAAGTTTACCTTCTTTCTCTACATTTCTCTAAGTGTCTGCCAATGGCCACTGTTGGAAAAGGACTTAAATGTTGATAAATATCTAAATAAAATTGCTCCTCCTCAGTCTGCTTAAGGGCAGCTGATGGAGGAGCTGCTCCCACTCACAGATGAATTTAGATTTACAGGAAGGAGTGTAAAGCAGAGAGCTGGCTTTGTGTGGAGTCACCCATCAGCTGGAAGATGGTCCCAGTTAGACAGTGTGGGAAAGCATCTTAAAACTGCACAGCTATCACAGAGGAGAGCAGCAAAGCTGGAGTTTGGAGAGATGCAAAGAGCCTCTCCTTCAGCAAGGTGACAAACTGGACACACACAGCAGCTCAGCACAAATGATCCAAGGAATTTTTATTTAACATGCCAAAGAAATGAGCGTCCAGCAAATCAAGGGAGGTTCTCCTCCTCCTCTACTCTGCCCTAGTGAGGATCAACCTGGAATATTGCACACAGTTCTGGGCTCCCCAGTTCAAGGGGGACAGGGATCTGCTGGATCTCATTGCCCTTCTTGGTAGCTTTTCTAGTCATGATCTATCCCTTTTGCATATCAAGTGGCTGAATGGTTTGTGGTACTCAGAGTCTGGGAGAACCCTGCATTTCTGCAGTGTTGGAATGATCTATTTTGCTTTCTGTTTCTTCCCTAATGATTCTTAGCATTTGATTTAACAGTTTTTGATTACTGTTGAGCTCTGAGCTGATGGTTTTATAGAGTTGTTGCTGCAATACCAAGATCTCACTTGTGTAGTAATGGCTTGATGAGAGCCCATCAGGCATCCACCTTTACATTCATCTCTTCTCACTACACATTTATCCACAGTGAAATGATTTTGTGATTTTTATTTCTCACTCAGTGTTCTAAAGTGTTTTTCCAATTCTTCACAATCTGTCTTTATTGCTCTGGAATAGCTTTGTATCAGCAGCAATTTTTGTCAGCTTCCCTGTTAATACTTTTCCTGGGCCACTAATGAATATCTTCAGCAGCAGGGTTGCCTACAGAATGCTTTTTGTTGCTCCCCTTCATTATGGGAGTCACTCATTTACTCCTACCATTCGTCTCCAATCTTTTAACCATTTCAGGACCATCCCTCCTGACAGCCTTGCATTGTTCTTCTCATGTGTAACAGCGGAACTACTCTCAAAAACCTCTGAAGTGGCTGCTGGTGCCTTTTAGAGTAGCTTATAGGATTCTGTATTCTGGTGGGGAGGAAAAGGAGTCTGATCCTTGCTAAACTTGCTAAAATCCTGAGGAAATCTTTAACTAAGTGACTCACTTGTGGTTTGGGGAAGTTTGTGGTTTAGAGATGGATTCTGCCTTGTTCTTCTCCCACTTCACTCTGTGCCTTGAGAGTTTTTTACACTCCAACAGGGTATGTAGCCAGAGGAATTGTCAGCAATATAGCAATGACTGACCAGCTACAACACCAAGACATGTTCAGGCCAAGATTCATTGTGGCTTAAATGAGTCTAGATTTTACCTTCCTTACTTCCAGGTTCCCCTTGTGTTCTGCAGATAAAGGAGATTCTTTTCTCCTCTACCTATTTGGGGATAGAAGTGGACATCCTCAGAGCTATTCATCTCTCCATTGACTTCAGGGATAATCCTGACAGCTGAGAGTTAGTCTCCCATGAGTGTGGCTGTGATTAAACCAGCAAAAATGCCATTACAGGGCCTGAGTGAAGTCAGTCTTTCTGGGAGCAGTAGTATTTTTCTTGAAATAGTTCTGCATTTGATGGAGCAGGACAAGAGGAAATAGCCTCAAGTTGCACCAGGGGAGGTTTAGGTTGGATATTAGAAGAAACTTCTTCACTGAAAGGGTTCTCAAACACTATGTTAGTGTTTGAACCTCAGGGAGGTGGTTTAATCCCCATCCCTAGGAGTGTTTCAAAGAGGCAGAGGTGTGGTGCTGAGGGCCATGGTTTAGCACCAGCCTTGGTAGAGTTAGAGAATGGTTGGATTCCACAATCTTAAAGGTCTTTTCCAACCAAAATAATTCTGTGGTGCTATGATTCTAAGTACCTTCTGCTGGCAGAACTTTCCCAGTCAAGAGGTATATTGTGTCCTGCCTTTAACACAGGGTTGTGCTGACAGGAGTGACAACTAAATTAAAAGACCATTCACAGCAGCCCTGAAGAATTACAAAACCAGTGAGATGTGTTGCAGGAGTGACATTTGTTAGGCATCTTAAATACAAAAGGATGTAGCTCTACAGATGGAAGTGACTCAAATAATAGGACCAGGAGAGATTGACCAACAAAATCCAGATGCAGTCAAGACAGCTAAGGTTAGAGAGGGAAGCTGGGCTGAGAAGTGTAGCCAGGAGATTTCCATCCCTCCAAACCACTCCTGACTGCTCCATGGGGCTGAGGGGAGAGAGACTCAGATGTTCTTCAAATCCATTCACTTGAAAGGGTTTTTTTAGATCTTGTTTTTCTTTCTGGTACCAGAGGAAATTCAGTCCTGGATCTCCCTGTAAGGATGGATTTCCATAAGAGGGCAATCAGGGGGCTGAATCTTTCACATTACATTGCATTTGATGAAGACTGCCCTCCCTCTGCTAAGGGCAGCATGGAGCATCCTTGTTAGTGCTCCGTCCACATCATGTGTCTGTAGTCAGGTGCTTTTCCTTTTTCTCTGCATGGAGCTTTCTGAGTGTACCAAGCAGATTAACTCTTCAAAAGAAAACTGCCAAACCCCTCTGTCTTTTAATGATGAGGTAAGTAGCATGTCTGATCCATGGTGTCCTCCTGCTGGCTATTCACTGGCAGCAGTGTATCCAATGAACACCACAATAAGCTCCTGAGGGGTTGACAGTGTCTCCATTGACTGGATTTGGTCCTGATGTTCCACCTCGTTGTCATTATGGCCAGCTGGAGCAACCACAGAGAGCCCTGAATGAGGGGAAGCACTGCCATCCCCAAAGCACTTACCAACAGAGGAGTGCTCTGACACAACACTTGCTTCTGGGAGACACTGGAAGATCTGAATGTTGTCACCCTGAAGAGCAGTAATCACCAGAGGAGGAATGGAGGGCAGGAGGAAACATATATTTCTAAGCTGAAAAACATTTCATGAAAGCAAGTGAACAGATAGGTTGGCATGAACTGCTGGGTCCAGAATGAGCAGTGAAGATTGCACAGGTATTGCTTCTGCATGGAACAGAGCTGAGCCTGGCAATAAACACATTTCATCCACCTTGGAGAAGCAGGCAGTGCTCAGGAGAGCACAGAAGCTGTGAGAGATTAGAAAGAAATGTCACATTGTGTTCTAGCTCAGAAATCAATAAAGAACATTGACTCAAGTATTAAGGAGGATATTTATAGAACACATGGGGTATTTTTGTGTTATCTAACATTTGGCACTACATTAATTATGCATGAGGCTCAAAAGGCAGAGTTAGCCTTGACTCATTCTGGTGGAACAAATCAAATGGTCAAACGTGGCTGTGGGATGTTCTCAACACACAGTCATCCCACAACATCCATGTTCATGCTATTAAATAACAGCTTGAGAAGCTCTGGTTGGAAAGAAATTAATAGAATCATTGAATTGTTTTGCTTGGAAGAGACCTCTTAGATCATTTAGTCCAACCATCAACCCAACACCACCATGGTCATTAAACCATGTCCCAAAGTGCCAAGGCCACAAATTTCTTGAACACCTCCAGGGGTGGGGACTCCAACACCTCCCTGAGCAGCCTGTTCCAATCTCTGAACACTCTTGCAGCAAAGAAACTTTTCCTAATCTCCAAACTACACCTTCCCCAGCACAGTTTCAAGCCATTTCCTCTTGTTCTATCCCCTGATAATAGGGAGAAGAGACCAACCCCTATCTCACTGCTGTAGAAAGCAATAAGGTCTCCCCTCAGCTTCCTCTTCTCCAGACTAAACACCCCCAGTTCCCTCAGCTGCTCCTCACCAGCCCTGTTCTCTAGACCCTTCACCAGCTTTGTTGCCCTTCTCTGGACCTGCTCCACAGAATCCCTTCCCTTCTCCTGTTGGCCACATTATTGCTGATCCAGGCCAGGATGCTCTTGACCTTCTTGGCCACCTGAGCACACTGCTGGCTCAGGTTCAGATGGCTGTCAGCCAGCACCCTTGGGTCCTTTTCTACCTGGAAACCCATCAACCTTTCACTTAAGAACCAAATTCTAAGGGTCTTGAATAATTCTTTACCAACACAGCCACTCTTAAGGCAGATATTCCAGTGTCCTGTCTATAAATTACATGGATATTTCCTAGTAATGTAGAAGATGCAAGTTAGTACTCATAAGAGCAGCTTTCATTTGTCACAGCAACAGGAGACTGTCTTAAGGAGAATCAGCCTTGACTGTTACAGAAATCCTCATCCATAATTCATCTGCAGACACTCCAGTTTCCAGGAAAGAACAACTATGTACTATGGGCTCAACCTAAAACATGAGCGGCAAAACTTCGCTTATAATTACAAGAATTAATTAGGACTTTTAATTAAGGGAGGTTCAGACCTCCTGAGAAAGTGACAAGGAGTTCCTTTTCCAGGATTCTTTGTGTGGGTCCAGGAGCTGTCAGGGTCATTAAATGCAGCCAGCAAATAAGCTCTGCCCTGGTGAGACCACACCTTCAATCCTGTGTCCAGTTTGGAGCTCCCCAGTTCAAGAGAGACAGAGACCTGCTGGAGAGAATCCAATGGAGAGCCACGAGGATGTTTAGGGGACTTGAGCATCTCCCCTATGAAGAGAGACTGAGAGCCCTGGGGCTGTTTAGTCTGGAGAAGAGAAGGCTGAGAGGGGATCTGATCAATGTCTATCAATAGCTGAGGGGTGGGTGTCAAGTTGGGGGTGGGGGGAAGCAAGCTCTTTTTGGTGGCATGCACTAATAAGACAAGGAACAGCAGGTTCAAGATAGAACAGAGAAGATTTCAGCTCAACATGAGGAGAAACTTCTTTAGAGTGAGGGTGACAGAGCACTGGAACAGACTGCCCAGAGAGGTTGTTAACGTGAGAATGTCCCAGTTCTGGGATAACCACACTGCAGGTGTTATAGACACAGGATCAAGGATGAAACTGAAGAAGAAAACACCACTAGCACAGGATCATAGCATTATGGAGATGTATATTGAGATGAAAAAATTGCAGGGAAATCTGTTCAGACAAGGCAGTTTTGCCATTCACTCTGTGTTACCTGGAATCTAGATTGGTGTCTCCTTCTCTAGAGAGCTTCCAAACCCATCTGGACATTGAGATCCTGGGCAATGTGTTGTGGGTGACCCTTCTTCAGCAGAGGGTTTGGACTGGATGATCTCCAGAGGTCCCTTCCAGCCTCCACCATCCTGTGATTCTGTGATTCTGTAGCTCTGTTTCTTTTGAACTCTATCAGAAAGGGTAGAAAGGAAAGAGCTAGAAAACTGAGGGAGTGCCATCTTCAGAGGAAGCAAGAGAAAAAAATGCATCTTCTTGGTTGTTTTCCCATGTAACTCTACACCTCAGAAAGGTTTGTGACATGGCAGTGTAACTGCTGGTGAATATAAGCAATATATAGATAACCCAATAGAGAGATTCATCGAGTCATAGAATGGGTTGGGCTGGAAGGCACCTGAAATTTTATCCATTTCCAACCCCTCTGCCATGGGCAGGGACACCTTCCTCTAGCCCAGGTTGCTCAAGGCCTCATCCAGCCTGGCCTTGAATACCTCCAGGGACAGGGCATCCACAACCTCCCTGGGCAACCTGTTCCAATGTCTCACCACCCTCACTAGAAAGAATTTCTTCCTCATCTCCAGTCTAAATCTCCCCTCTTCCAACTCAAAGCCATTGCTCCTTGTCCTATCACTACAAGTCCTTGTAAAAAGTCCCTCCCCAGCTCTCCTCTGGTCCCCTTAGGTACTGGACAGCTGCTCTAACATCTCCCTGGAGCCTTCTTTTCTCTGGACTGAACAGCCTCAGCTCTCTCAGCCTGTCCCCATAGGGGAGGTGCTCCAGCCTCTTTGTGTGCTCCTCTGAACTGCCTCCAACATTCCAACGTCCCTCTTGTATTTGGGGTACCAGAACTGGAGGCAGCACTGCAGGTGGGGTCTCGCAGAGCAGAGCAGAGCAGAGGGGTAGAATCCCCTCCCTGTGACCATTGTTGGCATATGTGGAGCTTTTCAACAACTGACACCCCCAAGACCTTCTCCCCAAGACTGGTTTCCAGCAGTCATTGGGCAACAAAGATCTTCTGCAAGACCATTTCCTCACCTGACAACCAAAGCTCCACCCAATAACATATAAAAAAAATTATAAAAATATAATGAAAAATCCATCCCCAGCCCTAATGAACAGGTAATGCAGACAGAAGGTTGAGTGACAGGGAAAAAAAATAAAAAACATTAATTACAGAATTTTTGGGGTACTTCATCAAAACCTAGAGGTGCTAATTAAAGAACACTATAAAAATCATTATGTAGAGTGGTTATGACTTCAATGTATCCCTCAGGATGTTGTTTCCACTTGCTCTCAGGAGCTGCCATCACTTGCACTCAGACTGTCATCTTGGTCCACTAGTCTTCATCAGTATTCATATTTCTCACTTCCTTGCTCAGATCTGGAGTGCTGTTCTCTCAGATTTAATGCCTTTTCCCCCAAAAAAAGCTGGATAAAGAAACATTCCTCAGAGCTGCTCTTTTTATTGCCCCATTTTTCTTTGATGTCTTTGCAGCTGCTGATTTGTGCTAAAGGTCTTTTCCACTTCCTCAGCTCACTCATTCACCAATTTGTAGTCATCCTTAATTTTATTGTCCCTTCTAGTGGTTTGATTTTGATTTTTTTATTGTTGCTGTTGTTTTTTCTAGTTTAATAGAGATTCTTGAGTAATTTTGCATCCCAGATTATATCAGAGTTAGTGCAGTTACTCATGTGGAAAGCCCCATTATGACTCCTGGAGTAAATACTGATTTTCACAGTCTCACAGTATATCAGAGGTTGGAAGAGACCTCAAGAGATCATCAGGTCCAACCCCCCTGCCAAAGCAGGATCACTTAGGGTGCTCCACACAGGCATGCATCCAGGTGGGTTTGGAAAGTCTCCAGAGAAGGAGACTCCACAACCCCCCTGGGCAGCCTGTTCCAGTGCTCTGTCACCTTCACTGTAAAGAAGTTTCTCCTCATGTTGAGCTGAAATCTTCTCTGTTCAAGTTTGAACCTGTAGTTCTTTGTCATATCACTGTGAACCACTGAAAAGAGCCTGGCCCCCTCCACTTGACACCCACCCCTCAGCTATTGATAGACATTGATCAGATCCTTCTCAGTCTTCTCTTCTCCAGACTAAACAGCCCCAGGGCTCTCAGTCTCTCTTCACAGAGGAGATGCTCAAGTCCCCTAAGCATCCTCATGGCTCTCCATTGGATTCTCTCCAGCAGGTCTCTGTCTCTCTTGAACTGGGGAGCCCAAAACTTGACACAGCATTGCAGGGGTGGTCTCACCAGGGCAGAGTAGAGAGGTAGAAGAACTTCCCTAGCCCTGCTGGTCACCTTTCTTGATACAACCCAGGATCCCATTGGCTCTCTTGGCACACTGTTGTTCCATGCAGAACTTGCTGTCCACCAGCACTCCAAGGTCTTTCTCTGCGGAGCTGCTCTCCAATCTCCCCAGGGTGTATCCTTGTGTGTAAAAAAAAAAAAAAAAAAAAAAAGTCTAAAATATGCTGAGTTTCCTGAGCAAAGTACTTCCTGTAGACCTTTCTGGGCTGTCCTTTGGCTTCAAAATTTCTGCACCGTGTTTAAGGAGCCCTGGCCAGCAGCATTCGACACTTTACACCTGTGTCCAAGAGCCATGAGCAAGCATTTAAACCTGCAGTGAGCTTACAAGCATTTGCAGCAGCACAGCAATCAGAAACTGTTTCTTCCTTGCATGTTTGGAACATTTTCAGGATGTCCCATGTCTATTCTATCAAATTAGTTTGAAATTCATACCCCTTCTACCTTTTCCTAGGACCATCTTAACCCCAAAAGGTTTGCACTTAGTTTTCTATCCTTTCCAGCATCATTAGTACTTTGTACAAGGCTTTGTTCCAGCATGACCCAGAATTTAGGGAAGGTATAAGGTGTCCCTTCTTTAGGTTACTGAGGCTGCAAGCACACCTAGACATTTGACTTGAACAAGCAAATCTTTTTGAATCCCAACCTCCAATCAGATATTTTTCCTCAGTGAAGCCACCTCACACCTCATTTACGCTTTTGGGATGTGGTTGGTAAATTTCCTCAGTGTGACCTCTATCATCTTTTGGAAAGTGTTGGTATTTACAGCAGGGAACACCAGCAAGGTTCCTGGGAAGCTGTGAACTTTCACTATCGAAGAGCAGGCTGTGGCTGTGCATGGGAGTCTTACTTGTAACTTCCTACGGAAAGTGATACAAATCCTGCTGAAGATAATGGGCACCATCCTCACTAGGAAGGTCTGATCATTTCCAGCACCAATGTTTGGAGGGGGTTTTAACAGATGTCCTAAAGCCACAGATGTCCATGGGCAGAATGACTTCCCTGTTCCTGCTGGCCACACTATTCCTGATGCAGGCCAGGATGCCATTGGCCTTCTTGGCCACCTGGGCACACTGCTGGCTCATGTTCAGCTGCTGTCACCCAGCACCCCCAGGTTCCTCTCTGCCTGGCTGCTTCAGCCACTCTGTCCCCAGCCTGTGGCACTGCATGGGGTTGTTGTGGCCAAAACATAGACCCTGGCACTTAGCCTTGTTAAACCCCTTGGACTCTGCCCATCTCTCCAGCCTCTCAAAGTCCCTCTGCGGAGATCTCCTACCCTCTAACAGATCAACACCTGCTCCCAGCTTGGTGTCATCTGCAAACTTACTAATGATGGACTCAATCCCCTCCTTTTGCCTTTGTAAGAGGTACACAAGTGTCCCACCTGTTCTGCCCTGAATGAATGATCTAGGAAAAGGCCAGAATTCAGAGTGAGCACTCATGACCAAGCTGTATCCATGTTTCTGGACTGTCAGTCTCATCATTCAGGTGCAGCTCTCTTAAAGAGCTGGTTAATTTTAGAACCACGGGCAAGCATCTGCAACACTAATAACTCATCAAATTTGATGGGACCAGTCAAAATGCTAACAAAACAATGAGACATCAAGGGGCCCTGGAATCCTGTTTAGCAATTAATGAGCTGTTGTTCCCATTCATTACATGTATCCTGCTGAGCTCTTTATTTCAGTGGCAGGAGCACTGCTGACATCAGAGAGGCAGCTCAAACCCCTGAGCCAGCTTCTCCTCCCCACAGCAGTCCTGCTGCTTGAGAATAAAGAGCAGAAGGTCATATAGCTGTAGGTGTCCAAATAAGTTCCCCTAACTCTTTTCTTACTGCACCATAAAGATGGAGTGACCATTAGTGTTTATGAAATAGTGGATCTGAGCCCCTTACTGGGAAAAGCTCTGCTCTTGCTCCACAAGCAAAGATGAAAATGACCAAGGCTATTATTTCATGATAAAATCCATGTGGGCCTGCAGTGTAGTCTTTCAACAGTTCTCCAGCAGAGGAAACTCTTTTATCAGGTACCTGGAATATATTGTCCCAGAGACTCTGAGATAAGAAAGCACATCCTCAGCTTCACATTCAGGCATGGTGTGATTTGAAGGGTGATAACATTTCTCCATCTGGCTGTGAGAATCATCAATTTATTATTCAGCTCTATCTTCAAGGGTCCTTTTCCTCTCCATCAGGCAGCTGTTGTGGTTATATGTTCTTGATTTTTACATCTGTGCCTCAGTACTGTTATCTCTAATGTAGCCTATCCTAGTGCTCAAGCACAGAACACTTTTTTTTGCCTTTGTCAGAAGAAACAGGGTGGAAACCAATTATGTGATGAGTGTTTCATGTGTTCCTGGGAGCCATTTGTT
This sequence comes from Indicator indicator, assembly GCF_027791375.1. NCBI lineage: Eukaryota > Metazoa > Chordata > Aves > Piciformes > Indicatoridae > Indicator > Indicator indicator. Next base: position 3,789,467 of record NC_072032.1, on the reverse strand, counting down.
GCTCATTTGAAGTCTGGGCTTATCCTTTCTCTTTAATGTAAAAAAAAAAAAAGAAAAGAGAAGAAAGGAAAAGAAAAGAGAAGAAAAGAAAAGAAAAGAAAAGAAAAGAAAAGAAAAGAAAGAAAGAAAAGAAAGAAAAGAAAAGAAAGAAAAGAAAAGAAAGAAAAGAGAAAAGAAAAGAAAGAAAGGAAAAGAGAAGAAAAGGAAAGGCAAGGAAAGGAAAGGAAAGGCAAGGAAAGGAAAGGAAAGGCAAGGAAAGGAAAGGAAAGGAAAGGAAAGGAAAGGAAAGGAAAGGAAAGGAAAGGAAAGGAAAGGAAAGGAAAGGAAAGGACAGGACAGGAAAGGAAAGGAAAAGAGACGGAAAGGAAAGGAAAAGAGAAGGAAAGTAAAGGAAAAGAGAAGGAAAGGAAAGGAAAAGAGAAGGAAAGGAAAGGAAAGGAAAGGAAAGGAAAGGAAAGGAAAGGAAAGGAAAGGAAAGGAAAGGAAAGGAAAGGAAAGGAAAGGGAAAAAAGAAAAGGAAAGAAAAGGAAAAAAAAAGAAAAGAGAAGCTGCCACTTTTCAACACTCACTGTAAACCCCTCAAATTCACTCTTTTTTCCCCTGCCCGTAGAGTATAGTTGTTTGTGATGTTTCTAATTGCTAATTGCTCTAATCAGCTTCATCCCCTCAAATCTATTCCAGTCTTTTGGGAAGAATGAAGCAGTTCATCAGTGTCAAGGTGATGATGGAATGAATCCTGAAATTGTCACTTTTGTGGCTCTGGGCAACCTGATCTAGTGGAGGGGATCCCTTCCCATGGCAGGGGTTTGGAACTAGATGATCCTTGAGGTCCCTTCCAACCCTGACAATTCTGTGGTTTCAAACACACTTACAGAGGCCATTTCACTATCATTCTAATATAATAGAGACATGGATTTATCCTGATGGCAAGTTTCATTCCTGCTAACAAGAAGTTAAACATGAATTATTTTCCCTGAAGTTTCTTTCTGGGGCAACCCCCTGATGTCTACAAGGTACTGAAGCCTTCATACCCATCTGAGAACCACTCAGCTAGAGAGAAGGAGTGGGACAGCATGCAGGAGCTGCAGGTTGAGGTAATTATACACTTGACTGCCCAGTCTTGGCAGATGATGTTGTGCTGTCCTTGTAAGCTGGACTGAACTTCACAGTTATGTGCATTTGGAAGTAGCAAACAAAATAACCTGCATCACCCTTTTCACTTCCTGGAAACCATTTAAGTGTTGCTGTGGCTTAAATTCAGAAGGAATAACAAAAAGGAGGGATTGATTGTTTTCCCATATTCAAGAAAAACCACAGAATTACAGAGTGGTTGAGGTTGGGAAGGTCATCTGGTCCAACCCTCTGCTCAAACAAATCCACCTTGAGCCTGTTGGCCAGAACCGTGTCCAGGTGGCTTTTGAGTATCTCCAAGGATGGAGACTCCACAATGTTCCTGGTCAACCTGTGCCAGTGCTCGGTCACCCTCACAGTAAAAGAGTGTTCCTTGATGTTCAGATGGAACCTCCTGCATTGCAGTTTGTGCCTGTTATTAATGGATGCCAAGGGTCCCACTGCCAATGCTGATGGATAAATCCATCACCAAAGTTTGTGAAGGAGCTGATTTAAAATCAAGTTTCAAAACCTGACAGGCTGAGGGGGCTGGGGTTGTTCAGCCTGGAGAAGAGGAGGCTCTGGGCAGACCTGACAGCAGCCATCCAGTACCTGAGGAGGACCTACAGGAAGGATGGGGAGATTCTGTTTACAAGGGCCTGAGGTAAGAGGACAGAGGGCAATGGCTTCAAACTAGAGAAGGGCAGATTTAGATTCGATATCAGGAAGAAGTTCTTCACTATGAATGTGGTGAAACAGTGGAATAGGTTGCCCAGAGAGGTGGTTGAGGCTCCTTCCCTGGAGATATTCAAGGTGAGGCTTGACAGGACCCTGGGCAACCTGATCTAGTTGGGGATGTCCCTGCTGACTGTGGGGAGATCGGACTGGATGACCTTTGGAAGTCCCTTCCAGCCTGGACGACCTTTGGAGGTCCCAGCCTGGACCATTCTGTGATTCTATGATTCTATGAATACAAAGTGCACTCTACAGTATGACAAATTCATCATTAAATTTCTTTGCCTTAGCCTTGTAAACTCTAGGCAGTGAACACAACTGGGGCTTGACAGAAAGACAAAAGGAAAAGCAATGTTTTAAGACATTTGTCTTTGCAACTGTTTTCTTTACCAGAACTCCATCATGTAAACTGAGACTTATCATGAACTCTGCAGAAGCAAAAGAGCAATGGACATTTTTGTGTTTTCCATTCCATACCAGTGGCAGATTATTAGAAGACAACATTTATTTGTAATGGTTAGTGGGTGCATTTGCACACTGCTCAGTGTACACCTGGTGTTAACTGTGCTAGAGGATCCTTGGTCAAGCAGGGCTCCCAAACACTCCTTGTTTAAAGATATGTTGGTAACAACAGTTGAACAACCCCTTTTAGAGGATCATGGAATCACAGAATGGTTTGGATTGGACCTTTGGAAAGGACCTTTAAAGTCACCTAGTCCAACACTCTGCAGTCAGCAGGGACATCTGCAACTACAGCAGGTTGCCCTAACGACCTGATCTGGAGTGGTTCCAGGGATGGGGCATCATCCACCTCTCTGGGCAACCTGGCCCAGGGTCTCACTACCCTCAGTGTAAAACAATTCTAGTCTGAATCTCTCTCTTTTAGTTTCCAACCATCACCCCTTGTCCTCTCACAACAGGCCCTGATTAAATGTCTGTCCTCAGCTTTCTGGTCAGCCCTTTAAGCACTGAAAGGCCACCAGAAAGTCTCCCTGGAGCCTTCTCTTCTCCAGGCTCAACAACCTCAACTCTCTCAGCCTGACCTCACAGCAGAGGGCTTCCAGCCCTCTCAGCATTTCTGTGGCCTCCTCTGGCCCCACTCCAACAGGTCCCTGTCTGTGCTGTGCTGAGCACTCCAGAGCTGGCCCCAGCACTGCAGGTCGGGTCACAGCAGAGCAAAGCAGAGGGGCAGAGTCTCCTCCCTTCACCTGCTGCCCACAGGATAATGAAGCATTGCTGAGTACATATCCTGAAGTATGATTACTCTCACTACAAGGTGTGTTTACTACATACATAGCTACTACATAATCTGAGCATGCCATAGGAGGATGTCTCTTTAAGGCAATTGAGCAGAGCCAGTTCAGTGAAGCAGCATGGCCTGCACCCAAAGAAGTGAGTTTTCCCTCAGATTGCACCAGGATCAATCATTTCTGTACTTATAATTCCACCCTTCCTTTCAAAACCTGCCTGGATGTGTTCCTGCCCTGGGTGATCCTGCTTTGGCAGGGGGGTTGGACTTGAGGATCTCTAGAGGTCCCTTCCAACCCCTAACATTCTGTGATTTTTCATCTTTGCTTTTCTCAGCAACCACCTCATGTAGTGAAAATTATTTCCCAGTGACATGAAGGCCTTCTTTAAGTCCTGGATTTCCAAAAGACAACCACCACACTGAAGCTGCAATCCACATTTTACCCTCTGAGAAACCTCTGGTGACCTTGGAGACTGCCTGAGAGAACAACGACCCAGTGAAAAATGCGACAGATATAGAGTGGCCAAATGGTGGTGGCCAAATGGTGATGGCCAAATGTTAATGACATAGACTTCCTGTCCCCATTGAAACAAAGTTCTGCCACAAGATGGTCTGTTTCATCAAACACACACACAAAAAAAAATGGTTCTAAAAGCCTCTCACTCTAGAAAGCACATGTGAGAATCACAGTTCCTCTTTGCTGCTATCAGGGAGTTGAACTATGCAGTTTCCCTCCAGCCTTGGCTCAGAGGCCACCAATTAGGATGCAGAAATTGCTTGGCCAGGGTTCACAAATCGACCCTACTGGAGAGATATCCCAAATACCCCCAGAAAGATCTGCTTCCAGTTTCCTATCCTTTCATTTAAAGCATCCTGCTTGTGAATATGTTGTCACATGGAAAAAAAACAAAAGATCTGCAATGACCCAAAGCCATGAGCACCCCATGGCTGGTGCTTGGCTTTGAATCAGTTTGGTTTTGCCTCAGTCATTTCACAGAATCATGGAATGATGGGGACTGGAAGGGACATCTGGAGATCATCCAGTCCAACTCCATGAAAAATTGAACAGAGGAGAGTAACCAAGAATTAAAGGAACTCCCCAATTAGAGCTTCCCCCTGTAAATTAACCAAACAAAAAGAATCAAAGCAGAAGTGAAGGGATGACCTCATCACATTGCAGACTTTCTGGGAAAGTCCTTGTACTCTTGACTCATAAGGAAAGCAGCAGTCATTTTCCAAGCAATAGGAGGAAACACAATTCTCACTATGGCACCATAAGCAGTAGTAAAATCCACAGCATCCTAAATATTTACTCTTCTGTGCACCTGCTCTTGGAACAAGTCATGTTGTTGGGTGGCAACTTCTCCACTCATATATCTTTGCTAGTCTTGGTGAAGTGCTGATGAGCAGGTTGGAGTAGCGGTTAAGGCAGATGATTCTTTTCCAGACTACTTGACTAAAGGAATCTCAGGCACAGTTCTATAAACACAGGCTTAAAATAAACATTGTGCTTGTTTTAATCCCATGACCTCCAACTAGAGTGCTTGTGGCAGCTACATTGGAAAGATTCCTCACTTCTTCTAAGTGGTTGGGTTTGTGTAAGTGATGCTGCCAGCCTTTGGTCAGAAAAAATAAGTTGATCGTGTCCAGTGACAGGAACAAATCATTCTTCTTCTTCTCAAGATGTATGAGCTACTCAGCACTAAAGACTGTCCACCATCCCAAGTGGTAACCTCTGCTTTGTCATCTGGCTCTGTTGAATGAGCACAAGAGCTTGTACAGGAGAAGCTTGTTTTCAAGCAGATAGATTTCTAAAGCAGTTGCTTGCAGAGTGGTTCTGTCACTTAAGGGATTTTGGCCAGGCAGAAGCATCCAGCTGTGAGAACTAACCATGGAAGAGCTGCTGAAAGAAGCCATGTGAGAAAAGTCACACTTGAGCATGGAAGAGCACAGTGGAATGGAAGGGATCAATGACAGGAGACCATGGAGCACAAGGTCAGAGAATCTGTGACACTTAAATATGGCTTCAATCCCACACAAGTCCCTTATTGAGCATTTCCTGTTGGTTAATTCCATGCCTTCCTGAAGGCTCAGTTAATAGAAGACATCAGGCTTGGGGATTTTAGGCCATGTGAAAGCTGAAGAATGTGAGAAGAGGGCAGTGTTCTCCTTGGCATTAGCTCTGTCTCAAGGGGTCAGCTGCTTGTTGCTTTCATTGGCCAAGGAACCAGAAGCAGGTACAGGGAGGAGAAGTGTAAAAGATTGGAAGAACAAAACGTTGCCAGTTGTGTGTGTAGGTGCCACAGGTTTATCTTCAATGCCTCACCAGCAGGTAGTAGAACAAAAATAGAAGTGGGGAGATTCAGATTGGGTGTTAGGAAAAAATTCTTCACCATGAGGGTGGTGAGACACTGGAACAGGTTGCCCAGGGGGGTGGTGGAGACTCCATTCCTGGAGGTTTATAAGGCCGAGCTGGATGTGGCTCTGAGCAACCTGATCTAGTGTGAGGTGTCCCTGCAGGGGTGTTGGAACTGGCTGATCCTTGAGGTCCCTTCCAACCCTAACAATTCTATGATTCTATGATAGCAGTTCAATACCTGGTTGTTGGTCAAGAAATTAGAAGAAGCTACCTAGGACCTAAGTGTTATTAGGAGATTGGCATAGGAGATGGGTAGGGTTATGGAGAACAGGAGGCAAAATGTGATGCACCAAGCAACATCAACTCCACATCCTCACATTTCCAACACTACCTTGGAGCACTGTCTCTTGTCCAGCTCCTAGACTTTCACTGTAAAAGAACCACTTTTGAGCTGTGGCTGAAGTAGAAAATACACAAATGTGACGCTGCCCTCTGTTTCTTGTCCTATGCAATGTTTTGTTTGTGGCTTTTGGTCTTTCATTAAGGACCTTCTAGTTGGTTGCACAGGTCTGAGGGGTTTGTTTCATAAATGTTTATAATCCACAATGTGGGTTGCAATCTTGTCACCTTCAGCCAAATCTCTCAAGCAGTGCTTTGTCATGAGATTTCTTTCCACCTCCTTCTCTCTTTATTTAACTTTCTTCATTGTAAGTCCAGGGAATTTGTCTGGGTTTACTGGATGTCAGAATTTGGTCCATAGCTTGACAGAAAGAATTTCTTCTGAGATCTCATGAAGAAAGACCTCAAAGCCTTCAGATCTGGACAGTGTCTTCACTGAGCTTCATGCTCATTGTGCAGCAGAAGAGTACGTTTGGTGTTTGGCCACCTCCTCCACAGCCCCATGTCATGGTCCTCCCCTGTAGGTCATACACTGCTGGCTGGGCATGCAGCAGCCTGCCTACACTTTAACTCCTATGACAATCCTAGTTTATTCTCATTAATGACAGTGGTAGTAGAGACCAGGCTGAGCTGGGTATTCCTCCTGTTCCTCAAACTGGTTGCTAGCAACAGGGCCTCCCTTTGTGATTAATTTCTGTTAATCTTTTTTGCTACTGCTATAAACCCAGCTTGGATGGATTGTACATCCTACAAAGTGAGACACATATCCTCCTCCTACAAGATTTAAAACCAGGCTGATCCAAGACCCAAAACTCTGCCATACTCTTCCTTATCCAAAAATGCTTTGCTGCTTGCAAAGACTCTTTTTAATGATCACAGAATCACAGAATCAACCAGGTTGGAAAAGACCTTTGAGATCATCAAGTCCAACCTATCACCCATCACCATCTAATCAACTAAACCATGGCACTGAGTGTCTCACCCAGCCTTATTTTAAGCACCTTCAGGGATGGTGACTCCATCACCTCTCTGGGCAGCCCATTCCAATGGTCTCTTTCTGTGAAGAATTTCTTCCTAACATCCTAATCCCTCTGTCACTATTCACCATTAACACGTCTTCCCAAAGTGGCATTCCACATTTTGCCAGCTGCTTGAGCAAAGGGAAGAGAATTTGAACATTACATCTATCCCTGGAGCAGCTATCAGTGAGTACTCAATCCCAGAGGGATCAAGAAGGACTTGGATGCTTTTTGGTAACCCAAACTTCCAGCACATTCCAGCTGCCAAGGAGGCCATTGGCCCCTTGAAACAGCTCTCAACTCCACGTTTTTAATCGTTCCCTGGAGCCCTGTTCCACAGCAGTTAATTTGTCCCAAGAAAGCTCAGCTACACTCTTTGAAAAGGAAATAATCAGGGGGCTTGTTAGCTGTTTGCTGTTGTGTGTGTGGGAACAGTTTACAAAGGCAGCATGGGGCACTCCTCCTTTGGGAGCCACAGGGGAAGAAAAAAAAAGTGTAGAAAATCCATTTGCAGAATGAGTGCCTTGGGTCCCTGAACAGCAGACATTTGGGGTTGCTGCAGGGTATTTTTGTTACTTCAGATAATCCAGTGAACACACTGCTCACAACACCTGAGCTGTCTGCTCAGAGGAGTGTGTATCATGGGTGTTGCTCTTCCACTCCAGGGCAGCCAACTCAGACCCTGACACAGCAGCATCTAGCTGGAAGATAAGTCATGCAGGCCACTCTTGTGGGGAGGCAAGTCATGATTTTCCTCAAGCCAGGAATGCTTTCTGCACCCAGCCTTATGTGCTGACCCCAAAGGCAACCAGCCTGCAGGTCACACCTTGCACCCAGCAGTGTCAGGACCCAGGATTATGGAATCATTGAATGGTGTGGGTTGGAAGGGATCTCCAAAGCTCATCTAGTCCAACCCCCCTGCACTCAGCAGGGACATCCTCCACTGGATCAGGTTTGCCCAGAGCCCTGTTGAGTCTGACCTTGAATATCTCCAAGGATGGGACTTCAACTACCTCTCTGGGCAACCTGTTGCAGTGTTCCACCACTCTCATGGTGCAGACCTTGTTCCTAAGTCTCCATCTAAGTCTCCTCTAATTTCAAACCATTGCCTCTTGTCCTATCCTTCCAGGCCTTTGTAAACAATCTCTCTCCAGCCTTCTGGTAGCCCCCTTTAGGTACTGGAAGGCTGATATTAGGTGTCCCCAGAATCTTCTTTACTCCAGCCTGAACAACCCCACCTCCCTCAGCCTGTCCTCATAGGAGAGGTGTTCCAGCCCCTGATCATTTTCATGGCCCTCCTCTGGACCTGCTCCATCAGGTGCATGCCCTTGTGTGAAGCAAGCTTCTACCAGCTCTCACCTTATGGTGATGCTGGCCAGATGAGACAGGACATCAGGTCCATGCACATGACAGGTTATTTGCCTTGTAGTTGTTAAGACAAGCAGGGGGAGACCAACTTCCCTTTGAAAGCACAAGCAAGTCCCTTCAGAGCTGTTCAACCACGCACTTCTGAGCAACATACAACTTGATCTAAGAGCAGCCTCAGAGCCACTCTGTCCCAAAAGCATAGGAAGGGTCTTGTTTATGTGCTCAGATACCCAAGTACTTGCTCGTATGTCTTGCTGAGGGGACTACAAACCCATGGGTTCAAATTGATTTTCAACATCCCTGAAGTTGCCTTAGGGATGCTCACACTATATGTGTTCTTGAGCTCTCTTCCAGCACTTTATTTCTATGATTTTGTGTAGCAGAAAGGAATAATGAGCCAGTAGGCATCTGGAAATATATTTTTTATCCCCTGATGAAGTAGGCAGTAGTTACAAATATCCTGCAGACAGACTCCACCACCACAGCCATGGCAATGCCATGCTGACAGTAGAAGACATCTCAACAGGAGATGAATCAGGTTGCTTCTGTGAAAAAAAAGAAAGAAATTACCAATCTGCTCAATTAAACAGCCATTGACTTACACAAGGAGGGAGAACACAATTTCATTCCCACTGAAAAAAAAAAAAGACACTTATTCTGCAAGTGCTGCAGCATCTAATGTTACCTCCATTACTCCAACAACTGCTTGATTTCCTCCTAACCAGGCAATTGGTGACTCTGCATTTCTTTAGGGGTCCGATTACACAAAACATTGTAGTAACAGCTGTAGGAGAAACCTGGATTACTGGTTTTGAGCTGAGTTTCTCTTTTCTCCTTCCTTCTGTCTAATTAAAGGAGACATGAGAAGTGGGCCAGTGCCAACTGCGTGTGGTTCAACAAGCCAAAGTGCAAGGTCCTGCATCTGAGTCAGGTGAACACCAAGAACAAATACAGGCTGGGTGCAGAATGGGTTGAGAGTAGCCCTGAAGAAAGATATTTGGGTGTATTGATAGAGGTGACACTCACCAAGAGCCAGCAGTGCCCTCATGCAACCCAGGAGGCAGCCCTGTGCTGGGCTGCAGTAAAAAGAGTGTGGCCAGCAGAGCAAGAGAGGGGATTCTGCCCCTTTACTCTGCTCTGCTGAGACCTCACCTCCAATATTGTGTCCATTTCTGGTGTTCCCACCATAAGAAGAACACAGAGCTGTTGGAATAAGTCCAGAGGAGGCCACTAAGATGATGCAAGGGCTGGAGCACCTCTGCTATGAGGATAGGCTGTGGGAGCTGGAAGAAGAGAAGACTCTCTGGGAGGACCTCATAGCTACTTTCCAATATCTGAAGGGATCCTACAGGAAGGCTTCAGAGGGACTTCTCCTGAGGGTGTCTAGTGACAGGACAAGGGGGAATGGTTTGAAGCTGAGGGAGAGTGGGTTTAGACTGAATATTAGGAAGAAGTTCTTCAGTACAAGGGTGGTGAGACTCTGGAACAGGTTTCCCAGGGAGGTTGTAGATGCCCATCTCCCTGGAGGTGTTCAAGGCTAGGTTGGATGAGGTCTTGAGCAGCCAAGTCTAGTTGAGAAGAGTGGGCATCAGGGTAAGGGAGGGGATTCTGCCCCTCTGCTGAGATCCCACCTGCAGTGCTGGGGCCAGCTCTGGAGTCTTCAGCACAGCACAGACAGGGACCTGTTGGAGAGGAGTCAGAGGAAGCCACAGCAATGCTGGGAGGGCTGGAAGCCCTCTGCTGTGAGGCCAGGCTGAGACAGTTGGGTTTGCTCATCCTGGAGAAGAGAAGGCTCCAGAGAGACCTTCTGGTGACCTTTCAGTGCTTAAAGGATCCTACAGGAAAGATGGGAAGGAGATCTATCAGGGAGTGTAGCGGTAGGACAAGAGGTGATGGTTTTAAACTGAAAGAGGGGAGATTTAATTAGATGCAAGGAAGTAATTCTTCACTTTGAGGGTGCTGAGACCCTGGCCCAGGGTGCCCAGAGAAGTTGTGGATGTTCCCTTCCTGCAAGTGTTACAGGCAGGGTCATCTGGGGCTTTGAGCAGCCTGGTCTAATTGAAGATGTCCTTGCTCATGGCAAGGGGATTTGACTAGATAATCTTTAAGATCCCTTCCAACCCAAGACATTCTGTAATGCCATGAGGAGTCCTTCACACCCCACCTCCCACTTTCTAATCCTGGCTAGCCTTTAGCTTGTTGCAATCAGGTTTGGAAAGGCAGGAACTGCACAGGAACAGGCTGCCTTTTTCCCAGGGTATGTAACTCTAGCAGGTGGACATTGTCTCAGTTCAGGTTTCAGGTCCAGGAGTTTGAAGCTAATGCAAGCAGATCAGTCACATCTACCTGATTAAGCCTATGTGGATTCTGTTTTATCATGTATCACACTGACCAATAAAATGTGAAAAGCATTGGAAAAACCTCACAGCACTTATCTAACCACTGAAGAACCAACAAGAAGGGATTTTTTAAATATTTTTTTTTTTGCTTGCTACAACCTTAGCTATTTTATTATTAAAATTTCTCTGTGTCTCGTGCAGAAGAACTTTAATTCGTGGAAATCAAAACCTCCAGCAAGGAAGAAGCATTTTCCATCCTATTTCTGACTGTTCCCAGCTGAGGAACATGTCAGACACAATATAGCTTTGCAGTTACACAAGCCTCTAAAAGATGCTGGCAGATGGTTTGGGAGTTTGGCATTCTGTATCAATAAGAAAACAAATCCAGGACAGTTTCCCAGTGAGCCAGAACCATATAAGAGCAGGACAGAATATTTTTAGCACATTTGCATTCCATGCTGCACACCTTAGGTTACTGCTGGATAATATTTCCCCCTCTTTTGCTTTGATGAGTTTTCCAATGGTGTATTGACCAACTTATAATCACAGACAGTTAGAATTCATTGACAGATTCCTCCTGTGGACTCACAAAAAATATTCAGGACTTTACCAACAGCAAAGGTTTTCCTTTGCTCTTGTTTGGGTTTTCCTTTGCTTTTGTTTGAGTTTTCCTTTGCTTTCATTTGGGTTTTCCTTTGCTCTTGATTGGGTTTTCCTTTGTTTGTGTTTGGGTTTCCCTTTGCTTTTGGTTTTTTCTTTGGTTTTGTTTGGGTTTGTGGTTTGGGTTTTGGTTTGGTTTGGTTTTTGCTTCTCTCAGCAAAGTTTTAAACCATTTATTTCTCTTCTGCTAACATTTGTGTGTGAAACTGGTTGGATCAAAAGTAAATGTTTGCTCTGTAAGCAGTGGCAGGTGAGGTCTGAACTGGTGAATAAATATTGAATAAAGTAGTGGAACAACAATATTCATACAGTGGTTTGGGTTGGAAGGGAACTTAAAGATCATCCAATTCCAACCTCCCTGTCATGGGCAGGGACACCTTCCACTGGCCCAGGCTGCTCAAGGCCTCATCCAGCCTGACCTCTAACACCTCCAGGGAGGGAGCCTCCATGACCTCCCTGGGCAACCTGTTCCAGTGTCTCACTGAAAGAATTTTTTCCTAATATTCAGTCTAAATCTTCCTTCCTTCAGCTTGTCTTTTGGGATTAAAAAATGAGGTGGGCTTGTTCATTAAATTAATTTTTCCTCCCCAAAGAAGTGAGCTTGTTTAGGAAGCTTTGGCTGTGTTGCAAAATGTCAGTATGAGTTCCTTCATTAGATGGCAAAGGAGTCATTAAGAACAGTTACAGTGCAATTCTGAAAAGGCTAATTACTGCCCCCTGTGAATTCTTTCTGGATGAGCTGAGGAGCTTACTCAACCCCTAAAGGATTTTTGGCTTGTTTGGTTGCTGATGTTGTTGGTTGCTTTTTTTTTAATTGATTTTTTTTTACATATATTTACAGGAACTTGCACACCATTTAAGCTTATTTTATCTCTGCCATTCCTTTAGGCATTGAGTTGCTCACGTCAGCGTTTGCAAGCCCTATGAGAAGAAGCTGAGGGAGCTGGGGGTGTTTAGCCTGGAGAAGAGGAGGCTCAGGGCAGACCTCATTGCTCTCTACATCTACCTGAAGGGAGGTTGTAGCCAGGTGGGGGCTGGGCTCTTCTCCCAGGCAACCAGCAGCAGAACAAGAGGACACAGTCTCAAGCTGTGCAGGGGAGGTATAGGTTGGATGTTAGGAGGAAGTTCTTCACAGAGAGAGAGATTTCCCATTGGAATGTGCTGCCCAGGGAAGTGGTGGAGTCACCATGGCTGGAAGTGTTTAAAATAAGCCTGGATGAGGCACTTGGTGCCATAATTTAGTTGATTAGATGGTGTTGGGCGATAGGTTGGACTAGATGATCTTGAAGGTCTTTCCTAACCTGGTTGATTCTGTGATCTTAGAGGCCTGTTCCAACCAAAACAATTCTGTTGTTCACCATCCCTGGAGATGTTCAAGAGAAGCCTAGATGAAGCACTTGGTGCCATGGTCTGGTTGATTGGATAGGGCTGGTTGAGAGGTTGGACTGGATGATCTTGGAGGTCTTTTCCAACCTGGTTGATTCTATGATTCTAAGGTCACTTTCTACACCCTGTTTTTCACACAAAGCATGAAACACAGTGGTTTGATATGAAGCTGAGAAAACCCTCCCAGGTTATTCAGCTCTGTCAACCATTCCTGTGATGAAACCATGGAGTACAACCATGGCCATAAACACAGCAACATTCCTCCTGCTTTGTCAAAATAGTTAAAGTGTGTGTCCAAGCAGTTCTTCTAAAAAAAAAAAAAAATCTTTGGAGCGTTTCCCCTTTAGCTTTTAATTTCTGGGCCAACAAATTCAGAACAAGTTTATGTTATCTCCTCTTGTACCAACTTTGTCCTTAACTTTGTTTCTTCATTGTCAATTACTTCACAGGCAGTGATATATGTCATGCACTTAAAATTAATGGTAGGACTTTTTGGTTCTCACTTAGTATGCAAAGTTCAGAGACTCAGATCTAATCTAATGGAGAGTGGTTTTGGAGTTAGGTAGAAGGAATTTCTCTCTGAAAGCATCTTCTTGGCCTTACTGGTGACAGGAGAAGGTTATATTGCTCGGATAACATCCACTTGGACATAAATACATAAAGGCCAGTGAAAAGAGCTTTGCCCTTAACGAACCAAACACCTTTGGCTGCCCTGCCTCAGGCAATGAGCAGATCAATCCAATTATTTAGAGGAAGATGGGCATTCTTTCTTCCAGCATCACTCAAAGCAGAAATCACTGTAAGGGAAAAATGCAAAGGCTGATCCAAGACAGATCCTCAAGAGTGAACAGCAAGCCTCAGGTGGACCTTGTGTGCCCAGATATGACTATAAAAGTGTAAAATTATACACAGGGAAACGGACCACACTCATGGGTCATTTCCTGCTGAACCCAGCAAATGCTCAAAGAATAATATTAATGGGGAAAGAGCTCACTTGCTGTAGGAATTCATCACTGGAGAGCAAGCTCTTCCTCTCTGTCAGCTTCAGCCATTCTCCAGACACACTGTTGAATTTTTTTTTTTTTGTGTTTGTTTAAAACTTCTTGACAAGAGCTCATGATAGCACCAAGAGTTTCATAGAATTGTTTCTGTTGGCAAAGCCCTCTAAGATCACAAAGTCTAAGCATCAACCCAACACCACCATGGCCATTAAACCATGTCCCAAAGTGCCATGGCTGCAGGTTTCTTGAACACCCCCAGGGATGATGACTCCACCACCTCCCTGGGCAGCCTCTTCCTATGCCTGACCACTCTTTCAGGAAAGAATTTTTTTCCTAATATCCAGTATATTCATATGCTAATAAAGCTCAGTGCTGTCCACTGTATGATACTTACAATGAGAAATGAATGCAAAAGTTGCTTCTCAGAAGTGTTGTGCAGTCTTCATCCTTGGAAACTTTCAACACCTCACTGGATAACTCCCTGAACAGTGTGGTCTATATACAGTGTTGACCCTGCTTTAAGCAGGAGGTTGGCCATCCCAAGGTCCCCTTCTACCTGGGCTATCCTGTGGGCTCTGCTCTGCCATCAAGACCAGCCAAATAACTGTTCCTGAAGAGGGTAAAACCACTTTCTAGCTGGATGTTTCCTCAATCAGCTCAAAATAAAACAACCCCAGAAGCCCTGTTCCAGGAGAGAGGCTGTGCAGGGTGAAGCACATTTACACTGCAGGGTTAAGTGCCCTATTTATCACTACTGGAAACAAAAGTTTAGGCTTGCCAGCAGCTGACTGCTCCAGTTCCACTTGCTCAACTGAATAAACAATGGGGAAAAAAAAAAAAAAAAAAAAAAAAAAGGAAACTATTTAAACCCCTGAAAATTCAGGGATGTTTCTCCCTATCAGGAGGTCTCACAAATAAGTCCTTATGAAAAGGAGCCAAGGTGTGAAGTCTAAATCACTTTTGTGCTCACAACTGTTAAATGCATAACCACACAGTTCTGTGCCCAGGAGCCCCTCCTCACTCTTTATGATGTGTTGGTAAAAAGATTAGCACTCTAGAAAGCTGAGGAACTTATTGCTTCCTTGGATGCAGAATATAGGCATTTTTACAGGGAAAAAATAATGACAGCAATTAGAACAAAACCAGAAGAGAAAAAAAAAAAAAGAGTCTTAAAGCAGGGAAAGCTGAAAGGTGTTGTAGCTGCTCTAATGGAACACTTCATTTTGTCAACCTTCTTACAGTTTTATTGATTACATGCTTGCTGAAAATCTTGCATGGTTTTGGCCACTGGGAAAAAAACTTTTGTCAAGGTTGGAGTTTTGTTGCTTATTTTTGTTCTGACTTTTTTCCTTTCCTTTTCCACCCTCCCTTTCCTTTCTTAATTTTTTTCTTTCCTGTTCTTTCTTTCTTCCTTCCTATTCTTTCTTTCTTCTTTCCTATTCTTTCTTTCCATTCTTCTTTCCTCTTTCCTATTCTTTCATCCTATTCTTTCATCCTATTCTTTCTTTCTTTCTTTCTTTCTTTCTTTCTTTCTTTCTTTCTTTCTTTCTTTCTTTCTTTCTTTCTTTCTTTCTTTCTTTCTTTCTTTCTTTCTTTCTTTCTTTCTTTCTTTCTTTCTTTTCTTTCTTTCTTTCTTTCTTTCTTTCTTTCTTTCTTTTCTTTCTTTCTTTCTTTTCTTTCTTTCTTTTCTTTCTTTCTTTCTTTCTTTCTTTCTTTCTTTCTTTCTTTTCTTTCTTTCTTCCTTTCTTTCTTTCCCATTCTTTCCTTTTCTTTCTTTCCTTCTTTCTCCTTTCCCATTCTTTCTTTCCTGTTCTTGATCTCCTTTCTTCTCTCCTATTCTTTCTTTTCTTTCTTCTTTCCTATTCTTTCTTCTTTCTTATTCTTTCTTTCTTCTTACCTATTTTGTTGTGACGGTGTGAGCTGAAATTCCCCCCCCCCCCCCACCACCAACAATAACCAGGCTAGTCCAGTCTGGAAGCAAATGAAGGCTGTATTTACAAGCAGAGTCTAAAATCTATGATGAAATGCAATGAATATGTACAAATATATAAAATTCACAACATTTACAAATATATACAATCAACAGAAAAAGCACAACTGATCTCCCTTTGCTTCCCCCCAAGGGGACCCTCCCAAAGGGGCCTCTCTCTCT
This sequence comes from Indicator indicator, assembly GCF_027791375.1. Taxonomy (NCBI): domain Eukaryota; kingdom Metazoa; phylum Chordata; class Aves; order Piciformes; family Indicatoridae; genus Indicator; species Indicator indicator. The sequence continues at coordinate 3,773,690 of NC_072032.1, read as the reverse complement.
CCCAGGAGCTTCCCCCCAGGCCCCCCTGGACAGAGAAGCAGAGTTAGTTAAGCAGAAAGTTGTTAACTTAGCTGCCAAGGTCAGTGTGTTATCTTCAGCCAGAAGAGAAGAAGAAACAGCAGCCAGACAGCCCAGCAACTGCCCCCACTGCCGAACGCAGAATGTGCCGAGTGCCTACTTTGTTTTGGGTAATAGTTCTTAAACATTTCTATCTATCCAATGGAAGTGTTTAGAACAATCGTTATTTTGCTTTCTTACACCCAATAGTGACTTATTTACATTCTTTCACTTTCTCTGTTCTGAACTTTGCAAGGAAAAATTAAAAAGACAGTTTCAAACCACCACAGTCCACCCCTTCTAAACAATTCCATTGGCTGCTACTATCCATTTATCTAATCTAAAATAATATCTACAACAATAGGTGAATAAAGACCATAGTCCATTCCGGCTATCTCAGATGTAGATGATTCAAAAGAGTCAAATCACAGGAAAAACAGCAAACAGCTTGTTTCCTCGCAGATGGAGCGAAGGAAGGAACAGGGACTCTCAGGTGACTCAGGGCTCTCAGGGTTCGTGCACCGTAGATCTCATGAACTCTCCTCTTGGGCGCGATGCTGTATCTGCGCAACACTCTGAATTTAACCTCTCTCAGCCAAAGTTAGATTTCTTTGTGGAATACACTGAATTTCACCATTTTCTTGCATCACCCAATAGGTGTGACCAGGACCTTCAGCAGAAACCACCCCTCGGACAGGTTTGGCCTCTCCTGAAGGAGAAAATACCCAAACAGTTTTGCCTAACAGATTCTTTTCTCTGATAACAGGAACTCTATCACCTTCTTCCTTTCGCAACAAATCTGATTGGGCAGGTCCAGCTCGATTCACTGAACCTCTACTATTCACCAACCAGGTTGCTTGTGCTAAATGTTTCTCCCAGTTTTTCAAAGATCCACCCCCCATGGCTTTGAGAGTGGTTTTCAGCAAACCGTTGTAGCGTTCGATCTTCCCTGCAGCTGGTGCATAGTAGGGAATGTGGAATATCCACTCGATGCCGTGCTCTTTGGCCCAGTTTTTTACAAGATTGTTCTTGAAATGAGTTCCGTTGTCTGACTCAATCCTCTCTGGAGTTCCGTGTCTCCACAGGATTTGTCTTTCCAGACCAAGAATGGTGTTACGTGCAGTTGCATGAGGAACTGGATAAGTTTCCAGCCATCCAGTGCTTGCCTCTACCATAGTCAGCACATACTGCTTACCAGATGGAGAACGAGGTAGAGTGATGTAGTCAATCTGCCAGGCTTCACCATACTTGTACTTGGACCATCGGTCACCGTACCACAAGGGCTTGATCCGCTTTGCCTGCTTAATAGCAGCACAAATGTCACAGTCATGGATGACTTGTGTGATAGCATCCATGGAAATGTCAATGGATCTGTCACGAGCCCATCGGTAGGTTGCATCTCTGCCTTGATGTCCTGACGAGTCATGGGCCCACCGAGCTAAGAACAGCTCACCTCGGTGTTTCCAGTCAAGATCAGGATCAGGATCAGAGTTTGTGTCCACCTGGGAAACTCTTGCAGCTAGATCTGCCTGATGGTTGTGTTGTTGTTCCTCTGTAGCTTTGCTCTTAGGAATGTGAGCATCGATGTGTCTCACTTTCACTGGGATTCTCTCAATGCGAGCAGCAATGTCTTGCCACAGATCTGCAGCCCAGATTGGCTTTCCTTTCCTCTGCCAGCCATTCTTCTTCCAGTCTTTCAGCCAACCCCACAAGGCATTGGCTACCATCCATGAGTCGGTATAGAGATAAAGCTTTGGCCATCTCTCACGTTCAGCTACGTTAAGAGCTAGCTGGACAGCTTTTACCTCTGCGAATTGACTGGATTCTCCTTCTCCATCTCTCGCTTCTGCAACTCTGCACGTTGGACTCCACACTGCAGATTTCCATCTCCGCTTGTTCCCAACAAGACGACAGGAACCGTCTGTGAACAAAGCATATCTCTTTTCATCATCAGACAGATCACTGTAAGGAGGAGCTTCCTCTGCACGAGTTACTCTCTCCTCTGGAGGTTTTGCACAGCTTGTGCCTTCTGGCCAGTTTGTGATCACCTCCACCAAACCAGGCCTTTCGAGATTTCCCATTCGAGCTCTCTGTGTTATCAGAGCCATCCACTTAGACCAGGTAGCATCTGTTGCATGATGTGGTGAAGAACCTTTGCCTTTGAACATCCAATTCAGAACTGGCAATCTAGGAGCTAGAAGAAGTTGTGACTCAGTTCCGATCACTTCAGAAGCAGCTTTCACTCCTTCATAAGCAGCTAAAATCTCTTTCTCTGTTGGAGTGTAGTTTGCCTCTGAGCCTCTGTAGCCACGACCCCAGAAACCAAGAGGACGTCCTCGTGTCTCCCCTGGAGCTCTTTGCCATAAGCACCAGGTTGGACCATTGTCACTCGCGGCCGTGTACAGAATGTTCTTAATGTCTGGACCAGTTCGGACAGGTCCCAGACCCATCGCTTGGACTACCTCTCGCTTGATCTGGTCAAAGGCTGCTTGTTGCTCAGGACCCCATTGGAAACTGTTTCTCTTTCGAGTCACATCATAGAGAGGTTTCACAATCTGACTGTATCCAGGAATGTGCAGTCTCCAAAATCCCACTATGCCTAAGAAACGCAGAGTTTCTTTCTTGTTGATGGGATTTGCCATGGTGGAGACTCTGTTTATCACATCCATTGGGATGTGACGGCGACCATCTTGCCACCGCACTCCCAGAAACTGGATTTCTCTGGCAGGTCCTTTCACCTTGTCTCGCTTGATAGCGAAACCAGCTTGCAAGAGAATGTCAATGATTTTGTTACCTTTCTCGAAGACTTCTTCAGCAGTCTCACCCCAGACGATGATGTCATCGATGAACTGAATGTGTTCTGGAGCTCCACCTTTCTCCAAAGCATCATGGATCACTGCATGGCAGATGGTTGAACTGTGAATCCACCCCTGGGGCAAACGATTGAATGTGTACTGAATGCCTCTCCAGGTGAAAGCAAACTGAGGCCTGCATTCCTCTGCTATGGGAATAGAGAAGAAAGCATTAGCAATGTCTATGGTAGCATACCATTTGGCCTGCTTGGATTCCAGCTCATATTGGAGTTCCATCATGTCTGGTACAGCTGCACTCATGGGTGGAGTTACTTCATTCAAGGCACGGAAATCAACTGTCAGACGCCACTCTCCATTCTGCTTTCTCACAGGCCAGATTGGACTGTTGAAAGGTGAATGAGTTTTGCTGATGACCTTCTGACTCTCCAGCTGACGAATCAAGTTTTGAATGGGCACCAAAGAGTCACGGTTGGTTCTGTATTGTCTGTGATGCACAGTTTGAGAAGCAACCGGCAGCTTTACATCCTCTATCTCATGTTGTCCCACAACTGCAGATTCATCTGAAAGCTCAGGTCTAATGGACAACTTCAATTTTCCTCCATCAATTTCTACAGTTGCTATTCCAAAAGCCCATTTGTAACCCTTAGGGTCTTTAAAACGCCCTTCTCTCAGAAAGTCAATTCCCAAAATACAAGGTGCATTAGGACCTGTTACAATAGTATGTTTCTTCCACTGCTTCCCAGTTAAACTTATATCAACCTCTATCTTAAACAACTCTTGAGATCCACCAGTGACTCCCTGAATAGTTATAGATTCTCCCCCTTGATAATTTGATGGTATTATGGTGCACTGAGCTCCTGTGTCAACCAAGGCCCTGTACTTCTGAAATTTTGAAGTGCCAGGCCACTGGATGTACACATCCCAATAGATTCTGTTATCTCCATTATCCCTTACCTCCCCCTGGCGGAAGGCAGGGCACCCCTAATGGTGGGGATTACCTCCACATGTACAGCTGGCACAACGTCCAGCACCAGAATTAGGATCACTGTTGGAGCTATCAGAGTTGTTCTGGGAAACTGAGGAAGCGACAGCTACCCTCCTGGTATTGCTACCTCGGGATCTGCCCCTCTGCAGCTCCCGTAACCTCTTGAAAAGATCAGAAGTTGGTTGACCATCCCATCTGTTCATGTTCTCACCAAACTGATCACGCAGAGTTATCCAGATACTGCCACGTGATTGCCTCTGCTGTCTGTTTTGGTTTGACCTGTTTTGGAATGGCCTTCTTGGAGCACGTCTGTTCCTAACAGCTGAAACTTGTATCCATCTGGAGGAAGAGGAATCAGAATCATCCCCCTTCATCAAGTTGGATATGGAGGTTTTAAGTTCCTCCTTCAGCTCTTTCATGCAATTCTTTATCTCTCCAGACAAAGTTTCAATGGCTGAAACCAAAGAAGTACGTGCAAGACTATCCTCCAATTGCCTCATTTGGTCAGTGAAATGGCCAACAGTAGGAGGTGCTCCACCATAATTTCTTGCCACAATCCTGCTTGCCAGAATAGTAGCATAATTAGGAGGAGCAAGCTTAATGAGCTTTTTGGCAAGGCCTGTTCCAACAGGAATTTCATCAGGATTCAGAGTCTTATGATCTCCATACATTACTTCTCTCACAGCAAACTCTCTCAGACGCTTGATTCCCTCAGCTATTGTGGTCCAAGGCTTAGGGTTCCATGGTAAATCATCTCTGCTGGGGTACCTCAGCGAGACTGCCAGTAGGAGGCGTGCCCACAGAGAAACTTTACCAATGCACTTGCCTAGGTGCCTGTCTATGCCTGTATCCTTTGAGAGCATCCCCAACTGAGAGGCCGACTTGTCACCTACCACCAATGCTGGGGCTCCCATATCAAAACACCTGGCTAGCCAAGACAGGACTGGCTCATTATCTCCTCTGATGTAATCCTTCCTCACATGTCTAATTTCCTGTCTGGGTGCATTAGCTGACTGTATGTCATCCTCATCATCATCATCATCATCATCATCCTGAGGTCGCTGTCCCCATAATCCTATTGTAATCCTCCGTTGAATTTCCTTGAGTTCAGAGGCTCTGCCAGCAGTTGCTAATCTACCAGGGTCTACATCCTGACCTACATCTCCATCATCCATGTGGGGTCTCAAGAGGTCTGCCAGGGTTTTAAGGCTAACCCTCTCTTCCTCACCAGAAGGATCTTTCTTAACAGAGGGACCCTGAGTAGAAGGACCCTCATCTCCATCTGCACCATCTCCTGCAGCATCTGCATCTCCTCCTGCAGCTCCTTTACGCTTTCTGCTTACAGTGGCCACCAAATTTACTGGCTTGGTTTTCACATTCACAGCAGAGTTGGAAGAGCAAGTAGCCTTATGTCTTTCTTGACACAGTGCTATCAGTAGCCATATGATATTCCAAGAAGCAACAAAATTAAGATTAGCTAGACAAGATATCTAGGGTACCACTGGTTCAAAGACCCTCTGTAGTTGTAAGAGGAGTAACAAACTCAAATGTGTCTGCTAGCAGATCCATAGTTGAGTTACCATAGCTTCTTAGCCCAATAAGACCACAACAGAATTCACCAACATTCAGTAACTTGTTCTTAACCCAAAGAAATGACTTATATGCCACATATCTCACAATCTTGTCTATCATGCAAGAAATGGCCCATCTGTAGACAATTGCACTGATAATAGATGAAATAGAATGACTCAGAATCCAAAACAGCTTCATTTTGCTTCCTAATCTGAGCAGAAATAAATCACAAGCAATCGAGCCCCACGTTGGGCGCCAAAAATAAAAAGTGTGTCGGTGTGAGCTGAAATTCCCCCCCCCACCAACAATAACCAGGCTAGCCCAGTCTGGAAGCAAATGAAAAGCTGTATTTACAAGCAGAGTCTAAAATCTACAATGAAATGCAATGAATATGTACAAATATACAAAATTCACAACATTCACAAATATATACAATCAACAGAAAAAGCACAATCGATCTCCCTTTGCTTCCCCCCAAGGGGACCCTCCCAAAGGGGCCTCCCTCTCCCAGGAGCTTCCCCCCAGACCCCCCTGGACAGAGAAGCAGAGTTAGTTAAGCAGAAAGTTGTTAACTTAGCTGCCAAGGTCAGTGTGTTATCTTCAGCCAGAAGAGAAGAAGAAACAGCAGCCAGACAGCCCAGCAACTGCCCCCACTGCCGAACGCAGAATGTGCAGAGTGCCTACTTTGTTTTGGGTAATAGTTCTTAAACATTTCTATCTATCCAATGGAAGTGTTTAGAACAATCGTTATTTTGCTTTCTTACACCCAATAGTGACTTATTTACATTCTTTCACTTTCTCTGTTCTGAACTTTGCAAGGAAAAATTAAAAAGACAGTTTCAAACCATCACATTTGTCTGTCCTTTTTTCTGTCCTCTGTCTTCTTTTTCTTTCCTTTTTTCTTTCTTTTTATTTTCTGTTCCTCTTCTCCCTCTTCCACCTTCCCCGCTCCTCCCCCTTCCCCCCTTCTACTTTTTTCTTCTTGTTCCTTATTATTTTTTCTTCTGGCTACAGATTTCAGGAGAATTTGTTTCTGGGCAAGGGAACACAAGCAGAACTCTCTGAAAGGAGGGCTCAGGTTCCCTTTTCCCAGAAAAGTGACACTTGGTGTACCTGTCAAAAGGCAGTCAAGGCTGTCACCACCATTTCCTCAAAGTTAAATCTCAGAACTTTTTTCCCCTGTATCTTTCACCCTTCCTTTTCCCTGCTCACAATATTTCTGCCAGCTCAGTTCTGTAGTCATGCATGCAACAAGAATAACTTCCCCCCCCCCCCCTTGCCCCTCAAGACTAAACAATATTGCTGAAGCTTAGGGCTGAATTACAGTTGAAGTTCTGGTTCTAGGCACATATGAAATTATTCACTTTTTCAAAATAATGCCTTCAAATGCCTCTCATTTAACAGGCTTTGAGGTTCCTTCTCTTCTCCTGTCGCAAAAGGCCCTGCTTAAATATCTGTCCCCAGCTTTCTTATTGGCCCCTTTAAGGTCTGAAAAGCCACCAGAAGATCTCCCTGGAGCCTTCTCTTCTCCAAACTGAACAATCCCAACTCTCTCAGCCTGGCCTCACAGCAGAGGGCTTCCAGCCCTCCCAGCATTGCTGTGGTCTCCTCTAGCCCTGCTCCAACAGGTCCCTGTCTGTGCTGTGCTGAGCACTCCAGAGCACTGCAGGTGGGGTGCCAGCAGAGCAGAGGGGCAGAATCCCCTCCATCCACCTGCTGCCCACAGGATAATGAAGCATTGCTGAGTACACAACCTGCCATATGCTTACTCTCACTATAAGTTATATCTACTACATTCTTTGAACATGCCATAGCAGTTGAGGAAAGCCAGTTCACTGCCTCAAACAATGCCACCCCTCCCTAACTGAAGCTTTTCCAACGAGGAGAGATTGCTCCTAGTTGTGAAACAGGTGAAAAAGCCACCAACTTCATAAGGAGCCCTGGGTGACATGCTAATGTGTTTGAGCATCAGGAGAAAATTGTCATGCATAAATGGGGGTTATAGAATAAAACCTAAATCAATAATAAGCCACACTCAGGTTTGTCCAGCAAACTTTTATTCCCCCTCCTGTACATATGCATTAGGAAATTGTTTCTGACAACGTTTCTGACCTCCACACCAAGCAAAGCCTCCCTGGCTATCTCTTCACAGGCTATTTTGTGTACTAACTGAACAAAGGTTCCACAAGGCTCAGAAGAAGGTTGTTAGAAGGAGGTATCCAACAACGTGGGGGAGAACAGACCATGCTGAATCTGCAACTCCCACGAGCACCAAAGGAGAGCAATCAGACCATTGTCCTTCTGAAATCCACCACACTGGTTCACAGAATCACAGAAGGTCAGGGTAGGAAGGGATCTCTGGAGATCATTGAATGCAACCCCCCTGCCAGAACAGGTTCACCTGGAGCAGGCTGCACAGGATTGTGTCCAGGTAGGCTTTAAATTACTCCAGAAGAAGAGGCTCCACAACCTCTCTGAGCAGCCTGTTCCAGTGCTCTACCACCCTCAAAGTAAAGTTCCTCCTCACATTCAGGTGGAACCTCCTATGTTCAAGTTTGTGCTCATTACCACTTGTCCTGTCACTGGGCACCACTGACAAAAGATTGGCTCCATCCTCCTGACATCCACTCTTTCACTATTGGTCATCATTGACAAGATCTCCTCCTCTCAGTCTTCTGCAAGCTAAAAAGCCCCAAGTCCCTCAGCTTTTCCTCAGGAGAGAGATGTTCTTGCTCCCTAATCATCTTCAACCAAAGAAACTGTTTCTGCAGAGTGCTGCTCAAGATGCCAGGTGTTACTGCCTGCAAGAGTCCAGCACTTCTTATGGGATGCAGGGAGATTGGGAACCCAAAGGGTGATTTTGGGGGATGTATAGAAGCTTTTTATTGGATGTTTAGAGGAAGGAGCAACCTGTCATCCCACTGGTGCTGTCAGGGAGCAATAGCTGTGTCCTACCATCACAGAATCACAGAATTAACCAGGTTGGAAAAGACCTTCAAGATCAGCAAGTCCAGCCTATCAGCCAACACCATCTAATCAACTAAACCATGGCACCAAGTTCCTCATTCAGGCTTTTTTAAAACACTTCCAGGGATGGTTACTCCACTACCTCCCTGGGCAGTCCATTCCAATGGCCAATCTCTCTTTCCATGAAGAATTTCTTCCTAACATCCAGCCTAAACCTCCCCTGGTGCAGCTTGAGGCTGTGTCCTCTTGTTCTGTTGCTGGTTGCCTGGGAGAAGAGACCAAACCCCTCCTGGCTACAACCTCCCTTCAGGTAGTTGTAGAGAGCAATAAGGTCTCCCCTGAGCCTCCTCTTCTCCAGGCTAAACACCCCCAGCTCCCTCAGCCTCTCTTCATAGGGTTTGTCCATTAGATGCAGCTCACTAATGTTGTTCACCTTCCTATGACTGCAAGCACATCTAATTGATGCAAGTGTGGCGGCGGCTTACTGAGTATTTCTTTTGAGCCACAGTTACAGACTGATACAAGAATGAAATGCAGATATGCAAACACAGATTTTTTTACTCCTAGCCTGAACTCAGAAGCCTGATTTGCTTTAGTATTTGATGTTTCTTCAAAAATGTCTGTGTTCAAAGCACAGATCCACCAGAGAGTAGCAGCTAATCTGTTTTAGGAGCACTGTCCAATGTTCCTGTCCCCTTGATCCTGGGGATCCAAGAAATGAAGAACAGAAAGCAGCTGATGGGAAAAGAAATGTCTTGTCCTCTACCACATGCCAAGTGTGTGAAGGCAGCAGGGGTATTTAGTCATCACAACATTCTCTTTTCTGCCTTGGATGACTTATTTCTTATATGTGTGTCCAGCAGGAGCAAGGAGGGGATTGTTCCCTGGGACTCAGCTCTGGTGAGGCCACACCTTGAGTGTTGTGTCCAGTTTTGGGCACCTCAATCCAAGAGAGATGTGGAGGTGCTGGAGCCAGCACAGAGGAGGGCAAGGAAGCTGGGAAGGGCCTGGAGAATAAATCTGATGAAGAGTGACTGAAGGAGCTGGGGATGGTTAGTTTGCAAAAGAGGAGGCTGAGGGGAGACCTCATTGCTGTCTACAACTATCTGAAAGGACATTGTGGAGAGGTTGGTGCTGGTCTCTTCTCACAGGTAATTAGGGATAGAACAAGAGGGAATGGCCTCAAGCTGGGACTGGGTAGGTTTAGACTGGACATTAGGAAAACATTTTTCCCAGCAAGAGTGGTCAGGGATTGCAATGTGCTGCCCAGGGAGGTGGTGGAGTCACCAACCCTGGCTGTGTTTCAAGGTGGTTTGGATGTGGTGCTTGGGGCTATGGTTTAGGGGTGACCCTTGCAGAGTAGGGTTGTGGGTTGGACTTGGTGATCCTGAGGGTCTTTTCCAATCTGAATATTTCTGTGATTCTGTGATACATCTTCTGTGAAGGCAGCCACTTCATCCTTCCCAGCCTGTGTCAGGAGAACCTACTCAAAGTCTGTAGTTTTGTTATAGCAAACTCCTGGGGCTCTGCACAAGAGAGATCTGACATAGGGCAAAGTGTGATTCTAAGCAAATTCCAGTCTTACTGTGTTAGAATCATAGAGTCATAGAATTGTTAGGGTTGGAAGGGACCTCAAGGATCATCAAGTTCCAACTCCCTGCCATGCAGGGACACCTCACACTAGAGCAGATTGCACAACACAAGGATATTCAAATCTGTGTAGAAGTATTGGAGTTCATTAGATATAAAATACACTTCTGCAATTTCTAATCTTGAACAGAAGATCTGCAGATTTTAGTGAACTCCACTTTGCAGGTATGAATTTATTTTCATTTTAAGCAGATCACAGGGACATTTCATCACAAGCCATTTAGCTTTATTGCTCCACAAACCTACAGGGGCAAAACTAAAAGTTAATCTCTGTTTCAATATTTAAAGACCCAAAATTGTGCTACTTTATATATCTTGAAGCATAGCATAGGGGGGAAAAAAAAGGCTAAATTTCTCCTTCTGACATTGTCCATCTTTTCCTAAGGGAAGGAAATTCTGAGTGTTTTATTCTGGCAAAATAAAGCTGAAAACTGAACAGTAGAGATCCCCCCACGTATGTGAAAAGAAATTCACAGCTCCCTGCATTTTATGGCAATAACACAGAAGCCTCCATATGTTTTTAGCTATCAGGTTTGTCTGTTCCCCTAATGAGAGCACCAAACCCTTCTGGGTTTTAAGATGTTGATAGAAGAGCAGATCTAGTCATAGTGAAAGGAGGATTGATGTCTGCTCTGCTAGGAAACTAGGAATGAACCAAAAAGGGGAATGATAAAGGTGAATGTTCAGTGCTTTTAAAGGTCCCTTCCAACCCAAGGTCATTTGCCTTTAAAGGTCCCTTCCAACCCAAGGTCATTTGCCTTTAAAGGTCCCTTCCAACCCAAGGTCACTCACCTTTAAAGGTCCCTTCCAACCAAAGGTCATTTGCCTTTAAAGGCCCCTTCCAACCCAAGGTCACTCACCTTTAAAGGTCCTTTCCAACCCAGAGTCCCTTGTCTGTGAAGGTCCCTTCCAACCCAAGGTCACTCACCTTTAAAGGTCCCTTCCAACCCAAGGTCACTCACCTTTAAAGGTCCCTTCCAACGCAAGGTCACTCACCTTTAAAGGTCCTTTCTAACCCAAGATCACTCACCTTTAAAGGTTCTTTCTAACCCAAGGTCACTCACCTTTAAAGGTCCCTTCCAACCCAAGGTCACTCACCTTTAAAGGTCCTTTCTAACCCAAGATCACTCACCTTTAAAGGTCCCTTCCAACCCAGAGTCCCTTGCCTTTGAAGGTCCCTTCCAACCCAAGGTCACTCACCTTTAAAGGTCCCTTCCAACACAAGGTCACTCACCTTTAAAGGTCCTTTCTAACCCAAGATCACTCACCTTTAAAGGTCCTTTCTAACCCAAGACCACTCACCTTTAAATGTCCCTTCCAACCCAAGATCACTCACCTCTAAAGGTCCCTTCCAACTTCAAGTATTCTATGATTCTGTATGCAGCCTTTCTTTGCAAAGGAAGTCCCACAGTTTAATGAAGGAATTGTAGGCTGCTCTAAGCCCCTTTAATCCATAACCAATGAAGCAACCACAGCAAACCCAACCCAACTTTTCCATCTGTCATCACCCTGGGTGTTGTCTGAGAAGGGCTGATAACTGGTGAGGAAAACCCAAGGCCAAAGTGATACTGGTCTGGCACACACATGGATGGAAACATGTATGCAGAGTCCTTGAGAATGAGCAATACTGGCAGCAACTGACAGCTACAGAAAACATAGCCAAGGCACCCAGACTGCTTGGCTGCAGTGGAGCCCAGGCTGGGTTATGAAATCCTTCTGAATAACAGATCAGGCTAAGTCCTGCTGAACTCTCTGTTGCAGAGGTGAAGCTGACTTAACCCCCACGAGATTTGCCCGGCTCTAGCACCATGTTTTCTGTCAGTACTTGCAGCTGATCACAGAGAAAGTTGGTTAAGTGTCATGTTGGTTAAGGATGCCCAGAGTCACTGCAGACTCCCACTTCCATCAAGTAAAAGTATTTCCCCAAGATGTGACATGAAGGTGAGTGTGTTTATTCATTCACATTGGCAAAGCAACTGGCAGCTGAGATTCATGTCCAGCAGCTTACACTCAGCATGTAAATGGAGTGTTTGTTTAAAACAGCAAATCAATCACATTCCTGTCTGAAAGCAAAGCAAAGCAAAAAAGAAAAAAAAAATCCACTGGAGTCAGAAAAAAACTCCTCCTAAGCACAGACTGGACAGCCAAACTCTGAAGTCATCATAGAATGGTTTGGGTTGGAATGGATCTTTAAAGGTCATGTAGTCCAACACCCCTGCAGTGAGAAGGGGCAGCTGCAACTAGAGCAGGTTACTCAGAGCCCTGTTGAAGCATCTTCACTTTCCAGTCTTTCTTATAAAATGGATCTGTAGTTGGAGAGGTGAAAATACATCTTGGCATAGCAAAATCTCCTTCTAAGGAAGGTGGGGCCACAAGAAATGTACACTTGCGGATGAGGTTTGCATTCCTCTCTCCTTGACCCTAGCTCTAGTTCAAAAGCTTACCTAGAGTAAGGTCACAGGTAGGATGGCACCAACCTGATAGTGCAGCAGTACGTTACCAGCACCCACACCTGCAGCACTGTGTGCAGGATTGGGCCCTGCTGTACCAAAAGGGAGGGGGACAAGATGGAAAGCATCCAGAGAAGGGACATGAGAATCATCAGAGCACTGGCACATCAGGAAAGGCTGAGAGAACTGAGTCTGTTCAGCCTCCAGAAAAGAAGGCTTAGGGCAGACCTTATTGCCATGGAACAGCAGGGTGAGTGTCAGGAAGATGGAGACTCCCTTTTCACAAGGAGTCCCACAGAAAAGTCAAGGGAGAGATTCTGACTGGACTCCAGGAGAAAATGTTTGCCCATGAGAACACTCAGACATTGGAATCACCTCCCAAGGGAAGCAGTGGAGTCCCCTTCATTGTCCAGTTTTAAGACTCAGCTTGACAGGCTGCTGGGCCAGCTCATTTCAACTCTACTCTTTGCTAGAAAGGTTGGGCCAGATAATACTTGGGGACCCTTCCAACCTGGCATCCAGTGGTTGTGTGTGATACATTGTGCTCTAGTATCATAAATATGCAGGTCAGAGCATGAGCTGCTGGACACCAGCTCCATGGAGAAGGACCTGGGAGTGCTGGTGGACAACAAGTTTACCATGAGCCACAGCAGTCTGCTTTTGTGGCCAAGAAGGCTAATGGCTTCCTTGGGCACATGAAGAACAGTGTGGACAGCAGGTTAAGAGAGGTTCTCCTCTCCTTCTACTCTGCCCTGGTGATGTCATATCTGGAGTACTGGGTCCAGTTCTGGACTCCTCAGTGCAGGACAGTCAAGAAACTAGTAGAGAGAGTCCACCAGAGGCTACAAAGATGAGGGCAGTAGAACAGCACTCTGAAGAAGAGAGTTTGAGAGACCTGGGGATGTTTAGCCTGGAGAAGAGCAGTCTCAGAGCACTCTGCTCAGGGAAGTTGCTTAAACATGAATAAACAAGGTCCAAAAAATAGAAAAAAAAATTTAAATCAAGTGACAGCTTAAGCATCCAGTGCTGACATTGGTCTAAGATCAGGTACAGACATTGAAGGGTTTTGATGGTAGGCTTGCTCCAGTTTGATGAGGCTAGAATTAGGTGTCTGGATTTGCCTGGGCAGCAGACACTAGTGAGGTGGATCTTGATGCTGGGCAAGAGGATGAGGTCAACGAATCACAGAATCATTCAGGTTGGAAAAGACCCTTGGGATCATCAAGTCCAAACATTAACTCTACTCTACAAAGTTCACCCATATCCCCAAGCACCACATCCAAAGAACCTTTAAACACATCCAGGGTTGGTGACTCAACCACCTCCCTGGGCAGCACATTCCAATCCTTGACCACTCTTGCTGGAAATTTTTTTTTCCCTCATGTCCAGTGGCAGCTTGAGGCCATTCCCTCTTGTTCTATCACCGATTACCCATGAGAAGAGACCTGCACTAACCTGGTGCCCAGTGACAGGACAAGGGGCAATGGGCACAAGGTGGAACCCAGGAGGTTCCATCTGAACGGGAGGAGAAACTTCTTTGCTGTGAGGGTGCTGGAACCCTGGAGCAGGCTGCCCAGAGAGGTTATGTGGTCTCCTTCACTGCAGGCTCCAAACCTACCTGGACATTGCAATCCTCAGACCCTGCCCTGGGTGCCCCTGCTTTAGCAGCAGAGTTGGCCTAGATGACCTGCAGAGGTCCTTTCCAGTCCCCATCATTCTGTGATTGTGTGCTGAAATCACTTGTGTGACAGGACCACCTCACAGTGTTGGAGTTGGAGTTACTGCCACCAGAGGGTGCAAGGGGAAAAAAGGAAAACAATAATAAAAAAAGAAGCCAGGTCTTCTAATTTGGGTAAAGATGCCTCAAAATACATGGGAAAAGAAAATTTGAAACAAAAGGTCTCCCTTTCTTACCAAAAAGAAGCAATAGTCTTCAAACTCCCTTGATGTAGGTGGCAGGATACTAATGGATAAAACCTTGGGATTCTTTTCACTTGCCCTCTGACCCCATTTTTGTCTTTTCTTAGTTCTCAAAAATGTAGCTGTGGAATACTAATTGTGGACTGTGGAATTTTGGAACCACCTAACCTTAGCACTGAGAGCCAAGTCTTGCACCCCAGATGTCATAACACTTCCAAGAAGACAAACACCATCCCATTTCCAGAATTATCTGCATTACAGGCTAGGAGGAAAGGAAAGAAGCAATTAATAACATCCCTGGGTTTGACACTTGCTTCAAGTATAGTCAGGCAAAGAGAAACCTCTGTGGCTTTTAGCCCTAGGAATTAACTAGTCTGAGCTCATCTTGTTCTGCCAGAGAAGCTGTGCTTTCCTTGCAAACCTGTTGCTTGCTGGAATACAGCTGGAAGGCTGGCTCCTGTTCCAACCTGCCTATAGGAAGTTTCACTTCATTCACAAAATGCAGGATTTTTATCACCAGCCTGAGTTAATCTTGCCTTGAAGAAATCAATTATTTCAGGTGCTGTTCACAGGCTCACAGGATGTTAGGGGTCGAAGGGAACTCAGGAGATCATCAAGTCCAACCCCCCTGCCAGAGCAGGACCATAGAATCCAGCACAGGTCACAAAGGAACACATCCAGAGAGGTCTTGAAAGTCTCCAGAGAAGCAAACTCCAAAACCTCTCTGGGCAGCCTGCTCCAGTGGTCTGTGACCCTCACAGTGAAGAAATTCCTCCCCATGTTGAGGTGGAACCTCCTGTGCTGCAGTTTACATCCATTACCCCTAGCATTCCTTTTAATCCAGAAAAATTAACTTAGCCCATGGGAGGGGAAAAAATAGTTAAAAAATCCTACTTTGCAGAGGGATTGGACTTGGTGATCTCTGGAAGTCCCTTCCAACCCCTGACATTCTACGATTCCATGACAGTGAAAATGTGCTCATTTAGATGAATTCAGTAATTCAGCCTCTACCTTTGGAAGAGCAAGCCCAGCACGTTTTCTTTCACTAGGTCATGCTGGGTTTATGTAGCTGATGGTTTGGGTTCCACAGTGTTATTGAACTGCTTGGCATGTGCCTCAGAGTAAATAAACAAGAGGCACAAAGCCCTTGGCTGGATTTCACTTCTCCATGCCCTTTGACAAGTGTTTACATTGCAGCAGCTGTGAGTCTGATCTGAGTTCTTTGGCATCTCTCCTCTCTGGTTCCTACATGAGGAGGAATGGAGGGAAAAGAAAAAAAAAAAATCTGCAGCTGGTGTGGAAGCAGATCCCTGCTCGTGAGAAGAGATTTCTTTTTTGAGGCATTAACATCTCTGACATTTTCTACAGCATCACATGCTGTGGCAGAAGCTTTTGCCTCCCTCAGCACATCCCCATCTTGTGGGAAAGCAGCTTGCTCCTCACCTCCTGGAGAGCTGGTGCTCAGATAGGCTTCTGGTCACCAAGATCTATGCCTTCCTCAGAAAATAACTGTCTTCCACTAGAGCAGGTTGGTCTGACCTGACCTGGGATGGTGTCAGGGATGGGGCATCTGCCACCTCTCTGGGCAAGCTGGGACAGTGTTTCACCACCCTCCACGCCAAACATTCCTTCTTTCTCTCTAGTCTGAATCTACAATCATTTCATTCTAAACCATCACCCTAGGCCCTGCTAAAATGTCTGTCCCCATCTTTCCTGTAGGCTTCCTTTAAGTATCAAAAGGCTGCAATAACTTCTCACCAGAACCTTCATTTTGGAGATGGAACAACCCCAACTCTCTCAGCCTAACCTCACTGGAGAGGTGCTCCAGCCCTCTGATCATTTTTGTGGCCTCCTCTGGACCCTCTCCAACAGATCCAGTATGAGGCAAGAGAAGACAACGTGGCAGGTATTAGCTGAAATGAAGTGATTCCTGGGAAAAGCCTCCCTGATGTAATCCCCATGAACACTAAGTGCAAAATGCCTCCTTTTGCCCTTCAGCCCATACACAGTTCTCACGTCACAGCACACACACACATGGCAGAGGGCTTAGGCAGCTTTCTAGGGAAGCCCACAGCTGGGTGGGCAGCATTGTGGGACAGGTTCTTATGCTAGAAGTAATGAAAAGCAGAACAGGGGGGGGGAAGCATCAAGCAAAACAAGCACTGAAAGAGAAATAACCTCCCAGCTCAAGCAAAGGCATGCAGCAATGACAAGAATTTTAAGCAAATATTTTGCTTGCAAAGGAGAGGTTGTTAGCATAAATCCAGCCTGTTTCTCCTACAGAAGAGCTGCAGAGGAAGAATTGGACATGACCTGCTTGCAACCCCCAAATCCCAGGAGACCAAGGGATGCTTGGGTGTAAACCCAAATGGTGACAGCTTCTTTCTACAAGCCATCTGTTTGCCCACTGTCTGCCACCTCTGAACAGAGTATGTAGTCAAGCAAATCTTGTTTTGGGAGATGTGTTGATAGACAAACAAATGAGGTTGCTAACCATCACCAAGAGGCAGCAATTAGCAGAAGCCCAGAGCACAAGGTGGCCAGTAGTGCCTGCAGTCTGATCAGATTTCCACTAAAGGTGCTTTGAAAAACCTTCTTCTTAAGCTTTGCAGTCCAACAAGTCAGGAAACCCACAGGGAATACACCACTGAGTGTTCAGATGAATCAGTGGTGAATTAAAACCTAAGTAAGTGTGGTGGTTTGAGCTCTGAGTTTAGGAGCTCAAATGATATGAGAAATGAGATCTATTTCACAGTCTCACAGTATATCAGAGATTAGAAGGGACCTCAAGAGAACAGCCAGTCTAACCTCCGTGCCAGAGCAGGATCACTCAGAGTGAGAAGACTCCACAACCCCCCTGGACAGCCTGCTCCAGTGCTCTGTCACCCTCACTCTAAGGAAGTTTCTCCTCATGTTGAGCTGAAATCTTCTCTGTTCAAGTTTGAACCCATTGTTCCTTGTCTTATCACTGTGAACCACCCAAAAGAGCCTGGCCCCCTCCCCTTGACACCCACCCCTCAGATATTGATAGACATTGATCTGATCCCCTCTCAGCCTTCTCTTCTCCAGACTAAACAGCCCCAGGGCTCTCAGGCTCTCTTCACAGGGGAGATGCTCAAGTCCCCTAAGCATCCTCATGGCTCTCCATTGGATTCTCTCCAGCAGGTCTCTGTCTCTCTTGAACTGGGGAGCCCATTTCCTTCTTTGTCTCCCAAGGATGTTTTTATAAAGTGTAAAAGCTCCAAGTCCCAGAGAATTTTGCAATGGTGCAATCAGTCTGCCACCATTATAATCACTGTGTCACCGTTATAGTTGCTACTTTGCATGTACACACTTAGAAATTTACATGACTACTGGTACTGCTGTTACCTGTTCATCTGACTCAAGTTTCCACCTAACTCAACTCAGCAATCTAAATATGAGGCAAGTAAAGGAGACAAGGCTCTGGGACCTGAAATGGGTGCCTAAGGAAGAATCTTCAGCCCAGGAGAGGGTTGGAGGTGGTGAACCTTCGAGGGGTTTTACAACACAGTTCTATAAGGGTTGTTTAGATTAGATGGTAGGAAAAATTTCATCACGAAAATGGTTGTCAAACCCTCCAGGGAAGTGGAGGAGTCCCCCATCTCTGGAGGTTTTGAAAGGATGTGGTGATGTGGTGCTGAGAGACATGGTTAGTGGTGGACTTGACAATGCTGGGTTAATGGTTGGAGTCACTAATCTTCAAGTTCTTTTTGCAACCAAACCAGTTCTATCATTCTAAGGATGGTTTTCTGAATGAAATAAGGAACCCTATGGAGCTTCCATTGTCATTCCCTCTCATTTGGGAGTGCCTGAACAAATTTTCCCTGCTTACTTTTTTTTTTTTTTTCTTACATTTCTTTGAATGTGATCAGAGGAAAAATATGAAAAGACAGACATATTATCTTCCAGTCATATTATCTTCCTGTCTTAGGAGATACTTGTAGGCAGAAAATGTGTTCCAAAGGAAGATATTGCTTTGAGTGTCAGACAGATTTAGTACTCCCAGGTCAAATCAACTTTGAACTCGGCCATTTCACACAGTGGTTAATATCAGAGAGAGGAAAAAGGAAAACCCAAACTATAGATGGTGCTCATCTGCACACAGATAGCCAGCATGATGCAAATGGATCAGATATCTGATCAGATGTCAGATCTGCCAGCAGAGAGCCAGTGGATGCAAATCCACTGTAACTGGGATAGATGTGTGCTCCATTTCAAGTATTCTTAGAGAGAGATGGAAAATATGTTTGAAAATCCAATTCTTTAAGACCAGAACAACAATTACTGTAACTATAGCCTGCAAGCATTTCATATTTATTTCCAGATACCCTCAACACCACACTTTGGTCTTGAGCTCCATAACTGCTTTGCACATTTCAAGTAGCAGCATTTCCATTAAGGACATTTATTATCTGGAGAATTTTATGGAAGTTTCTCTCAGAGTTTTTATGACTTTATTTATTTTATTTTTTTTACACAGCAAAATGAAGAATAAGAAACTCTTCCTCTAACTTCTCAAAATTTAATATATTTTCATCATAACTGCTTGTATTCATCTCCTTTGTAAACAATCATACCATCTTTCAATCTCTTTTTATGAAATTTTTATTAAAGGACCCTGATCATTTTCATAACCAACTGCTGAACCCCTTGTGATTTTGTAATATACTTCAGGAAGTTCTTTTCTGTTTTGTTTTCTTTTTAATTATTATTAGAAATCAAATGACTATCTTTAACTGTTGCTTGTATTTAATCTGCCTTCCAGCCTCAAATTATTTTAAGTCTTCACTACCTACTTGTGACATTTTAATCCTCTCCTGTCCTGCACATAACTCCCCTATGCTTTTGAACAGAAGATCAGATTCAGGTCACTTGTTGTTGATATCTTAAAGTTAGACATCTCCATCCAAGCTGCTGTTCTAGTCAGAGCAGGTTTAGATAGATTTGCCTTCTGGAATCGCCTAAGATGCTTACTTCAAGACAAAAAATAGTCAGTGCACATGTTATCAGGAAAGTAGAAAGGAAAATAGGAACTGCTGATCATAGAATCATTGGTTGGAAAAGATCTCTAGGATCACTGAGTCCAACCATCAACCTAAGACCACCGTGGCCATTAAAACATGTCCCAGAGTGCCAGGTCTAATGATGTTTAACAATTGGCAAGTAGTAGCAGGAGAAAACCATTTGAGATATTTAGTATAGCCTGATCTAAGGTTAACATTCTGAATATTTATCATACTTATCATATTTATCAAAGGGACACCTTGTGGTGCCTGTCCAGTTCTTAAAATGAGCTACAGGAAAGATGGGGAGGAGTGTGGTCACAGGACAAAGGGCAATGGTTTGAGGGAAGAGGGAAGATTTAAATTAAATATTAGGAAGAAATTCTTCCCCCTGATGCTGGTGAGGCACTGGAACAGGTTGCCCAGAGAAGCTGTGGATGCTCCATCTCTGAAAGTGTTCAAAGCCAGGTTGAGGAATGTGGTCTAGTGGAAGTTGTCCCTGCTTATGGCAGAGGGGGTTGGAACTAGCTGATCTTTAAGGTCTTTTCCAGTCTAAACCATTCTATTATCCTAAATTCTCAAATCCTTTCTGAGCTATCAGAAAGGTGAAATTCACTTTTGCACAGTGGAATCAGATGATGAGAGACTTAAGTTGGCTGGAGCTCCTCTGCTGTGAGGATAGGCTGAGGAAGCTGGGGTTGTTCAACCTGAAGAAGGGAAGACTCTGAGGGAATCTTAGAGCTGCCTGAAGGGACTCTACAGGAGGGCTAGAGAGGGACTTTTTCTAAGGGTGTCTAGCAACTGGAGAAGGGGGAATGGTTTGAAGCTGAGGGAGAGTAGCTTTAGACTGGACCTGAGGAAGAAGTTCTTCAGGATGAGGTTGGTGAGACACTGGAACAGGTTGCCTAGGGATGTTTTGGATGCCCCCTCCCTGGAGATGTTCAAGGCCAGGTTAGACGAGGCCTTGAGCAACCTGGGCTAGTTCTGAGGTGTCCCTATCCTCGGCAGGGGGATTGGAGTAGATGATCCCTAAGGTCCCTTCCAATTTGAGCCATTCTATGATTCTGTGATTGAATATGTGCATGGCAGGAGGTAAGAAGAGGACTGAAATTACAACAAGAGAAAATGATTTGAAAGAGAAAGAGGAACCCCATCACTGATGGTGGTTAGCTATTTAGGCGTGTGCCTATGCACAGCTTCGGTGAAAGCCATTTATGTTTGATGTATACATTCACTGATTATTTTTAAACACATTATCCTCACATTATCCTGCTCTGCTCTTAAGCACTTCTCCTCATTACTATATGGCACTACAGCATTTTCACAGGCAATAAAAACTACTGCAAATAAATGTGAAGGCAGCCAGGAATGACTGAGCCTAAATATTAAGCTTCCCATTGAACAAGGACTAATTTAATTCAAGATCATAGGAATGGCTGCATCCTGTAAAGATTAACTTTTCCTCTGAAAAGATCAACTTTTCTTCTGAAAAGATCTTTACATGATGGAATAATGGTTATTCTTTCTTTGGTCATGCATCAATTCAGATTCTTCAAGCTGTGATCTTCTATTCACAGGAATTTAAAGAGTCCAAGACAAAAGTATGTCAATCAAAACTTCTGAGGAGATGAGCTTTGTGATTTCAACCGGGGTCAGCTGCACAAAGAAATCTGATTTGGATTGGTTTTGGTAAGGGATTAAAGGAGTGGAACATCTGCCCTATGAGGAAAGGCTGAGGGAGCTGGGTTTCTTTAGTTGGAGAAGAGGAGAGTGAGGGTGACCTCATTCATGTTGATAAAGATGTGAAAGGTTCAGGAGGATGGACCCAGGCTCTGCTCAGTCCAGTGATAGGACAAGGGGCAATGGGTGCAAGCTGGAGCATAGGAGTTTCCATGTGAACATAAGGAAAAGCTTTTTAACTGTGAGGGTGCTGGAGCCCTGGAGCAGGCTGCCCACAGAGGTGGTAGAGTCTTCTTCTCTGGAGACATTCAAAACCTTCCTGGATGCATTCCTGTGTGACCTGCTCTAGGTGATCCTCCTCTGGCAGGGGAGTTGGACTGAATGAGCTTTCAAAGTGCCTTCCAACCCCTAATATTCTGTGATTCTGTGAATCAATATTTTTTTAAGTAATAGAGGTGGGGTGAAAAGGAAAAGAGCTGATTTTTTTATGATGCAATAAATGCAAGTATTTCTGTTGCTTAATTGGTACTGGAAAACAAAATACACCAGTTCTGCTGCTGCTGTCAATCAGTATGAGTTTGAACTCTATGGCAGACAATGATCTACTATCAGCTTGAGGGTTTGGCCCAGCTGATTCTCTGTATTCCAATGAAAAATCCTGCCCAGAATGGCTGTTCTAACAGGAAAGTGTCTGTCTGAACACATAGGATCATAGAATTATTCAGGTTAGAGGAGAACTCTAAGGTCATGGAGTCCAACCATCAATCTGACCTCACCGTAACCACTAAACCATGTCGTGAAGTGCCATATCCACACAGTTCTTGAACACCTCCAGGGATGGAGACTCCACTGTCTCCTTGGGCAGCCTGCTCCAATGCCTGACCACTCTTGCAGAGGTAATTTCCTCTCATCCTAGCACTTGTTATTTGGGAGAAGAGACCAACCCCCACCTCACTCCAACCTCCTTTCAGAGCGTTGTATAGAGTGAGAAGGTGTCAACTTCATTCGAAGCTCTGCTTTGAATCTTAACCAAGCTGTTTGGCCAAAGAGTTAATACTGCACTTGCTGCATGCTCTCCTTTGCAAACATTGGTTAGCTAAGTAGAACTCCTTTAAAACAACAGCAACTGGGATATCTACATGGCAAAGATGGAAGGAGAAATGAGCATGAACAGAAAAAAACAGCAGGGGAGCTTTAGGTTGGATATTAGGGAAAGTTTCATCTCCAAAAGCTTTCTCAAGGCTGTGCAGGGCAGTGGTGGAGTCCCCATCCCTGGAGGGACTGAAAAGCTGTGTAAATGTGATGCTGAGGGACATGGCTTAGTGGTGATCTGGCAGTGCTGGGTTACCAGTTGGACTTGATGATCTAAAAGTCCTTTCAGCCTGGGCTGGGGAGGGGTCTGGAACACAAACCCTGTGAGGAGAGGCTGAGGGAGCTGGGGGTGTTTAGCCTGGTGAAGAGGAGGCTCAGGGGAGACCTCATTGCTGTCTACAACTACCTGAAGGGAGGTTGTAGCCAGGTGGGGGTTGGGCTCTTCTCCCAGGTAAGCAGTGACAGAATGAGAGGACGCAGTCTCAAGCTGCACCAGGGGAGGTTTAGGCTGGATGTGAGGAAGAAATTCTTCACAGAAAGGGAGATTGACCATTGGAATGTGTTGCCCAGGGAGGTGGTGGAGTCACCATCTCTGGAAGTGTTTAAAATAAGCCTGGATGAGGCACTTAGTGCCATGGGTTAGTTGATTAGATGGTGTTGGCTGATAGGTTGGACTTCATAATCTCAAAGTTCTTTTCCAACCTGGCTAATTCTGTGATTCTATGATTCTACTTTGTGATCTCCACTAAAGATGGCTGACTGATCCTTTCTCACTACTTACCAATTTTCACCAGTAAACCTTTTTAAGCTTCTTTTTTATCTTTAGCCTCATGATTGATGTTCACCTACTCCTTCCTAGAACTCCTGCTACTAATGACTTTTTGATCCACCTCTTTTCTCTCCCTCTCTTCCAGTAACATTTCAAAGTTAAACATGCTATGGAAGCTGATGTGGCCACAAAGAAATGAATCATCTGCTGGAACAGGTTTGTTTCTTTTTTTTTTTTTCCTCCCAGTCTGCAGTGGGATTTTCCTTGAATTAAAAGAAAAGGTCAGAATTCAGTGAACAACAGGCAATGACAATGCAGTGAATAATGAATTTGGGTGCACAGCAAAAGTGTCTGTGACTGGAGTTTAAAAGGGGGGAAGGAGGAAGTTTGGAGAAATAGGATTTTTTTTTTTTTTGACAAATGCTTCTGTAGACACAAGTGACTAAGAGCTAACATCCTCTTGGTGGAGGGACTTTTTAGGATATCAGGTAGTGATAGGATAGGGGGAATGGAATAACGCTGGAAGTGGGGACATTCAGACTGGATGTGAGGAAGACGTTCTTCCCCATGAGAGTGGTGAGAGCCTGGAATGGGTTGTCCAGGGAGGTGGTTGAGGCCCCATCCCTGGAGGTGTTTAAGGCCAGGCTGGATGAGGCTCTGGCCAGCCTGATGTAGCATGAGGTGTCCCTGGGCATGGCAGGGGGGGTTGGAACTGGATGATCCTTGTGGTCCCTTCCAACCCTGACTGATTCTATGATTCTATGATCCTGAGCTTGCTGTTGGCTGCAAGCATGGTTCTCTTCACACACTTTCTGCCCTTGCTTTCAAATGGGTTTGTTTTTTGTTTTTTTTTTGATTCACAGACTTCACCCTCCTTTAACCAAATCCCTCTGATGTTCTTGTCTCCTTGTGGCAGAGCCCTTCCCTACAGATGTTTCTCAATCAAGGGTCTTTGACTTTTGTAAATGATGGTGGAAGGAAATGCTCTGGGTAGCTGATAGATAGGACATGTATACATGTGCTTTTGAACAGGAGTGTATCTGGAGGCTGCTGAAAAAAATTAAATGGGTGTCAAAATGCCCATATCAAAAAGAAGTCAACCCTTCCTGTTCTCCATTTCAGAAACAAAGCAACAAACAAACAAACAAACCCCCAACAACAACAACAAAACAGAACAAAACCAACCAACCAACAAAACCAAAGAAACAAAAAAACCCAAACAATCAATTCAAAATAAACCCAAGCACAGCAGAATGGGGAGGAACAAGAGAAAAGCAGGAATAAAGCCCAGTGGCCTCACTTAACACCAGAAGTGCCTGGCTGCTGAAGAGTGTTTACAGAGCTTTTTAATTACAGAGTTAGAACAGCAATGTACGTGGGGATGCGCTGAGAGCAAGGAAGATCTGGGAGGGTGACAACAAATAGCAGCCTAAAAATGTTCAGAGCCCTAAAGCTGACCCAACCCAGCTCTGATCCTCCCACAAAGGGATGCTCTTGATAGTTGTCAGGGAAGCTTTGCTGATTTATTCAGCAAACTCTTCTTTGGATGAGATCCTGGTGCCACTGCTGCAGCACGAAAACAAATGACAAAGCCTCACGAAGCTTTTCATTCTCTCCCTGACAGGAGACATAACATGGTCAGGACAGGCACATTCAGTAGACGTTTCAGTGTCAGGCTTCTCTGTGCTGCAGGTTTGTTTGCACACATTGGGAATTAGCAGAAAGATATTAGTATGAAGGCTGCCAAGGAACCAGCTAAAGTCCTAGTCTGATTTGGCACAAGCGCAGAAAGCCACAGATCAGCCTGTTTCACCCAGCCTGGCAAAAAACTCAGGGTGGGAGATATCTGCTGCAGGAATAGGGCAAATAGTCAGAAAGCAGTGAGAAGGAGACAAGAAAGGTTTCCTTCTTAGACTTTGTGAAGGGCTGTAGAGATGCAGCCAGGAAGGAAATACACAAAGGGGAAGTCCAAAGCATCTTGCTGAAAGGACAGCAGCAGTCCTGAAAGTAAATAAGAGGATGCACACTTGGATTTCAGGAAAAGCAACAGAGTATGGATTCATAGTTTATTGCTTTTTAAGTGGGTTTAAATGCCTGCACTCCCCATATGGCTTATAAAGCCTCAAACTGTACCACAGACTTTAGCCTTCTCCCCTGGGGGGTGGCTGCAACCCCATCTCTGGAGGTGTTTCAAAGACGCAGAGATGTGGTGCTTCAGCACTGCTGGTATCCACAAGTGAGCCAAAGTCACTGAATAGGATCTTAGAATCATAGAACTCTTTTGGTTGGAAAAGACCTTTAAGAACATCATCAAGTCCAACCACTCTCTAACTCTGTAAACCACAGAGGTGCTCCTCAGCACCACCTCTCTGCCTCTTTGAAACACCTCCAGGAATGGGGATTCAACCACCTCCCTGAGGAGCCTGTTTCAAACTTTAAGAACCCTTTCAGGGAAGCTTCTTCAAATATCTAACCTAATGCCTATCAATCCTTTGCCAGTCTGTAGGCAGTAACAGATTATTCCATCCTTTTATGGATCCAGCTGAAGCATTAGATAATCTCTAATCTATCTTTGTTCTACAGCAATAAACTTAATTAAATTAATGATTTTTTTTCTTTTTTTTTAATGCACCTCTAAAATAATGAAGTGAAGCTTTTAAATCAGATCTGGCACATGGACAATCCCCAGCAAACTCTGTAACTGGGGCAGAAAATTCCCCTTTCTGTCTCCAGTGCTTTTAAAAAACCTTCAGAGCCAACCCTGGGAATGGCAATTTGCAGCCAGAAGGTTTCACTAATAAATCACAACAACAACAACAACAACAACCAACCAACAACAACAACATTTGAATACCTGATTTGGGGCAAAATGACAAGGTTAAATGTTTCTGCTGGCATCTGGATATTGGGCTGAGTGCATGAGAAATGCAGATGGATTGCTGAGGTGTTGGGAAGGTAGTGATCTAGGGGCATAATTTATAACCTGTCATAGTAAGGCTTATTTAAAGGAGAAGGGAACAGCTCTGGAAATCTCAGTATTATGTAAAGAAAAAGTCAAAAAGCATTGAAACTTAGTCAACAAATGGAAGGCACTGAGTGACAGAAAGGATTTTAAAGGGGGGGGGAATCAAGTTTTATATAAACATAAATGGGGAATTCTTGGAAAAAAAATAATTTGGGTGGCTTGTAAAACTCAAAGACCTTAGAAATGTGAAACTAAAAGTACAGGAAATGTATTAGTCCCTGAGTAGCTAAGAAAAATGGTCTTATGGTGTGCACAGCAAGAAAGATGGTGACACCAGAATGATAGAAGCTTGTGTTATTCAGAACAACACTGATCAAATGCAGAACTAAAAGAGGTAAAAGAGAAATCACTGTAGATTGTGTTAGTTTTAACTCATCTCTCTCTGAAGTTGAACTTTGGTTGCATTAAAGTTTGAAATACAACTTCAGGATGGGGCCTGTTTTCAGAGGTGCCCAGTGACAGGATAAGGCAATGAACACAAAATGGAACACAGGAGAATGCCTCTGAACATCAAGGAACACTTTTTGACTGTGAGGATGGCTGAGCTCCAGCACAAGTTGCTCAAGACTGTTGTGGAGTCTCCATCCTTGGAGATGTTAAATATCTGTCTGGGCAACTTGAGGTAGCCTTGTTGGGGTAGGGAGGTTGGACCCAATGATCACAGAATCACAGAATCAACCAGGTTGGAAGAGACCTCCGAGATCATCAAGTCCAACTGATCACCCAACCCTAACTAATCAAACAGACCATGGCACTAAGTGCCTCATCCAGGTGCGATGTTTTCCCACCACCTCCCTGGGCAGCCCATTCCCATTCACTCTCTTGTTGTGAAGAACTTCTTTCTAAGATCAAGCTTAAACTTCCCTCTGCACAGCTTGAGGCTGTGTCCTCTTGTTCTGGTGCTGGTTGCCTGGAAGAGGAGACCAATTCCCCACCTGGCTGCAAGCTCCCTTCAGGTAGGTGTAGACAGACATGTAGAGGTCCCTTCTGATCTAAAACATTCTGTGACTGTATTCTGTGAACTGCCCCTGGTGTAAAACTGTGGTTATTTTTCACACAGAATCAACCAGGTGGGAAAAGACCTCAGAGATCACCAAGTCCAGCTTATTACCTGGTACCTAACACCTCCTGACAACTAAACCATGGCTCCAAGTGCCACAGCCAAGCTTTTTCTGAACACCTCCAGGGATAGTGACTTCACCACATCCCTGGGCAGCACATTCCATGGCCAATTACTCTTTCTGTGAAGAACTTTCTCCTCACCTTGAGCCTAAGCTTCCCTTGGTGCAGCTTGGGACTGTGTCCTCTTGTTCTGCTGCTGGTTGCCTGGGAGAAGAGCCCAGCCCCCATCTGGCTACAACCTCCTTTCAGGTAGTTGTAGAGAGCAATGAGGTCTCCCCTGAGCCTCTTCTTCTCCAGGCTAAACACCCCCAGCTCCCTCAGCCTCTACTCACAGGGTTGTGCTCCAGATCTCTCACCGGTCTTGTTGCCCTTCTCTGGACATGTTCAAGTATCTCAATGCCCTTCTTAAATTGAGGAGCCCAGAACTGGACACAGGACTCAATGTGTGGTCTAACCAGTGCTGAGTGTAGTTTCAAGTGCAAGCCGTACTAAAAAGACTATGAACAACTGCAGAGCACAAAGTGGAAAAAAAAAATGAGGTGAACCTCAAGAACTTTTGAAGAAATCTGGCTGTGTCATTAACTGTTTCTGTGGGCCAGAAAAATAATGCCTAAATGCATCTAATAGCTGCATTTCTGCAGTCTGATCTGTACAAACAAATATGCTGTGACTTTTCATTCCCTTCTCCTGAGCCCCTGGCAAATTGGGACAACATGACTCTTCTTTGGCAAGGACAACTGCTTTTTCTTCATATCAGACTCCTCTGTGTCTGATGAAGTGGCAAAATCAGAGAAAATGTTCCTGGCATTGAAAAAGAAACTCCAAGTAACTCAAAAGTCAAGGTCACTATGATTGACAGGATGCAGGAGAGTCAGTGACACTAAAGGCTTTGACAGCTTTTCAAACACATGGATCAGAGCATGGTTTCCCTTCTAAATTGGACATTTGCTGGTAGAAATCCAGTAGGGTCAGGAGATATTGCATTTCAGAGGCTAGATGCTTCTCACTTCCCATCAGCTTATCTCTGACATCATGTTTTGGTGCAGCATCTCCTCTTTGCTCCTGTGGAATCTTAAATAGATGTCTCAACTCCCACCCTGTGCCATCTGCCTCTGTTGATTTCTGTTGTGCTTTTCTTATGCCTTCATTAATGGATTGGGAAGAGTCTACATGAGCCCTTTCCAAAGCCAGAAGCCCTCAATTTATCAGCCAGCAACACACTTCTCATTCAGACAAAAGCCATAAAGTAAATTCCTTGAACAATGATGAGGAATTTCTGCTTAGTGCAGAGACCAAGCTGGCAAGAATAAATGTGAGAAGGTTTTGTAGAGCGTCCAGGGGTAGCAGCTGAAATTGCTCCCATGGCCAGAAAAGAGATCAGGAACAGTCCCAGCAGTGCTCTACAGCAGCAGATTCAGCTGGTTGACTTCTTGTCAAATTTACCAAAGTGACTTAAAATTGTGGTTCTGTTTTCCAGAGCATTTCCAGGGGGTGTTTGTTAGCTACAAACAGTACCAGACTACTTTGTATCTCCATAGGTCAGCCACCAATGAAAGTATGAAATAAAACCAGGTTCAGGACAGATTCTTCAGGACCTCCACAGGAAACATCCTCCCATTTACAGGAAACCAAAAGGATTTACTTTTCTTCTCCTTTGGGCAGTGATTTTCTGATTGATATGTAAAATATAGGCCACCTTCCCAAAATTCTTTGAGACCTGTATACCAGAACAGCATACAAAACTTTTTAGACCTTGTTAAGACTTTTTTTCTTTCTTTCTTATTTTTTCCCCCCTCTCAATTTAAATACACTAAATTACCAGTCAGAGATAGAAATTAGGTTGCTTTAATGTGATTTATTCTTGACAGTTCCACCTCAGCCATATTTTTATCACCCTGCTATGATGTAAGTGCTTAGGAAATGCTTAATAATTTAATTCCACTATTTGCAGAAACTGAAGCTTATGGACTTTGAGAGTTAGTTCTGGTTCCCCCTTTAAAACAGATCTTTGCTGTTCTCTTGAATCCATTCCCTTTTACTGATTCAGATTTCTGAAGTATCTGTAGAAAATGGTGTCTTGAAGGCAGGGTGAGAAAAACCTCTGAAAGCCCAAAGTGCCCCAAACCTGGGATGATATATCCTTTTGGGGGAGGGTTTCTCTGCATGTCTTATGTCTCCTGGAGGTAAAATTAGGCTGTTAGTGCCAGGAAAGGTAAAAATCCTGGAGGCAGCTGCAGAAATCATAGAATCAGAATCAAACAGGTTGGAAAAGACCTCAGAGATCATCAAGTCCAACCTATCACCCAGCACCTCATGACTAACTAAACCACGGCTTCAAGTGCCACATCCAATCTTTTTTTTAAAAACACCTCCAGGGAGGGTGACTCCACCACCTCCCTGGGCAGCACATCCCAGGGCCAGTCACTCTTTCTGTGAAGAACTTTCTCCTCACCTCCAGCCTAAACTTCCCCTGGCACAGCTTGAGACTCTGTCCTCTTGTTCTGGTGCTCGTTGCCTGGGAGAAGAGACCAACCCCTACCTGTCTACAACCTCCTTTCAGGCTTCTGAAGATAAAATGTATGAGGTGTAATTAAAGAGCTCAAGCAAGGTATAAACAATAACAGAGCTGTGTAATTGTACCTCTCCCATTTATCTCTGAACACTCCTGGCAATAATTTCAAGGCAACTGATGAGAACTGTTACTCCTTTCTTAGAGGATAAAAAGTCCTAACAATGATTACTCACCTTACATGACCTTCTGAAATTAGGTTTGGCAAACTGGGAAACCAGACCACCCTTTTCCTACACTGAGTGTCAGATGCTTCTCTTTGACTTTACTCAAACTGTAACTGGTTTAACAGGCACTGGTGTAACTTGACCAGTACTTTGCACTCCCTATGAACAGCCCCTATGGAGGTTGTTCCACATTTGAGTTGCATCTCCTATTTATAAGCCACCCTTTAGGCTGGAATGAAAATGAATCTTCATAGAATCATAGAATCAGTCAGGGTTGGAAGGGACCACAAGGATCATCTAGTTCCAACCCCCCTGCCATGGGCAGGGACACCTGACACACCTTACATGAAGCCATGGAGCACATCTGAACCTTATTGCTTTGCCTGTTTAGCTGTTTGGTGTTCATCTATGGGTGTTGCTCTGCTTTGGAGTCATAAAATTGTTTAGGTTGGAAGAGCCCTTTTTCAGTGACCTGCAAATGAGGTTGGAGTGAGGTGGGGGTTGGTCTATTCTCCCTAGTATCAGGTGATAGAATGAGAGGAAATGACCTGAAGTTGTGCAAGGGAAAGTTTAGGTTGAGGATTAGGAAAAAATTTTTTGCTGCGAGAGTGGTCAGGGATTGGGATTGGCTGCCCAGGGAGGTGGTGGAGTCCCCATCCATGGAGGTTTTCAACAAAGTTGTGGCTATGGCACTTTGAGACATGATTTAATGGCCATGGTGGTGTTAGGTGCAGTCAATGACCTTGGGGGTCTATCATACAACTCTATGATTCTATCATCATCAAGTCCAACTGTTAGCCCAGCACTACCAAGGCCACCACTAAACCATGTCCCTCAGCACCACATCTGCACAGCTTCTAAAGACTTCCAGGAATACACATCTTTTAAATACCTCCTGCATTTTTCACTGCAGTTAGTATTTCTCATGTGATCTCTTTTCCTTGGGCAAGCTCCACACCATTGAACAGTAAGCACTAAGAGCAGTTTACTGCAGAAAGTCAATCTACATACTGCTTGTGTCTGCCACGTCCATAGCAGACTACCTGTTGTTGGCAGTGTGAGAGGATAGACTATGGAAGATGTTCAACACAATTAGATAAAAAAATGTCCCTATTGTAAATACCAAGGGTCAAATAATGCATAGCAAGCATGTTTTGGAACGTTGCCACTTTAACTCCTGTGTTGCTGGGGTTGACAGGTGCTTATTTTGTCACTAGCAGCCTTCATAGGATCATAGAATGGTTTGGGTTGGAAGGGAGCTCTGAAGATCATCCCCAACTAGATCAGGTTGCCCAGAGCCCTGTTGAGCCTCACTTTGCATATCTCCAGGGATGGAGCCCAAACCAACTTCCTGGGCAACCTGTTCCAGTGTTCCACCACCCTCATAGTAAAGAGCTTGTTCCTCACATCCAATCTAAATCTGTTCTTCTCTAGTTTGAAGCCATTGCCCCTCATCCTATCACTACAGGCCTTTGCAAACAGTCTCTCTATGCTTCTGGTAGGCCCTCATCAGGTACTGGCAGGCTGCTATTAGGTCTCCCTGGAGTCTTCTCCAGGCTGAACAACCCCAGCTCCTCAGCCTGTCTTTGTAGCAGAGGTGTTCCAACTCCCTGACTACAGTCTTCATCCCAAAATCTTAAACACTCAAGCTGAAAATAAATTCTCTTCTAAAACTGAGGATCTTTTTCCCCAGCTTATTTATTTTATACAGAAATCTCTTAGACAAAGTTTTTTACTATGAGAGTGGCATGACACTGAAAGTTGTGGATGCCTCACCCCTGGAAGTGTCTAAGATCAGACTGGATGAGGCTTTGAGCAACCTGGTCTAGTGAGAGGTGCCCCTGCCTATGGTAGGGGTTGGAATTAGATGATCTTTAAGGTTCTTTCCAGCTGAAGCCATTAACATGAAAAGCTTCATCGCCATTAATATGAAAAGCTTTAGTGCACAAAAGCTGTTAGCATAGTGCCCTTCTTAGAAGACTTCAGCTATAAATAAACGTACAAGAGGAGGCCAGAGAAATCTGAGACTCTGTTTCTTATTGCCTGCAGCCATGTGAATCTTTTTATTATGAATAATACTGAAGTGTGTGTTCATGAGACCCACCAAATACATCTGAAAGGCCTCTACAGCCCTCAGCAAGGACACCATTTTAGACTGAGTGTTCTGAGAGTAATACAATGAATCAATTTGTGCTTTATGAAGTGATTCTTCCTACAAAAAACAAAACAAAACAAAACAAAACAAAACAACAACAAAAAACCCCACAAAAAAAAAACAACCCAAAACCAGAAAGGAAAGGAAAGAAGCCTTGCAATGCCAAACAAGCAAGTTTACAGGCAAGATGTAAGCAGATGCTCCCAGCCACTCTTTTTTTCTTTCTTTTCTTTTTTTTTCTTTCTTTTTCTTTTTCTTTTTCTTTTTCTTTTTCTTTTTCTTTTTCTTTTTCTTTTTCTTTTTCTTTTTATTTTTCTTTTTATTTTTCTTTTTCTTTTTCTTTTTCTTTTACTTTTTCTTTTTCTTTTTCTTTTTCTTTTTCTTTTTCTTTTTCTTCTTTTTTTTTTTTTTTTTTTTTTTTTTTTGGCAAGTGAGGGACAAAAGTGCATTGAAAATGTTTCCTGAATTGAGTTGTCATTTCTCTTCCTTTCCCTCATCATAATAGAAAACAGGGCAGGCATTCCTGAGAAGCCTTGAGTGAATATCTATCTATCTATATACACACAGACATATTTTGTCTTGTTACGACAGGAAAAAAATCTGACAAGGACCAAAACTGGAAGGTTCATTCTAGTCAATTCTTAAGCTAGAAAAGCAAAACTTGACAAGGGATTTTCTACAGATTCACTGTTAGTTTTTTTTTCCTACTCCAATGACAGATCATGGAGAACAGACTTTTTTCACTTTTCCAACTGTGGTAGTTTAGGCTGGGTGCCCCCTGCCACTGCTACATGAGATACACCTCTGGTGTCCTGGGTGCCCACCCACAGGGGTGGACACAGGAAACGGCGTATTTCTACCCATAAGTCCTGCACCCTATAAGGCCATCTGCAGAGTCATTCTCTTCCTCTTTCTTCCCTCTCTGCTCCCATGGGAGATGTCCTCTCTTATCGGGTAATGCCGGGGGAGTATCCTCAAGGCCTCTTAGGCCTGTCTAGGCCTAATGCCAGGAGGAGAATGGAGGGGGGGGCAGTCTCAGACCTGGCCAGCCTGAGACTTGCCTAGCAGCGGGAGGGGGAAGAAAGAGCCCTGGGGGATTTGGGTTTACCCTCAGGTGGGAAGAAGGGAAGGATTGGGAAGCTTTTGGAATTCTGTGAGGGGTTCTGTACGTTTTGGGATACTCTTTGCCACTATGCTTTGTGGTTTGTAGTTCTCTGTAGCTTCACCAATTGCTTTTCCATTTAAACTTTCCATCAGTCTCCAATCCGTTTGTGTGAGTCTCATTCTTTTGTCCCTTTTGGGGGCAAGAGACGATCTGTCTGGCCCCAAACCAGCACACTAACCAACATTTTCCAATTTTAAAGGGAATGCTAAAACTATCAAATGCTGAAACTATCAGGCCAATACAACTGACACTGAAATATTTCACAGAATCATAGAATTGTGTTAGTTGGAAAAGACCTTTAAGATCATTGAGTCCAACCATTCTGTAACTCTACCAAGGCTGCTGCTAAGCCATGTCCCTCAGCACCTTTTCTCTGCCTCTTTGAAACACCTCCAGGGATGAGGATTCAGCCTTGTCCCCGGGCAGCTTTTTCTAGTGTTTGAAAACTCTTTCAGTCAAGAAGTTTCTTCTAATATCCAACCTAAACCTCCCCTGCTGCAACCTGAAGGCCATTTCCTCTCATCCTATCACTTGTTAGTAGGGAGAAGAGACCAACCCCCACATCACTTCCGGTCTCCTTTCAGAGAACTGTAGAGAGCCAGAAGGTCTCCCCTCAGCCTCTTCTCCAAGCTGAACAACCCCAGTTCCCTCACATGCTCCTAGGAAGTCCTCTTCTCCAGACCCTCCAGAAACTTCATTGCCCTTCTCTGGGACCTGCTCCAGGACCTCAAAGTTCTTCCTCTATTGAGGGGCCCCAAACTGAGCACAGTACCAACACAGCTTGAAACATCAACTGATTTGTATTGCAAGGCAGCTGAATACTCAGCAGAAAGTTCTTGGAGATCATTGCCTCACAGGAGCTGTTTTCCAGGAGCATTATGTTCTTCCCCTCATCCTCTTCTGTTCCCCTTTTTCAAGCTGCATATCAGATGATGCACTTCTTTTATGGTGGCTGTGCCTACAGTTGTAACTTGCATGGAGAAATCTGTTACAAAACACTGAGAACATGAAGAGGAATCTACAACTTGCAGCAGTGGTCTCATTACTGTTGGAAAAAAATGCAGGTTAATCTGTCATTTTTCAAAATGTAGGGTCTGGAACCACAGAATCATAGAATGCATCAGTCTGGAAGGGACCCTCAAAGGTCATCTTGTCCAATCCCCCCTGCAGGGACATCTTCAACTAGATCAGGTTGCTCAGGGCTTCATCAAGTTTGACCCTAAATGTCTCCAGGGATAGGACAACCTGTTCCAGTATTTCACTACCCTCATTGTTAAGAACTTCCTCCTAATGTTTAACCTAAATCTACCGTGGCCATAATTTCTCAATTTAAATTCTAATATTGGAAATACCAAGTGTTTATTCCTGCAGTGAGAAAGATCCCAGTTCTCCATCTGCTCCAAAAGCAAGTCCAGTCATTGGAACACCAAGTGCTGAACAGCAATTGGTTATGACAAATTTCACCTGTAATGAGGGTTTCAAGACTAAACTCTAGCTGGAAATATCAAATTCCAAGAACTGGGCTTAGTGTGCAAAGGTGAACTTTCCTTGGTGTGTTTTGCAGATCTCATAAAGCCATCCAAAGGTAACTTCTGACCTTAGCTGCTCCTGAGAGCAGCTGCCAAAGCTCTGCTCTGACTTGAACTCTAAATCTGGGAAACACTCTTCCCACCTACTTTCTTAAAGCTTTGCTCATATTTGTGCAGGGTAGCAAAAACTCTTTTCAAGAAGTGGGAAAAAAAAAAAAAAAACCCGACTAGATAGGAGAAAAAAACAGAGGAAAGGAAACAGAAAATCCTGAAAACTTTTTTTTTTTCTTTTAAACCTCTTGACCCAAGTCCTGAAAGATTAGCAGAAAAGACACACACAATCTTTAATAGTACAAGTGTTCTGGACTCCCAATGAAAGAGTTGTTTTGTCCCCTTATGTGGGTGGAATATAAAGTTTTAATAAGTTCTACCATTCTGAGTCATCCTAATCCTATTTTCTGTGAGTCCTCTTGGCATTCTGTATACACAGCTGACTCTCAGAGGCTGGGCTGAATTTTGTTTCCTCCTCAAATCCCCTCTGGTTCTTTCACATTGTGTAGAGCAAGGTAGTAAAGTCCTGGTGCTCTGCCTTCCCAAGTGCCACCTGTGAATGAGTCCAGAGGCATCACAACACCACCCAGCACAGCCCAGGTTGTGCTCATGTTTTGAGTTCAAAGTGGTGACTAGGGAAGGTACAAGATATGACCACAAAGGCACATGAAGTAATTTCTTCCTTTTTTTGTTTTACTCTAAGATTTGAAAAGCAGCTCCACAGAGAAAGACCTTGGAGTGCTGGTGGACAGCAAGTTCTGCATGGGACAGCAATGTGCCCTTGTGGCCAAGAGAGCCAATGGGATCCTGGGATGCATCAAGAAAGGTGTCCAGCAGGGCTAGGGAAGTTCTTCTAGCTCTCTACTCTGCCCTGCTGAGACCACCCCTGCAATACTGTGTCCAGTTCTGGGCTTCTCAGTTCAAGAGAGACAGAGACCTGATGGAGAGAATCCAACAGAGAGCCATGAGGATGCTTAGGGGACTTGAGCATCTCCCTGTGAAGAGAGACTGAGAGCCCTGGGGCTGTTTAGTCTGGAGAAGAGAAGACTGAGAGGGGATCTGATCAGTGTCTATCAATAGCTGAGGGGTGGGTGTCAGGTGGAGGGGGCCAGGCTCTTTTGGGTGGTTCACAGTGATAAGACAAAGAACAAAGGGTTCAAACTAGAACAGAGAAGATTTCAGCTCAACATGAGGAGAAACTTCCTTAGAGTGAGGGTGACAGAGCGCTGGAACAGGCTGCCCAGAGAGGGGGTTGTGGAGTTTCCTTCTCTGGAGACTTTCCAAACCCACCTGGATGCATTCCTGTGTGCACTACCCTAAGTGATGCAGGGGGGTTGGACCTGATGATCTCTTGAGGTCCCTTCCAACCTCTAACATTCTGTGATTCTGTGATTCTCAGTGACCTCTTCACTCAGCAATTTAAAACAGAAAGAGCAAAAGTGAAAAGATTCCCATATTCACTGTAGCATCCTGGAAAGCAACACTTCTTGCTGTGAGATTTCCAACTTCAGATTGGTCTCTAATACCAGTGACTAACTTCAAGACTTTTCCAGGACATTTGCTGAGGGGAAACCTCATAGTTCTCTACAGGCCCTTGAAAGGAGGCTGGAGTGAGTTGGGGGTTGGTCTCTTCTCACTTGTGAGAGAAGATAGAACAATAGGAAATGGCCTGAAATGTGCTAGGGGAGGTTTAGGTTGGAGATTAAGAAAATTTTCTTTCATGCAAGAGTGGTCAGGGATTAGAACAGGCTGCCCAGGGAGGTGGTGGAGTCTCCATCCCTGGAGGTGTTCAAGAAATCTGTGGCCATGGCACTTGGGGACATGGTTTAATGGCCATGGTGGTGTTGCATTGGCCGTTGGACTCAATGGTCTTGGAGGTCTCTTCCAATTGAAACAATTCCATGATTCCATGATTCTATGATTGAGAACAGCTTTGTTGTTGTTGTTGTTTTGTTTGTTTGTTACTTTTGTTTTGTTTTTCTCCCTGGGAGTCCACTTCAGGTTTAGTTCAATGCCTAATTCCCCTCCTAATTGCATCAGACCTTTTTTCTGAGATAGATCTATGACCTTGTACACTTAAAGACCATAATAATAAACAACATTGAAAAGTCCAAATGGAAAAGCTGAATGAGATATTACATCAGAAATCAGTATTTCTAACACCCTCAAGTGGCAGGTTTGCAATTAGCATAGGAACTTAGAGCTCGGTTATGCACAGTAGTGAATTAATCACCATGTCACTGAACTTCTTGAGAACATTACATGATACTATTAACTAGAAATGACAGAAGAAGCTACAGAACTGCTTTTTATTCTATAGAAATATCCACAAGAGCTCCAGGGATGCTTCTATTTGTAGATCAGCTTGAGGAAAAACAAAGAAATGTTTTATTTGTTGTTGTTGTTGCATAATGAATCATAGATTCAATTGTTAGGGTTGGAAGGGAGCTCAAGGATCATCCAGTTCCAAACCCTTTGCCATGAGCAGGGACACCTCACAATAGATCAGGTTGCCCAGAGCCACATCCAGCTTGGCCTTAAAAACCTCCAGGGATGAGGCTTCTACCACCTCCCTGGGAAGAATACCAACCCATATTTTCTTTAACAGTGGCAGTTCAGTTTCTGAGAATCCATTAGCTGCTACTTTTGTGATGGGTTTTGATGTGTATAAAGATTGGGGCATTACTCCAGATATAATTGTTTTGACGAGTCTTGCATCATGAAACAGTTTAAGTCATATGCAGTTTGGTTAAGAAACCTTGCTACTTTGTTTGGGATGTGCTAAAATATTTGCTTGGCACAAGTCCCAAAGAAATTAATGACAATGGGATCCCCAACTTAGTAAGAGAAAAAGAAAATCATGTTTTTCAAACTTTTATTGACTACATTTATTTGAAACAATGCACTGATCTCCTCATCATAGAATCATCATCAAATTGGAAGGGACCTCAGACATCATCTACTCCAACCTCTCTGCCATGGGCAGGGATGCCTCTCAAGTAGACTTGGCTGCTCAAGGCCTCATCCAACCTGGCTTTGAACATCCCCAGGGAGAGGGCATCCACAACCTCCCTGGGAAACCTATTCCAGAATCTCACCACCCTTGTACTGAAGAACTTCCTACTAAGATCCAGTCTAACCCTGCTCTCTCTCACCTTCAAATCATTCCCCCTTGTCCTGTCTCCAGACACCCTTATGAAAAGTCCCTCTGCAGCCTTCGGGTATTGGAAGGCAGCTCTAAGGTCCCCCTGCAGTATTCTCTTCTCCAGGCTGAACAACCCCAGCTCCCTCAGCCTATCCTCATAGCAGAGGTGCTCCAGTCCTAGAATAATTTTGTGTCCCTCCTCTGGACTCACTCCATCAGCTCTGCGTCCTTCTCATGATGGGGACACCAGAACTGGACACAGTATTCAAGGTGGGGTCTCACAAGAGGAGAGTAAAGGGGCAGAATCCCCTCTCTTGTCCTGCTGGCCACACTCCTCTTGATGCAACATAGGATATGATTTGCCCTCTGGGCTGCATGGCTCTTTATTTAGATGGTCTGGTTTTCAAATCTCTTGTCCTTCTTCCCCTGGCAGGGAGGTTGTAACTAAATAATCTGTATCACAGAATCACAGGGGCTGGAAGGGACCTTGAGAGATCATCCAGGCCAACCCCCCTGCCAGAGCAGGATCACCTATACCAGGTCACACAGGAACTCATCCAGGCAGGTCTTGAATACCTCCAGAGAGGGAGACTCCACAAGCCCCCTGGGCAGCCTGTTCTGTCACCCTCACAGTGAAGTAATTCTTCCTCTTGTTTCCATGGAACTTCCTATGCCTCAACTTCCACCATTGCCCCTTGTGCTGGCATTGGGCATCACCCAGCAGAGCCTGGCTCCAGCCTCTGGGCACTCACCCTGCACATCTTTATAAACATGAATGAGCTCTCAGGCTCCTCTCCAAGCTAAAGAGCCTCAGCTCCCTCAATCTCTCCTCATGAGGAAGATGTTCCACTCCAGCATTTTCATGGCTCTGTGCTGGGCTCTTTCAAGCAGCTCCCTGAGGTCCTCCTTGACCTGAGGGGTCCAGAACTAGACACAACATTCCAGTTGTGGCCTCACCAGGACAGAGTAGAGAGGGAGGAGAACCTCTCTCAACCTACTGACCACTGACCATCTGTATGGTCCCTTCCAAGCCAAATCCAATCTATGAACCTTGCTGTTAGACTTTGCACTATGTATCTCTGCACTTGAAGTCTGTGAAGTGGTGAGTGGGACACCTCCAGTGCTTGAGGAAAGCAGGATGCTTTTCTTCACATAGCTTACCCAGATGCCTCCAGCATTGCTGTCAGTTTAAGATGAGTGTGTTTTCCAGGTAAGGCTGACTCTGGCTGTCTTTTGCTCACTCTTCTTTCCTACAGAACTTTGCAGGGGGGGATTTTTCACCTGGTTTCCATGCACTTGTTTGATCTCAGTTACAAGCAGCATCTTTAATTTCCTGTGTCAAACTGCATCCTATTTATTTCAGACCACATCTTTCATTTGCTCAGATCGTTTGGAATGTTGTGCTTATCTTCCACAGTTCTCATGGGGTCTGTGAGACCTACTAGTTTATTATCTTCTGCAAACTAATGGCTTTTGCACCTCCTCACGGGATGCTGCTCCAGAGCCTCATTGCTCTGAAATGACAAAAAGAAAACAACAGCTTCCTAATTTCCAACCCAAACATATTACTGGGCATGTTTGCCCTTGTTCCTGCCCTGTCTTACTTTCACCTGTGATTTCAATTCCAGCCTGATGCATTTATGGATGTCAATCAGAGCCTTCATTCAGCTTGTCACTTCCATAGGCTCACTGAAGAAAAGTGTCTTCTGCTCTTCCCATGGTGGGGTTTCCATTCTCTCTCCCTCCTCCTACCCATTTTGAAATCCTCCTCCAGTTGGACTTGAT
Organism: Indicator indicator; assembly: GCF_027791375.1. NCBI lineage: Eukaryota > Metazoa > Chordata > Aves > Piciformes > Indicatoridae > Indicator > Indicator indicator. Next base: position 3,733,998 of record NC_072032.1, on the reverse strand, counting down.
TTTTCTTGTTCTTGAGAGAACTTCTGCTGAAATCCAGTGGCTTTGTGTTCTGTTTTCAGTTGCAGTCAACACCTCTATGTAACTTATTGCACATTTACTTGTCCATTCTAGAATACATTTATACATTAGAAAAAATATAAATAATGAAATTATTCCACATCTCATGAAGTTGATAATGGCAGGTGAGTTTTCTCAAAAGTCATCTTGCAGATTAAGTGGATTCATAGAATGGTTTGGGTTGGCAGGGACATTAAAGATCATCCAGTTCCAAAACTCCTACCATGGGCAGGGACACCTTCCACTAGCCCAGGTTGCTCAAGGCCCCATCCAACATGACCTGGAACACCTGCAAGGAGGAGGCACTCACAACCTCCCTGGACAACCTGTTCCAGTGTCTCACCACTCTCACTGGAAAGATTTTCTTCCTAATAGCCAGTGTAAATCTCCCCTTCTCAAGCTTAAAGTCATTCCCTCTCATCCTGTGAGTATAAATCCATGCAAAAAGTCCATCTATGGCTTTCTTGTAGGCCCCCTTCAGGTTCTGGAAGGTTACTATCACTGCATATAATACTTTGAAGCTCTCTTGGGTCAGACCAGACTGGGCACTTGTAGATCTTCAATTCCTGATTGTTAGCTTTGGCAAACACATGATATATTCCCCACAACAGGCTTTTAGAGAACAGTAGTATGAACTTTTTTTTTTTTTTTTTTTTGATAGGAAGACTCCCCTGAAGGTGTAAGTCCCTGTTCTGCTTTTAGAGAAAATCATGAACAGCATGGAACAGGCTGCCCAGGGAGATGGTGGAGGCACCATCCTTCAAGATGTTCAAGAAAACTGTGGACATGGCACCTTGGGACCATGGTTTAATGGCTGTGGTGGTGTTAGGTTGATGACTTGATGACCATAGAATCAACCAGGTTGGAAGAGACCTCCAAAATCATCCAGTCGAACCTCTCACCCAGCCCTATCCAATCAACCAGACCATGGCACTAAGTGCCTCATCCAGGCTTCTCTTGAACATCTCCAGTGATGGTGACTCCACCACCTCCCTGGGCAGCACATTCCAATGGGCAATCACCCTCTCTGTGAAGAACTTCCTCCTCAAACCCAGCCTAGACCTCCCCTGGCACAACTTGAGACTGTGTCCCCTCCTTCTGCTGCTGGTTGCCTGGGAGAAGAGCCCAACCCCCACCTGGCTACAACCTCCCTTCAGGTAGTTGTAGACAGCAATGAGGTCTGCCCTGAGCCTCCTCTTCTCCAGGCTAAACACCCCCAGCTCCCTCAGCCTTTCGTCACAGGGTTTGTGTTCCAGGCCCACAATTCTTTGATTCTGTGATTCTATGAGCAGCAGCCATAGGACTTTTCTTAATTTCTCACATCATGGGGAGCAGGGCTGAGCAGGGACCACTCAAGACTACATGAGAGAAGGACTGACAGGTCCTCAGTTGATATGTGAGGCCCCTAGGACTTAGAAGTCCTTCCTCTCAATTTCTTCAGCACTACTGACTGTGTTCTATCCACTTCCCATAGTCCAGCCACGAGCCCCAGGAGCTGCTTTTAGTAAGCTGGATGTGTTTTTTTCTCCATTCAGACCTCTCACACTATTTGATCCTCCAGTGTATGTGTGCTTACCAGCTTCAGGGAGTGAAAGAAGTAAGAGGCAATCCCAACAAGACTCCAGCATCTCAAAACCACTATTGCTTTCATGGATATTGATCTAAGCAAGTTCCTTCTGGGTATCCTGCAGCCAAAGTAATAGAGAAGAAATACTACTGATTTCATGTCTTCTTTGAGCAGCTATCCAGGTTCTTCACTGAGCTTTCTCTCCTTTTTTTTTTTTTTTTTTTTGTTTGTTTTCATTTTGGTTTGTTTTGTTGGTTTTTTGTTGTTGTTTTGGTTTGGTTTTTTGGTTTGCTTTTTTTTTTTTCCAAGTAAACCTTCTTCAGGACTTGTATTTCATACAAGAGAAAGAAACAGAATGAGACTGCCTATGGATCCCATATGTGGAGACAGATGGATTGCATTTCCATCTCTGGTTACTTCTTTTGTGGCATAGGCAACATTAAAAGGAACTTGAGGGATCTCCTTCACTTATTCTCTGCTATTGAAGAAAACACATTCTGAGCACACTTCCCTTTCTTGCTGTAGCTCTTGCTCAGAGAAAATAAAGCAATTTAGAGGAAATAAAGCTGTAAAATCCAGTCTTGGAATGTGTGTGCTTTAAATTGAGGCCAGGGAAGATGGTAAAAAAGTCCAAACAGGTCTGGACTCCTCCTTTTTGGGAAAAGCATTTGGGGAGAAAAGAGCCACTTCTTATACAGGAACTGTGTATACAAGTTATAGAGGTAAAATTGATGCAAAGTCCTCTTAAGTAACAGGCAACCACCAGATGCTAAAGTCTTGCTATTTTTACTTAGCCCCTTAGAGGTTTTTTTTACAACAAAAGCAATTTATTTTTACCACAAATGAATCCTCACCATCCAGATCCATCTCTACAACAGCATCCCAACCTGTACCAGCAATAGTGTGATAAGCAGAACCAGGGAAGTGATTGTGCCTCCTTCACTCAGCACAGGTGAAGCCACAGCTTGAGCACTGTGTTCAGTTTTGGGTCCCTCACTCCAAGAAGGACACTGAGGTGCTGGAGTGTGTCCAGAGAAAGGCAAAAAAGCTGATGAAGGGTCTGGAGAACAGGGCTGGTGAGGAGCAGCTGAGAGAACTGTGGCTCAACCTGGAGAAGAGGAGGCTGAAGGGACACCTCATTGCTCTCTACAGCTCTCTGAAAGGAGGTCGGAGTGAGGTGAGGCTTGGTCTCTTCTCCCTAGTATCAGGTGCTGAAGGAGTGGAAATGGCCTGAAATTGTGCCAGAGGAGGTTTAGGTTAGAGATTAGTTAAAAATTCTTTGCTGCAAGAGTGGTCAGGGATTGAAACAGTCTGCCCAGGGAGGTGGTGGAGTCCCCATCCCTGGAGGTGTTCAAGAAACCTGTGGCCATGGCACTTTGTGACATGGTTTAATAGCCATGGTGGTGTTAGGCTGAGAGTTGGACTCAGTGATCTTAGAGGACTTCTCCCACCAAAACGATTCTATGACACTCCCCTCGGATGGGACAAGATTCCTGGGATTGCTTCTCCATGCTGGTGTGGTAGTTATGTTGGGCATCAATAACATTGTCTTAAGATCTAATCTTTTTTTGTTTTGTTTTGTTTTTCACCACCTTGAAACCCAAAAGACAATATTAACTCAGTAAATTTCATTAATTCTCAATGAAAGCAAAATTGAGATGGCACTGATTAAGAGAAGAGTAAAAGAAGTCAACATTGATTAAAAGAAGAGTAAAAGAAGCCAACACTGATTAAGAGAAGACTAAAAGAAGACAACGCTGACTAAGAGAAGAGTAAGACAACACTGATTAGGAGATGAGTAAAAGAGGGCAACACTGATTAAGAGAACAGTAAAAGAATGCAATAAGGCTGTTTTAAATTCCAAAATTAAGCAAAACAAAAAGAGGAAAGTGGAGGGGAAAAAATGTACTTAGGAATACAAGATGTTAAGATGGAAAAAGTCAGAGCTAAAATTGGTTTGTATGTGACTTACAAAACTGGTTTATATGTGAGTCAAGTAACAACTGTGATAACTAAAGATATTAAAATCAATATTTCAAAGGGAAATTTATTTTAGCTTAATTTAATGTGTGGACTCCCTTTTCATGACAACATCACACTCCACATATATGCTTAGACCATGGAGAAGCCATCCCAGGAATCTTGTGTTGTCTTGTCCAAATGATTCTAAGGTTGTAAAGGAGTTGTGAGTGGGCTTAGTGTAAAGCCTGAAGCTCTTTCAACATGGCTCTTAAGGCCAGTTGGGTAGCAAGAAGACATGAGAGCTGTCAAGGTGTAATTCAAACCCTCAACTGATTAGCTCAATAAAGCCAAATAATCTGAGAGTTCTGTAGCAATGGTTTTCCTTGGTGATAGCCACTGCCACTGTTGTCTTGTTAAAGACTGGGGAAATAGTTACAAGCTGTGTCAGGGGAGGTTCAGGCTGGATGTTAGGAAATGTTTCTTCACTGAAAGGGTTCTCAAACATTGGAACAGGCTGTCCAGGGCAGGGCTGGAGTCACCGTCCCAGGAGGTGTTTAAGCATAGCATGGAGCTGGCACTTAGGGACATGGTTTAGTGTTGACCTTTCATTCAAAGGTTGGACTGGATGATCCTTGAGATCTCTTCCAACCAGATATATTCTGTGGTTCTGTGATTGTAGATCAATTGTCAGATGGAAATGTCTGGGTCTCCTCATTTGCATCCATCTTTGAGATGTCCTCTGTCTGTACACTTCTTTCACCATTCTAAATCACCTATAACATTTTGATAGAAGTTTTCAAAGGCATTGATCATGTGTTGGTCAAAACCTTTCCCTTTTAACAGCCAGGGGAGACATTCATAAAACAGCTTTTGTTTTGTTGTTTTTTTTCTTGGCATATTGTGCAGTGAGCTGCAAGATCTTTATTTTCTGAGCAGCTGGTGAGCAACATAATCCTTCTTCATCAAAAGTTAATGGGGCATGTCCTTGCCAACCTAACAGAAAGTATCTATGCAATTATTTGGAGCACCATTTAGTGTGTGTGTTTCTGTGTGACCTGCCCTAGGTAATCCTACTTTGGCAGGGGGGTTGGACTCAGATATCTCTGGAAGTCCCTTCCAACCATTCTCTGATTCTGTGATTGGCCTCTAGCTATTATATTTTTTTTTTCAACACCCTTTATCTAAAGAATTAGCAATCTCTAATGCTGTTTGGAATCCTGACTGTGATCAGCATATTTGAATAAATATTCTAACACTGCCTTTAGGGTCCTCTTAATGCAGATACTTTTCCAGGATGGGCTCTGTCCTAAATGTTTACCCATTTCTCCCCTAATTTGCTGTAATTATGGGTTTGATTTCTGAACTGACAGTTGCATTGCCACTTGAAGACCATTTTAGGTTTTTGATAAGTTGTTACTTTCCCTGTATTCCTATTCTGTTTAATGAATTTCTTTCTCTGATACTGGTATAGGTGATCCTACTCTGGCAGGGGGGTTGGACAGGATGATTTTTTGAGGTCCCTTCCAGCCCCTAACATTCTGTGGTTCTGTGATACTGAAGAAATCCATTATTCTAACTTTCTGAACCTGTTTCAGTGCAAGTCCTCATTGGGGAACTAGAAAAGAGGCAAATGCTGATTTTGCCAAACAGTTTTGGTATGACCCTTGGGCTCTGAGACAGGTAGATGTGATCTTACCTGTAGCACCACACTCTGATAAAGTGTCATAGATTCATAGAATAGAATCATAGAATCAGGGTTGGAAGGGACCACAAGGATCATCCAGTTCCAACCCCCCTGCCATGGGCAGGGACACCTCACACTACAGCAGGCTGGCCAGAGCCTCATCCAGCCTGGCCTTAAACACCTCTAGGGATGGGGCCTCAACCACCTCCCTGGACAACCCATTCCAGGCTCTCACCACTCTCATGGGGAAGAACTTCTTCCTCACGTCCAGCCTGAATCTCCCCACTTCCAGCTTTATTCTATTTCCCCCAGTCCTATCACTACCTGATATCCTAAAATGTCCCTCCCCAGCTTTCTTGTTAGCCCCCTTCAGATACTGGAAAGCCACAATAAGTATTCTTCCCCATCCTCCCTGTAGGCTCCTGTGAAGTTCTGGAAAGCTGTTATAAGGTTTTCATACAAACCAAAACAGAGCATGTTGCAAAATAATCAACAGAAAATGGCATAAGAAATCTTAGACTTCTGCTGTAATAAAATATTAGAGTTGCCATGCAGCCATGAACTCTCCCCATTGAGTTCCTATCCTTCTTCTCTTGGTATTTTGAGAGATAGATTTAAAGGACAGCAAGGTGAGTGTGTGGGTGTTTACTGAGTTCTTCCCACTCCTGAGAGCAGTGTGGGAGAAAATATGACAACTGCACAGAATTTTGAAGAGCAGGTCTGTGAGAGGGCAACCAGCCCCTCTAGTCAATCCCACCTATGACTCATTAAACTGTGACTCATCAGAGGCTTTGGTTTCTTTTATTAAGGCTTTTCAAAGCCTCCACATCCCAAGAAACACACAGGCAGCACACCAGTCCGATTAAGTCGGAGCAATCCACAGGCTTAGAGGTTATTACAAGAAATAACATCATTAATTCTCCTAAGTGCTTTTGTGCAGAAATAGCAAAGCAAGATGAATAGCTTCAAGAGCTGCACTACCTCAGGTATAATGGCATCATGCCACCTCAAAAAAACCCACCCTGGTATCCTAGCACCAAGCTTCCTTTCTCACCAGTGGAGGCTGTTTCCTGTGCAATGCTTCTTGTTGGCATCACTGTTCCTGTATCAGATCTGAAAGCAAGGACTGAAGGATTTGACCAATGGTTGCTTTCTAGCTGGCTTTTCCCTGCAAAATCACTTTTGAAACCTCACCTAATTAATGTTTATATTTTGCCTGATTTCCAAAGCTTTGGACTGTCCCCATGCTGTAATTTCAGACTTCTGTTTCTTCAGCATCTATCAGTGAGAACTCTTCCATCAGAAAATAGCAGCTTCTTCCCTGTCCCTGTACACAGGGCCAAATTCAGCACTTCCTTCACAATTCAGTCCAGTGGTGCAGACTTATAGAACTGTTTCAGCCGGAAAAGGCCTTGAGTCCAACCATCAACCCAACAGCCCCATGGCCATTAAACCATGCCCCAAAGTGCCACGGCCACACTTTTCTTGAGCATGAAATATTCAAAGTGTAAAACCCACTTGGGTATGATGGCTTTTCAGTCTAGAGAAATTGGAATTGAGAAGATCAGCAGTAAACCTGTGAATATGCTGCCATCACATCACATTTCTGGTTACAGATGCCAAGGGCTTGAAGCAATCCTCTGTTTCATTCTGGCATCTGGGACTTCAAAGCACCTAATCAGTGCTTGGATCGCGCTGCCTGTCGAGCTGTCACATGTGATAAAGACACTTCTACAAGATGAGAAATGTCACCATCTGACATGGCTGCAATGGAGTAGAGCTCTTCAGTGCCACAACAGATGATTGAAGTGATAACCACTGATTAAGGGGCGTATCAAAGCTGTGTTCATGAGACCATTTCATTAACTGAGTTATAAGTGGATTAGCTCTTCCCATATTGGCAGTCTTGCCAATATTTTTCCCTATCTGAACTATCCATCCGACATAAGAACCATCTCCCTATTTACCTAGTGCCTTCTCATGTTTTCTCCATGAAGATGGATCTCACACCCACCAACCAAGCTGAGAAAATATGCAAGTGCATGGAAACACCTGCAATTTCAGAGCCAAGCTGTCTAGAATCATAGAATAGCAGGGGTTGGAAGGGACCTCTGAAGATCTTCAAGTCCAACCCCCCTAAGGTCACCTAAGGCAGGTTACACAGGAACACACCCAGGTCTTGAATGTCTCTAGAGCAGGAGACTCCACAACCTCTCTGGGCAGCCTGCTCCAGGGCTCCATCACCCTCAAAGCCTAGGATATGGTTTGCCTTCTGGAGCATCCTGCTGGCTTGTGCTGAGCTTCTCCTAGAAAGGGTTTGGCTTTACAACCGAGCTGAAGAGTTAGGTATGAAGAACAAGTCCTCTCTCCTTAGTGATCTCATGACTGCCTTCTCTTCAGCTCTTTCCACAAAACATGAACATTTGGGTGGTGGGAAATCTCCCCTTTGCAGTCAAGTCTCCTGCTGAAGGAAGGACACAAACTGTATGTGGACATAAGCAAAGTGAACATCTACACAGAGCTAATCAGTCTGTAGTACAGAGGACAGTAGGATCCCCAAAGTAGCAGGTGGGAATCAAGTGAATATACTCAAGTGAGTCTGGTGGATGAGTCAGCTCAGGAGAGAGGTGTGCAGACCACATCTGATGATTCATGATTTAAAATTGCCTACTTTAGTTCTTAAGACAGCCTTGGGTTACTAGCTCATGTATGACTGGCTGGAAAGAAAAAAAAAAAAAGTTAGACCAGATTGATTCCATCTAGAAGTCTTCTCCTTTTTTGCCTTTTCTCTCTTTCAATTTTTTTCATTATTGAAGCAGAGCTTGGTGATTTTGAGCTGTTTCTCTGCCTTCAGTCAGTACCATCCTGATGATGGATGTCTGGTGACAAGGATATTGGTTGCTTGCAAATGTAAAGCACCATTCAGTTAATCCAGACAAAAATGAATTTTGAAAAGGAAAAACAAACTTAGGTTTATAAATGTCAAATATCAGAATTGCATTTTGAGTAGATGCTAATGATTAGTTAGACAAATCATCAGTCTATGCTGCTAGTCAGGAAGATGCTTTCTCCACAGCATCACATTCTAGACTTCTACAAATTAACTCTTTTTCATGAAACCATCCCATGATTTTATACATAAAATAGAATCATGGAATTATTTTGGTTGTTAGAGACCTTTAAGATTATCAAGTCTGACTGTTAAGCCAGCATAGACAAGTCCACCACAAAACCATGTCCCTCAGCACCACAGAATCACAGAATTGTCAGGGTTGGAAGGGACCTCAAGGATCATCTAGTTCCAAGCCCCCTGCCATGAGCAGGGACACCTCACACTACAGCAGGTTGCTCACAGCCACATGCAGCCTGGCCTTAAAAGTTTTAAGGGATGAAGCTTCCACCACCTCCCTGGGCAACCTCTTCCAGTCTCTCACCACCCTCATGGGGAAGAACTTTTTCCTAACATCCAATGCGAATCTACCCATTTCCAGTTTTGCTCCACTCCCCCCAGTCCTATCACTCTCTGACACCCTAAAAAGTCCCTCCCCAGCTTTCTTGTAACCCCTTTCAGATACTGGAAGGCCACAAGAAGATCTCCTTGGAGCCTTCTCTTCTCCAGACTGAACAACATCAACTCTCTCAGTCTGTCCTCATAGCAGAGCAGCTTCAGCCCTCTGCTCATTCTCATGGCCCTTTGCGGGACACCTTCCTGCTCCTCCAGATCTTTCCTGTAATAGAGGCTCCAGAACTGGACACGGTGCTCCAGGTGGGGTCTCACCAGGAGGCTCTGGTTGCCTCTCTGGACTGTAAGTGCACACTGCTGGCTCCTGCTGAGCTTCTCATCCGCCAGCACCCCCCAAGCCCTTTGCTTCAGGGTTGCTCTCAAGCCAGTCCCTGCCCAATCTATATCGACACAGTGTTTAAATCTCTCCAGGCATGGGGACTCCACCATTGCCCTGGGTAGCTCCTTTTAGAGAAGAAACCTGCCTCTGTAGTCTGTAGGTCCTCATTATCACATTGAAAAAAAAAAAAAAAGAAAGAAATTTCTATTAATCTAATTATAGAATGAGCAAATTAGGGACATGGCTGATCCCATGTGTTGAAGCCCAGAATTATGATCAGAGGGATGTCTGTCAGCAAGGCAGCATACACTGGCAAATGCCTGTGAGCACAGAGGAGCCTGTGAAGGCTCTTTTGTAATATTTACCATCCTTGCCTTTCCCATATCAAACTACTCTCTTATACACCATTTACTGTAGGATGTTGCAAACCTCAACGACAGAGTTGCAGCCCAGTTCTCCACAGAGTCTTTTTTAGCTTTTGGGCTTTTGTCAGAAAGAGTGGGAACAAAGTCTTCTTCATGCTGAAGCTTTTCATCAAGTTTTAAAAGCCCTGAGCATGTAATTTGAGCTGATGTCTACCTGTAGGTGTGAGTCAGTGATTCCAAAAGCAGTCTCAACAAGGGACTTGGTTTCTAAATCCAGGCTCTGAATTCAGTCATATAGGAAGCAATCTGCTGCAGCAACCTCCAGACATTTTTCCAGCTGCTAGGATCTTGGCATTTTCATGAGGCAATACCATCTGCTCTAACCCCCTCCTCCCAGCTCTCTAACACATGCTTTGCAAGATTTGATCACAGGATCACAGGATGTTAGGGGCTGGAAGGGACCACCAGAGATCAATAAGTCCAACCCCCCTGCCAGAGCAGGATCACCTAGTGCAGGTCATGCAGGAATGCATCCAGATGGGGCTTGAAAGTCTCCAGAGAAGGAGACTCCACAATCTCTCTGGGGAGTCTGTTCCAGTGCTCTGTGACCTTCACAGTGAAGAAGTTCCTTCTCATGTTGAGGTGGAACCTCCTGTGCTGTAGCTTACATCCATTGCCCCTTGTCCTATCCCAGGCTGCAATTGAGCAGGGCTTGTCCCCTCCCTCTTGATCCCCAGCCCTCAGATGTTTATAAACATTTATTAAATCCTCTTTCAGCCTTCTTTTCTCTGGACTAAAAAGTCCAAGGGCTCTCAGTCTCTCCTCATCAGGCAGTGTTCCAGTCCCTTCAGCATCCTTGTAGCCCTCCCTTGGACTCTCTCCAGCAGATCCCTGTCCCTCTTGAACTGGGGAGCCCAAAACTGGATGCAGTATTCCAGGTGAGATCTCAGCAGGGCAGAGTAGAGGGGGAGGAGAACCTCCCTGGATCTGCTGGACACTCTCCTCTGAATGCACCCCAGGATCCCATTGGCCTTCTTGGCCACCAGGGCACATTGCAGTCCCATGCAGAACTTGCTGTCCACCAGAGCTCCCAGATCCTTCTCCACAGGACTGCTCTCCAGCAGATCACCTCCTAAACTGTACTGCTGCAGTTTATTATTTCACCACTGCAATCTGAGCTACCTGGCTGAAGTTTGAACAGGAGAGATCAATTACCTGTGGCTGACAGCCCCAGTTAGTACTGTTACTGTGAAAGACAGCATAATAAAAAAGGATGACATTAAACCAATTGAAATTGAAGTCCTTAAGCTCAAACCCTTCCACACACATGTAAATTGGTCTGATGGCTGACAAAGCAGTTCAGATCTTACAGCTCAGACCAATATGAACATAGTTTTGGACAGCTGTTTGACATTTCAAATCAGGTCCACTCTTGCCTTCTATCAAACCCTTCATTGTCTCAGCTTCTCACAGTAAGATTTCCTTCAGTCCTGAAAATGAAAGCCTTGATTTGAAAAGCAGTACAGGCAGTGATGTACTCACAGACTTGTTCTGTGGCTTCAGCTCTGTCTGGGCACATTCTTTTCTGGAGTTTCTTCTCATTACTTAGACTCATCCTAAGACTGTGACATCTGCTGTTATTACATGGCTTATACTATTTGCAACTTCTATCCTTTCTTTTTCTTTTTTCTTTTTTCTTTTTTCTTTTTTCTTTTTTCTTTTTTCTTTTTTTTTTCTTTTTTCTTTTTTCTTTTTTCTTTTTTCTTTTTTTTTCTTTTTTCTTTTTTCTTTTTTATTTTTTCTTTTTTCTTTTTTCTTTTTTCTTTTTAACCTATATCATAGAAATGCAGGATTGTTTTGGTTGGAAAAGACCTCTAAGATCATGAAGTCCAAACTTTCTCTAACTATCTAACTTTCTCTAACTATAACAAGGCGGGTGCTAAACTATGTCCCTGGGCACCACAATTCTGCCTCTTTTTAAACACCTTCATGGATGGGGATTCAACCACCCCCTTGAGAAGCCTGTTCCAGTGTTTGAGAACCCTTTCAGCAAGGAATTTTCTTCTAATGTTCACCCTAAACCTTCCCTGGTACACCTTGAGGCCATTTCCTCTTTACTTAGAGATCATCTATTTGCAATTAGAGCTGTTCCTACCAGTGAGACTTTGAATCTATTGGGTCCTCAGATACTACCATACTGAACCCAGTTAACATGCCCCTGACCCTCAGGAAATCCATAACCCAACCTTTGCTAAGCTGTTTTCCTCTGTGTGCCCATGGGAGGAAGTATAAAGCTGTGGGAGGAAAAATTCATCAGTCTTCATTGCCGTAGGGGGGTGCTCTGTTTTTTTTTTTCTCAGGATCTCTGAATAAAGCCTCTGAAATGCATCAAGAAAACAAAACATTTTCTAGTTTTGAAGAAGTAGCAGGATCTCAATCACTAGTTCCCAAGCTAGATCACTTAGAGGTGATACAACTGCTGTGAGCAGTACATGTTAGTAATGGCTAGGTCTGTCAACTCTGTTCAGGAGAACTAGTAGGGACACAACAGTGTCAGGTCAGACAGCACACACCTTCCTAAAATCACAGCATCACAGTGTCACAGAACATTAGAGGTTGGAAGGGACCTCCAGAGATCATCAGGTCCAACCGCCCTGCCAGAGCAGGATCACCCAGGGGAGTCTGCACAGGAATGCATCCAGGTGGGTTTGGAAAGTCTCCACAGAAGGAGACTCCACAACCTCTCTGGCCAGCCTGTTCCAGTGCTCTGTCACCCTCACTGGAAAGAAGTTTCTCCTCATGTTGAACTGAAATTTTCTATGTTCAAGTTTGAACCCATTGTTCCTTGTCTTATCACTGTGAACCACCCAAAAGAGCCTGGCCCCCTCCACTTGACACCCACCCCTCAGACACTGATAGACGTTGGTCAGATCCCCTTTCAGCCTTTTCCCCAGACTAAACAGCCCCAGGGCTCTCAGTCTCTCTTCACAGGGGAGATGCTCAAGTCCCCTAAGCATCCTTGTTGCTCTCCCTTGGATTCTCTCCATCAGGTCTCTGTCTCTCTTGAACTGGGGAGCCCAAAACTGGACACAGTGTTTCAGATGTGGTTTCAGCAGGGCAGAGTAGAGGGGGAGAAGAACCTCCCTGAACATGCTGAACACACTTTCCTTGATGCACCCCAGGATCCCATTGGCTCTCTTGGCCACAAGGGCACATTGCTGTCCCATGCAGAACTTGCTGTCCACCAGCACTCCAAGGTCTTTCTCTGTGGAGCTGCTTTCCAGCAGGGCAGCCTCTAACCTGTCCTGGTGCCTGCTGTTATTCCTCCCCAGATGGAGGACCCTGCACTTGTCCTTATTAAACTTCATGAGGTTTGCCTGCACCCAGCTCTCAGCCTGTCCAGATCTCGTTGGATGGCAGCACAGCCTGAGGGGTGTCAGCCAACACCCTCCCCAGTTTTGTATCATCAGGAACTTGCTGCGGGTACTCTCAATGCCCTCATCCAGGTCATTGATAAAGATATTGAACAAAACTGGACCCAGTACTGATCCCTGGGGGACACCACTGACCACAGGCCTCCAAGTTGACTCTGTGCCACTGATGACAACCCTCTGAACTCTGTTGTGGAGCCAGTTTGCAATCCACCTCACAGACCAATCATCAATGACCTCTGGAGGTCCCTTCCAACCCTTAACATACTGTGATGCTGTGATGTAGCTCTTTGCAGGGAAGCTACAATGGAGGAATAATTCGGACTACCTGTATTTGTTACCCAAGGAGCAGCTGCTTCTGCTTTTACATACCTCAACAGCTGACAGAACCAGTTGCTTAGAGAATTCAGGGACAACTGAAAGAAAGAAGCTGCAATTCTTTTTGTCTGTTTGTTTTCAAATTTCATTTTCAGTTCACAAGGCAAATTGTCATGCCAACATCTCCCTCTTCACATGCTTCTTAGTAACAGCTGTGACAACCTTCCCAGTTTAGCTAGCAGTACTAGGATTGGCACCTGGAAAAGAAATATGCCAAAGGCAATATTTGCCTCTGTGAACCTGCTTCAGGTTGCAAATGAGAAGGAAAAACAGTTTGAACATTTGAAATACCTCCAGTTCCAGGTGAAAGGATTCCATGCTTCAATGTGGTATTTTCATAGCTACTTATAGCTGGGGGTTGCATGGCTGTGACAAAATCCATTACACAATTAGCTCCTGCTCTTCAGGTCATGCTCTTTCTGTTCATACAAGAGTAAGTCAAATGTCTGGAATAGCAGCCAAAAGTCTTTCTCATCCTCAGTGGCTGCAATATGAATGTTAAAGTCACCAGACTATGAAACACTGGGCAAGCAGGGCTAGGGAGGTTCTCCTTCCCCTATACACTGTGTTGGTAAGGCTCTACCTGGAGTACTGTGTCCAGTTCTTGGCACCCCAGCTCAAGAAGACCAAAGAACTACTGGAGAGAGTCCAGCACAGGGCCACCAAGGTGCTGAGGGGAATGGAAAATACCTCACAAGGAAAGGCTGAGAGAGCTGGGGCTGGTTAGCCTGGAGAAGAGGAGGCTGAGGGGGAATCTTATTAATGATTAGAAATATCTAAGGAGTGAGGGTGAGGAAAACTCTTCTCAGTGGTCCCCAGTGACAAGACAAGAGGTAATGGCTGTAAACTTGAACACAGGAAGCTCCATCTAAGCATGGCAGGGAACAATTTTACTTTGAGAGTGGCAGAGCACTGGAACAGACTGTCCAGAGAGGTGGTGGAGTCTCTGTCTGTGTAGACTTTTATGGCCCGCCTGGATATGTTTCTGTGATACCTGCTCTGATAGGGATGTTGGACAGCCCTGAAGAAAGGGACTTGGAGGTGCTGATGGATGAGAAGCTCAACATGAGCCAGCAGTGTGCACTTGCAGCACAGAAAGCCAACCAGAGCCTGGGCTGCAGCAAGAGAAGCATAGCCAGCAGGGCGAGGAAGGTGATTCTCCCCCTCTGCTCTGCTCTGCTGAGACCCCACCTGGAGTACTGCATCCAGTTCTGGAGCCTCTATTAGAAGAGAAGGGTCCATGAGGATGAGGATGGTCCAGAGAAGGGTGAGCAGAGGGCTGGAGCACCTCTCTTATGAGGACAAACTGAAAGAGTTGGGGCTGTTCAGTCTGGAGAAGAGAAGGCTCCAAGGAGACCTTATTGTGGCCTTCCAGTATCTGAAGGGGACTACAAGAAAGCTGGGGAGGGACTTTTGAGGGTGTCAGGGAGTGATAGGACTGGGGGGAATGGAGCAAAACTAGAAGTGGGTAGATTCAGATTGGATGTTAGGAAGAAGTTTTACACCATGAGGGTGGTGAGAGACTGGAAGAGGTTGGCCAGGGAGGTGGTGGAAGCTTCACCCCTGGAGGTTTTTAAGGCCAGGCTGGATGTGGCTGTGAGCAACCTGCTGTAGTGTGAGGTGTCCCTGCCCATGCAGAGAGGTCAGAACTGGATGATCCTTGAGGTCCCTTCCAACCCTGACAATTCTATGATTCTGTGATTCTATGACTCTACAATCTTTAGAGATCATTTCCAGCCCCTAACACTCTGTGATTCTGTGATTCTATGCCTGAGAACTGCTCAAAATCAGTAGACTCATGCGATCAACAATATGCTATGAGCTCCAAAATAGTTAATTTTTAGAATAATAATAAAAAATAAACTAAAACTACCTAACAGCTTTACATTTAATGTTCAACTGAAAATGACTGAGCCAGAAGGACTGGAGATATGACTCCTGGAGTAAGGAATGTCCTAAATGTGTGAAATGAACCACCTTTTGTTCCTCTCCAAGTGTTCAAGATTACATGAAATTAATTTTGCAGGGTTTTTTTTTTTGGAGTGTTGAAAGCGTGAAGAAAGAATGATAGTGAAGAAGGAAGGTTTGCAATTTGCAAGTTAATAACACTTGCCATCTTCAGAGAATTAGGTGAATGGTGAAAGAGCAGTGTTTGGTGTTCTGCCAGCACTGGGACTGTGCCTGCAGATCACTCTGCTTTACAAAAGTGTCTCCCTGTCTCACAGCTATTCTCACTCTTTCCAAACCTCAGATTCGCTCAATACGGTTTTCAAAGAAATGAGAGAAACTGATGCCAGAGGCATGCCAACTGTGAACCAGGCAGGGATTACTCACTCAATCATGCTTTCATTCATGGAAATTGAGATGGACTCTGATCCATCTCAGAATTTGGGGGTGTTGGTTGGAGAAAAGCTGGACATGAGCCAGCACTGAGTGCTCACAGCCCAGAGCCAGCTGTGTGCTGGGCTGATCCCCAGCAGTGTGGGCAGCAGGGGCAGGGAGGGGATTCTGCACCTCTGCTGTGCTCTGCTGAGACCCCCCTGCAGTGCTGGAGCCAGCTCTGGAGTGCTCAGCACAGCAGAGACAGGGACCTGTTGGAGCAGGGCCAGAGGAGGCCACAGCAATGCTGGGAGGGCTGGAAGCCCTCTGCTGTGAGGTCAGGCTGAGAGAGTTGGGGTTGCTGAGCCTGGAGAAGAGAAGGCTCCAGGGAGACCTTCTGGTAGCCTTTCAGCACTTAAAAAGGGATAGAGAAAACATGGGGGCAGATTTTTTTAGCATGGCCTGTTGTGAGAGGACAAGGAATGACAATTTTAACCTAAAAGAAGGAGATTTAGACTGAAGAGAAGGATGTGAGATACTGGCATGTGTCACCCAGAGAGGTGGGAGATGCCCCATCCCTGGAACCATTCCAGGTCAGGTTGTTTGGAGCTCTGAGCAACCTGCTCTAGTTGCAGGTGTTCTGCTGACTGCAGGGAGCTGGACTGGATGACCTTCAGAGATCCCTTCCTACCAAACCAAGTCTGTATTTCTACGGCTCTAATTTCTTCACCTTGATTTCAAAGTGGTTTTTAGCAAGGCTTCTGAATACTAATTTCCAGGTTAAAATGTGGCCCAAAGGGCACTGAATTTTTATATTTTTATTCCCCACACTTTTATCTTCTTGCAAGTCGATTTCCTTTAATTTTGTTCTTCTTAGAAGATTTCCTTGTTAGCTGTATCCAGCTTTTATTTATTAAGAGCCTGGAAAATGCAATGTAAAAGCATTATTGATCAAAAACTTCCAGAGAGTGCACAGTATAGGGCTTAAGGGATTTATTTTAATTAGTATTACAGAGATACCACAAAACCCTACATATTTGTGCTTTTATTTTGTCTTTACTAAATGGCTTTTCTCATGGCTGGGCAATGCTCCTTTCAACTTCCACTTGTGCATCACAAGACACTGTGACTTTCAGAGCTTTAAAAATTCAAAGATACCTTAGAGCTATATTTTTGTTCACAGGAACAGTTTGCTTTAGTGCCTGTTTCATCTGCTTTGGGCTTGGATTTCCAAGTATTTAAGGGCTGAAAAACAAACCTGTGGATGGCAGTGAGATGCTAACAGACCTGAAGTTGGACAACTGCCTTTCAGCAAAGCATTTCAACCTGACATTTTTCTCTCTTGCTGAAATGAGTTCTGGGAGACAGTGGAGTGAAGCCCATGGAGTTGCCATTCTCAAATCTGTTTCTGCAGAGTGCTTGTTTGAAGCCCACATTCATCTACTTCAGCACTGAAAACCTTAACCAGAAATCTGACCTGAAGCATTTGGACTGGGGAATTAAACATTAACACAATTTTCTTGAAGGAAAATTTCCTTTCTCCATTTATACATCCACTGTTGGATCCAAAAACGTTTGGACTCAGGTCCAGCACCTGAAGGGAGCCTACAAGAAAGCTTGGGGGGTGGGGGAGAGCTATTTACAAGGGCTTGTTGTGATAGGATTAGAGGGAATGGCTTTAAACTGGAAGAGGGCAGACTTAGACTGGAGATGAGGAAGAAATTCTTTACAGTGAGGGTGGTGAGATGCTGGAACAGGTTTCCTAGAGAAGCTGTGGATGCTTCCTGGCTGGAGGTGTTCCAGGCCAGGTTGGATGGGGCCTTGAGCAACCTGGGCTAGTGGGAGATATCCTTGCCCATGGCAGGGGGCTTGGAACTAGATGATCTGTAAGGTCCATTCCAACCCAACCTATTCTATGATCAGTTGCTTACTCCAGTCAATCCCTTGTGCTACCATCACAATGCTCCATTAATTAAAAACAAACAACAACAAATAAACCCCACCCACCCCCAAAAAACCAAACCAAAACAAAAAACAAACCCCAAACAAACAAAAAACCCAAAGCCAACAACAACAAAAAGAATAACAGTATGGAAATGGAGGATGATCCACTCCCATCGGCATGCCACTTTGTGACACTGCTGGGAAGGTAGTGGTGATAGTTTCAGTCTATGCCTAGAAAATTTTCCACAGATCTTGAACAGAAAGTAGCAGAATGTGAATAAATTACTACTGGGTATAAAAAGGCAAATAATGATAAGTTCTAAGCAATCCCATTGGACAGATAATAGATAAAAAAACTTAGATCTGTAAACTTTCTCTTTTCAGCCTCCTCACTCTGGGAGACACTAACTTGTACTTCTGGCTGGCTTTGCTGACCTTGGCTGTGTTCTTTGTTGTGGCTGAGTGTCCTAACAAACAATTCTCTGCTCTTTCTCTTCTCCCTTTGTGTCCAATGGGGTAGAGGGAAGGGGGCAGGGAAGAGGAAGCTATTAGCATCCTTGGTTTTTGGCCAGGGGGGTTCTTGTGCTGTTTCTAAATTGTAAATCCCTGTAAATATTGTACAAATTGTATATTTTGTATATATTCATTGTATTTATTCATATTGTATTCATTGTATGTATTCATATGCATTTCATTGTAGATTGAGGGTTTGATACATTTCATTGTAGATTGTGGGTTTGCTTGTAAGTACAGCTTCATTTACTTCCAGCTGAGCTGTTCTGGCAGTTTAATGTTGGGAGGGGGGAATTTTCAACCCACCACAGGTGGCTTCAGACAGTCATGCTCTCACTGCTGACTCTTTTCAACTCAACTCAAACACGAAAGAAAACTTGAATTCACACTTGTCAGAAGTGACTGCTCTGTGAGCACAAGAGTGCTACAAGTTCTAGGTCTGGCTGTTGAAGCGTCCCAGAGATTTGCGACAACAAAAAGCTCTGCCTGACTGTGCACTCTGGGTTTTTTTTTCACAGTCTCACAGTATATCAGAGACTGGAAGGGACCTCCAGAGATCAACCCCCCTGCCAGAGCAGGATCACTTAGGGTAGTCCACACAGGAATGTACCCAGGTGGGTTTGGAAAGTCTCCAGAGAAGGAGACTCCACAACCCTCTTGGGCAGCCTGTTCCAGTGCTCTGTCACCCTCACTGTAAAGAAGTTTCTCCTCATGTTGAGATGAAATCTTCTATGTCCATAGGTGAGGCAGGAGTTGAGCTCTACCATCCAATTCCAACACTTTCATAACTTGCTGTTTAGAATGCTTTGGGTTGGCATCTCCTCCACCGCCATGTGAAAAGGGAAGCTATCCTCAGGTCATGAGTTTTGTTATTTCTGTGTCTTTCATACAACTGACTTGGAAGTGACACTGAGAAATAATGTTAATCCATTTGTAAACAACATTTCTGGTATTAAATCAAATCTTTAAATCCATTTTTTGCTTTGAGCTGACTCACAGCCTCTTTCCTTCCTCACCCTCTCATCAATTTCTAGACATGAAACCTACATTTAGGGTCTCTGAAAAACTTAATTTCTCCCTCATTTTATGGTTTCAGCCAAGAAACTGGCCATGTCTCTGGAGAAATGGAACACACATAAGTGACCCTGATTGACCTGAAGTCCTCTTAGGTGCAGAATTTGGTCCTTCTTCATCATCAAATTGGAGCTGAGGACTTCCAAACCAAGGCTGGAAAACAACATTGAAGTACTTGAAAAGGTGCCTACCTCATCAAGTACTTTTGTAGCCACAAAATAAAACTGAACTGTACTATTAGGAAAAGGAGGACAGATGGAACTGCTCCCTATATTCACATTATCCCAGCACACACTACAATTTTGGAAAACCAAGCTAGAAGCCCTCCTGTACCATTAGCAGAGATGTGTTCTGCTCACTTACACCAGAGCCCAGCAAGGGAAACATTCCATTAACAGAACAGGATGAATGAATTAAGCTATCATCTAAGATGTCCAAACACTTGGAGGTTTTTAAAGAAGAAAGGATTTAAGGCATATTACATTCTGTGCTTTGTATCTTCAGAACAAGACACAATTGGATTTTATGCTGTGCCCACAATCGCTCAAGACAAAGGCTCAGAAGAGGCCTTATTGCTCTCTGCAACTACCTGAAGGGAGGTTGTAGCCAACTGAGGGTTGGTCTCTTCTCCCAGGCAACCAGCACCAGAACAAGAGGACACAGTCCCAAGCTGCTCAGGGGGAAGTTTAGGCTTGATCTTAGAAAGAAGTTCTTCCCAGAAAAAGAGATTGGCCATTGGGATGTGCTGCCCAGGGAGGTGGTGGGGTTGATGTCCCTGCAGGTGTTTAAGAAAGCCTGGATGAGGCACTTAGTGCCATGGTCTAGTTGGGGTTCGTGATGGGTTGGACTGGATGATCTTGGAAGTCTCTTCCAACCTGGTTGATTCTGTGATTCTGTTTCTTTCTAACACGTGGTTTGCGCACTGAGGCTTAGTTTAGTGCTTAAAGAAAGGAGGGAAGGAGTCTAAAATATTCTTCCTTTCCTTTTCTTCCTTGCTAACAAAAAAAAAAAAAAAAAGTCTTGAAGTAAGCTGTCAAAAAGTGAAGCCTGGGAGGTTTTCTTAATTTAAATAAGTTGAGTTTAAAATCTTCTTAATTAGGAGATGTGAATGTTTTGTCATCCATAGCTGGTACAGCTTGGGTAATAGTGGGCAGTTTTGACACAATCTGTAGAGTTTTGCTATAATTAGACACACAGAACATCCTTCAGAGTAGAAAATGACTGCTAAAGCATATAATTCACTGCCAGGCTTTAAAGACCTCAAGCTGTCATCTGCTCACACCTATTCTGTCTGTCACAAACTCACTTAAAAAGAAGAGCAACACATCACAGAGCCCCTGGACTTGGTGCTGGTGAGGCTGCATCTAGAATTCTGAATTCACTTTTGGGCCCCTCACTACAAGAAAGACATTGAGGGAGTGGTGTATGTCCAGAGAAGGGCAACAAAACTAGTGAATGGTCTAGAGAACAGGTCTGGTGAAGAGCAGCTCAGCCTGGAGAAGACAAGGCTGAGGAGAGACCTTCTGGCTCTCTACTACTCCCTGAAAGGAGATTGGAGTAAGGTGGGGGTTGGTCTCTTCTCCTAAGTAGCATTTGCAGCAGACCATTGGAAATTGAAGTTGCTTGAGGAAGGAATTTTTCCAGCACATTAACTCTGAACTGTTCACAAGTGACACAAGGCTCTATTTATGATTTTTCATTGAAAAGGCTTCTTGTTGGTAGCCTTTTACATGGATTTTTCTGAGCAGGACTGTGAAACAGCAGCACCTTGGTTGCAAGAATGCTGTGTCTAGATTTGAAAGAAGAAAATTAAGTATTTATGATGACAAATACATAGTCTCTAAGGCACAGGTCTGCATTTCCCTGAGTAGGCAACACTGGTTCTCTGTCTCCTTGAAGTCTCTCTAGCAATATTAAAATAAATAGGCTTTACATATAAATCTCTGAGACCTTCAGTTTATCACTAGAGCCAGAAAGGAATTTGGCTGAAAGATTTAAAAAGAGGACTTTTAATAAATATGACTCAAGACAATTCTACTTACTGACTAACCTTTACATAAGGCATTATCTCTGCTTTCTGATGTACCCACTTATCCAGGGATTTCATTTCAGGACTGTCAGATTTACCCAGCCAGTGGCATTGTAACTGGCACTGTGTGAACTAAGAGATCACACAGGGGGATTGGACAAGGTGACCTTTGAAGGTCCCTTCCAACCTGATGCATTCTATGATCATCCACATCAGTCTTGAAGAACACTGTTGGATTGTTCCTGGTCATGTTTGGAGGAAAATCAGAGAAAATCAGGCCAAGTAGAAGGCTGGTATGAAGTATGGAGGTTCCTAACTATTTAGCTGCACTTCTCTGCTTAAAGATAATTAAGATGTCAATATCTTCATTTATATCCTGCTTTGAGTGTTCCCTTTTACCCCTAGCATCCAGAACTTTTGTCTTCTTGCAGCTGCTTTAACTATCTCAGAGCTCAACAGTGATTTAGGAAACTCATTCCAGAGAGGTGAGTTACTCTGGCTAACCAACCAGGAAAATGATGAATTTCCCACCTTCGTATTCCCAAATCTGAAACTAGATGCTTAAATTTGGAAGTTGGTCAGCTTTTAATTTTTCTTTTCCTTTCTTCTGAAGACCCTTTTGGTAGGTGATTGATTTAACCCTCCTGAGATCTAAGACTCTGGAGATGCCTGACTTCCTCCAGTGATTGTATAGGGAAGCCTTATCTAAATAAACTCATGTACCTCTGAGTTTAGTGCATCAATCTGGGCTGCAGTAGTAGAGGTTGACTTCTTTTGTTAGAGACTTTTTCAGTAAAGAAAATTCCTCTGTCTTGACAAAATGGAGCAACAGGGGAGTGCTACTTTAGCTCTCTGCCTGAAATGAGTGCAAGAAAGGGTTATATGTCTGTACAGAGATCCCCAAAGTCACCTAGCTTCAATTTGTGAAGCCAAAGTAAGTTTGTGTTACATAGAAAAATTCAGAATTGTTGTTTCCTTCCAACCTAACTTCATGGATTTGTGGCCATAAGCATTCAAATTGCTCTGTGTAACGGATCACCTCTCCTCTTCTGGGCCACAGAAAATGCTTGTGGCCATGTCCTTAACCCTGTTGTGAGGGGAAGGAACAAATATTGGCTTAAACCACCCCCAGGCTCTGAAACAGCAAAATCTAAGGTTACCTGAGCTCTTGCTGCAATAAGTGATGAGCTCGCCAGGAGCCATGCATGTCAACGATGCTCTTGCTGATGCATTATGCATCGTGACTGAAGTCAATCAATATCTCTTTCTGTGCCTTATGCCCACTGAGACAGTGTGACTCACTGTCAGGTCTCTGGATGGGTCAGCAGTCTGACACTTTTCCACTGCAGAGAAATGCTGCTAATCTGAGGCTTTTCCCTTCTGAAGATCACTTGAGTTTATTTATAAAGGACACAAACACTGATCTCTCTTTTC
Source organism: Indicator indicator (assembly GCF_027791375.1). Taxonomy (NCBI): domain Eukaryota; kingdom Metazoa; phylum Chordata; class Aves; order Piciformes; family Indicatoridae; genus Indicator; species Indicator indicator. Next base: position 3,711,399 of record NC_072032.1, on the reverse strand, counting down.
TCCTTCCAGAGTTTACAAAACCAGGTCCAGAAATCTTTCAGCTCCTGCAAACAAATAAATCAATTAGCCCTTCTGCCTTAAGGTTAAAGGTTAATGAGGTAAGAACTAAGAAGCAATCTGGGAAGTGGGCAGCTAAGAAAGAGCTGTGAAGTTGTAGCTGACCACATATCCTTCCTGATGTGAATGCAAAGGCAAAAGGGCAGGATTATTACTTGCTTTTCAGTTGGAAAAGAGCACAGTGGAAAATCAGCTAAGCTAAACTTGACACTAGTAGCAGTGCTGTTGCTGTTCCAGAGTCTGTTGCATTTCAGGCCAAGTGCCTTGGGGCATCATAGAACTCCTTTGGAAATCAAATCCAGTGGGGCCACATCAGGCTCACCAAAATAATGTTTAGTACCCAGCTAGCTATGCTTTAAGATGACAAATATTAGGTACTGCCAGTTCAGTACCCAGCTAGCTATGCCTTAAGTTGACAAATAGCAGTAAGCCTCTAGAACTCTGAAGCTTAAATAAGTAAATCATATATTGTGATTTAAGAGGTGGCCACTCTTCATAGAAACATCTGTTGACTGGCCCTCTGGCACTATCTCCTCCTTTCCTCCTCCTGGCACCTCCAGATATACTCCCTTCAGTTTTCAGGCTTAATTTAGTGCCTTTTCAGCTGTTTCAGAGAATAGAGCTAAGTTTGGTCTCGAGAGAAAACATCATTAGCAAGGAAATTTTCTTCTTTCTTGTGTCTTTCTGGGATTTCATGCCCTAGCAATCATCAGCAATTTTTTCCTCAGATGGTTGTCTGGCTTAGGATGGTCTCTGATGAACCACTAATTATACATAACAGATTCTGAAAGGAAGGAAGTATTAACAGGTTGTGCTCTGTGTTGCTATTTATGTGTCTACAGAGAAAATACTCATTCAGAAAGATTACTTTTGTAAGAGAAAGAGTAGCTCCTAAAAATATGTGCCCAATGAAGAAAGCCCAAAAGAACTGAAGATTTTTATTTTAACCAGAAGACTGAAGAAATAATAGCTGTAGTAGTTAAATACAGATAAAGGTGTATTGTCTAAGAGGGAAAAGGGAAGATGGGAAGGTGATTGGAGCCTGAGATTAAAATATGGAGAAGAGGAAGGCTGGAAAAGGTCAGAAAGAACCTTGGCACTTTTTGCACTGCACTGCTGTACCATGGAGACTGTGTGAATGGATTATGTGGACCTGGCTCAAAGACACAGAGGAAAAAAAAACATTTTAAGATCTCCATTCTGTCCACTGAACATGTTCTCCAACATCCTGGGTACAGACACAATTTAAGAACTTATAGAATGATAGAATCATGGAATCATTTTGGTTGGAAGACACTTTTAAGATGATCACATCTGACCATTAATCCAGCCAGGTCAGGGCACTGCCAAACCGTGTCCCTCAGCACCACACCAACGCAGCTTTTCAACCTCTCCAGAGGTGGGGATTCCATCACTGCCCTGGGCAGCCTTTTCCAGGCCCTGACAACCCTTTTGAAACTTTCCTCATATCTAACCCAAACCTCCCTTAGTACAACTTGAGACTGATTTCTCCCATGTGGTTGCTTGTTCCTTGGGTGAAGAAACCAAACCCCACCTGGTTCCAACCTCCTTTCAGGACATTGCAGAGAGCCAGAAGGTCTCCCTTCAGCCTCCTTTTCTCCAGGCTAAACAACCTCAGCTCCCTCAGCTGCACCTCACATGACTTGTACTCTAGACCCTTCACCAGCTTCATTGCTCTCCTCTGGATGTACTCCAGCACCTCTAAGTCCTTCTTTGTATTGAGGGGCTCTAAACCGAACCCAGTTATTGCAGGTGTGGCCTCACCAGTGCCAAGCACAGGAGGATGATTGCTTCTGTAGTTCTGCTGGCCACACTATAGCTACCTGAAAGGAGATTGGAATGAAGTAGGAGTTGCTCTCTTCTCCCAAATAACAAGAGATAGGCCAAGCAAAATCAGCCTTAAGATGTGCCAGGGCAGGTTTAGGATGGACATTAAGAAAAAAGTCTTTCCCAGAAAGATTCTCAAGGTCTGGAATGGGCTGCTCAGGACTCTGATGGAGTTCCCATCCCTGGAGGGATTTAAAAGCTGTGTAGATGTGGTGCTGAGGGACATGGTTTAGTGGCAGCCTGACAGAGATGAGTTAATGGTTGGACTCAATCTTAAAGATCTTTTTCTATGATTTTATGAGAGAGAAGTGGGAGCAAGACAAGGACCTGCTTTATCAGATGAAAATTCTTGTTGTTTTGGTTTTTTTTTTCTTTCCCCAGAGCTTTGGATTTTTTTTTTTAAACTATTGACATTTTCACTTGGCAGGTCTGCACCCAAATCACTTTGTGCAAGAAGAGTAAGTAGAAAACAAGAGAGACCTTTGTTTCTCCCTATGAGCAGAACAAACTGCAGAGGCAGACAAATCGGTGCCACCATTGCAGTGACAATGACAAAACAATGTCTTTTTCTGAGCTGATTTTACAAGTCAATATCAAGCTTTCAAAACAGATCTTTGTAAGGGTTCCAGGAATACAAACAGAAGTGGTTCATAACCTTTCTAGTGCTGTGGAAGTGATTCTTGCTATTTAAAATATGACTGTGCTCAATGTTGTCTATTTTCAGGTCACTCATCATGATTTGCACCAAATTTATGCTGCTTTTAGTCCCCTTCGGTTCCACAGAGGACAACACATTCAATTTATTCACTTTTCATAAGGGCTCTGAGAGGAATATTTATACAACATTCAAAAGGGGTCTTGATGCTGCAGATAGGTCTGAAGAGAGCTAGCCCAAGCCCAGAATAGGTCTGTTTGTAATGGGATTTTAGAGGTGACATTAACAACAAGCCTGGAGCAAGGAAGCACAAAGATGACAAGGTGCTTGGGTGAAATGTGCTTTCTAGAGGCTTGATTAATGTGTTTGGGGTCTGTGTGCTCTCCTGTAGCAGAACTTCTTCCTATCACATTCCTGTGCCTGGGCAGAAGCTGCAAAAGGGACTAAGTGATGACAACCATCCTGCTCCACAGCATTTTGGGAAAGCTCTTCTGACATCTGGGCTGGGCATGTTCAGCACACTCTGCTTTCTGCTCTGCCACCACCCTGGCACTGCAAACAGCCGCTTAGCAGCACCTCAGGCAATTTAAAGTCCTTCTCAAGGGGTGGTTGACACAAGGCTTGACTTGGAGGCCAGGCGTGCTCAACTTCAGACCGAATTACTGCATGAGCTTGGGTGTGAGGGACCTCTGAACTCTGCAACCAAACCTGCTTGAAACAGTGAACTTCAAATTTACAGTTGATAGCTCAGGCCCTTATCCAGTGGAGTATCTTCAAGAATGGAGGTTCTCTTGGTACCTGTTGTACTGTTTGTCCTCACACCATCATGGTGATGCCTAAACTTGCTTCTGCAGGATTTGCTCTCAGCATTGAGCACCTCCAAGCAGGCAGTGGAGGTTGGATATTTTCCTTCACTGTGGGCAACCACCAAGAGTATCAATGACAGTGTAAAGCAAAATGAAGCCAAACAACTAGTTTTATAGAACAGAACCACAGAATCATAAAATCTTTTGGGTTGGAAAAGACCTCCAAGTTCGAGCCCAACCAGCAACCCCACACCACCGTGGGCATTAAACCATTCACATGCAGCTTATTCCAACAGGTTTACCAAAACCTACCATTGGATGGATGCATTGGGGAGCAGGGGCAAGTAAAGGGGTGAATTCTTTGCAGAACTCTTGTGCTCCATGGAATTGCAGTCAGGAGGTCTGCAAAGTGCAGTGCTGTTTGTCTGCAGTGTGCCTTTCTCCTTAATCTGACATAGATGCATTGTGCCAAGCAAGCTGACACTTCTGCTCCTTTTAGCTACAGTAGATAAAAAGAAAGAAAGAAAAAAAAAATCCTTTTTTGTCTAAAGAGTTCACTTATTTTGAAGGTTTATTCTGGCTTTTCTGAATCTTGTCTTTCTAGACTAATCTTTTCCACTTCTCAACTGCTATAATTTGGAACCAAGTCAATCCCAACTGACTTGGCATTGGAAACTGATAGAGTTAGAAAATATTTCTGGTTAATAAAAGAATTTGGGGAGTATTTAAGAGATAATGTTCATTTAATGAGAAAAGTGTCAATCTGGTCTTGAGCCAGAGGAATAAAGGCCCACATGGTTGTGCTTTTTTTTTTTTTTTTTTTCCCCAAATGTTCTCCCTGTGTTGCATCAGACTTTGGAATTCAGGCATTGGAACAGGCTGCCCAGGGAGGTGATGGAGTCACCATGCCTGGACGTGTCCAAAAAATGTGTGACTGTGGAACTTCAGGACATGGTTTAACAGCCATGGTGGTGTTGGGTTGAAGGCTGGACTCAATGTTATCTTAGAAGTCTTTTCCAACCAAAACAATTCTAGGATTCTAAGATTCTATGACTTGTTGAAAATAAAGGAGGTGAAAATAGATTAACACCACTTCTGACCATGCAAAAACACACTGTTTGGACTAAACGTGACTTGGCTGTCTGAAGAACTACAGCGGGATTCTTTTATCTTGTTTAAAAAGACATAATTCCAGGGGGATGAGTTTTATGACAATTTTGGATTCATGGCAGAATTTTTAAATGGCACCAGTAAAGGTTAGGAGGTGATCTCCTAGAGAGCAGCTGTGTGGAGAAGAACCTGAGGGGCCTGGTGGATGACAATTATCCATGGGTCAGCAATGTGCCCTTGTGGCCAAAAGGGCCAATGGGATCTTGGAGTGCATTCAGAAGAATGTGTCCAGCAGATCCAAGGAGGTTCTCCTCCTCCTCTACTCTTCCCTTCTGAGGCCACACTTGGAATATTGCATCCAGTTTTGGGCTCCCCAGTTCAAGAGGGACAGGGATCTACTGGAGAGAGTACAACAGAGAGCTACAAGGATGATGAAGGGAGCACTGCCCTATGAGGAGAGGCTGAGAGCCCTGGGGCTGTTTAGTTTGGTGAAGAGAAGGCTGAGAGGGGATTTAACAAATGTTTATAAATATCTGAGAGCTGAGTGTCAAGAGGCAGAGGGCAGGCTCTACTCACTTGTACCCTGGGATAGGACAAAGGGCAATGGATATAAACTACAGCACAGGAGGTTCCACCTCAGCATGAGGAGGAACTTCTTTACTGTGAGGGTCACAGAGCACTGGAACAGGCTCCCCAGAGGGGTTGTGGAAACTTCTCTGGAAACTTTCAAGTCCCATCTGGATGTGTTCCTATGTGACCTGTGCTAGATTCTCTGGTCCTGCTCTGGCAGGGGGGTTGGACTCAATGATGTCCAGAGGTCCCTTCCAACCCCCAACATCCTGTGAGCCTGTGATCCTGTGAACTCTTATTTAAGCAAGTGTATTTATTATTGCAAATGTATTTGTCATTCTCCTGCAGTTAGTTAGCAGATTTGTTTGAAGTCACTGTAGGAAATACCTATTACAAAAATCCATGCAACTTTAACATTTATCAGAGCAGCCACTCTTGAAGGCAGAAGGGCATGGTTTTGCTCTGTTGGTTTCAAGCAAGCAGTAAGACTGATGCTTAGTGACTTGTCAAATGCTTTACGGGAAGATAGTGATTGATAAGTGAATTGAATGCAGGTTTCCCATGTCCAGGGTTAGCATCCTAATGGCAAGAACATTTTCCCCTGTGCATCAGATAGGAGATGTCTTTGCCCTCCAACGTGTCCATGCATGCTAAGGATGATTTAAGACTCCAAGCCTACTGCTTTGGGACATAGCAATGTTATTCAGAAATGCAGGAAATCCAAGAGGCTATCTTCTTATGCTCATTAAAGAACTGGTGGCATATTTGGGTGAGTTTTTACAGGAGTACTCTTCCCTATAATCTGGAAATTCAAATCTGGGTCTTTATGCATTTCATCTCCCAACACATATAACAGGCAGTGTATATTTAAGTAGCATATGCATATTCATCTTCACATCCTCTCTGTACCTTCTGGTGTGACCTGTGTTTCACTATGTATCACCTTCTTTCAGTTAACTAGCAGCAAAATTCTCATTTTTAAGGTTTAAAGATTTTTAATGTCCCCAAAAAGCACGATGGTAACAGATTGATCTGAGGTGGGGCAAAGATGCACCCTCAAACACTGCATGGTTACTGAATTTAAAGCTGTACCAAGTTCTAAAGTGTCTAAGGATAGAACTGAACCCAAAATTTCCCTTGGAGGTAATGAAGAATTGTTAATTCTTCATAGACAAGAAAGTTATTTGAAAATTGATTATAAATATGTGAAATGTATTTAGTGTATAGCTGTTCCAGCTAGGCTTGTCCCCTCCCTTGAGGTGTTCAAGACCAGGTTGGATGAGGCATTGAGCAACCTGGTCTAGCAGAAGTTGTCCCAGCCCATGGCAGGGACATTGGAACTAGATGATCTTTAGAGACCCTTCCAACCCAAACCATTCTGTAATTCTATGCCATAACTGTTTTACATAAGCAAACACAATCAGTGCTTTCTGTCCATGAGTTAAGCCTCCTAAGCATTAAATATCAAATCTGTAGGGTAGAAGGAGATATTTTATGTAAAAAAGCATCTACCTTGTGTACATGTATAAATTAAAAGAACAATGACTCATTCTCTTAGCAACCCACTCACATTTTGGTGACATATGTTCCAGTTGGGCAAGGGAAGAGTCTTGGAGGGAAACCAAAGTCCTTGAGGATACTGGCTCTGCTCCCTGTTCTGTGCCAAAATCCCAACAGGAAGAACTGAAAGGGCACCAGAACAGCTGTCTGAGACCTGCTGTGGTGTTTCAGAGATTAGGCAAAACAGTGAGGAGGCCACTAGCATGTGCCTGCACTAATCCACTATGAGGTTGAGATGTTTAGGCAGCGTAGAAGCGTCCACAGGGATGGACTTTGTTTTTCCTCCAGTATTAGGGAACTGCCCAAACTGACTGAAATTCCACAGGGAGAGCTGCTTAGGCTGGTATGAACTCAGTTACCTTGATGCAAAGTCTAATAAGAACACTATTGATGTTGATCTAACTAAAAGCTGATGCTGATCTGATGATGATGGTCTTCAATGTAATCACTAATAAGTGTTTCATGCAAATGGTACAGCCACAGAATTGTTGATGTTGGGAAAGACCTTTAAGCAATCCTTGTGATTTATTCCTGAATCCCAACCTGAGGTACACTGAGAACACAGACATGACTAAAGTCTCTAAGAAGGTATGTTCTTATCATAGAATCAGAGAATGGTTTGGGTTGGAAGGGACCTCCAAAGGTCATCTAGTTCAACCCCCTGCAATGAGAAGAGACATCCTCCACTAGATCAGCTTGCCCAGAGCCCTGCTGAACCTGACCTTGAATATCTCCAAGAATGGGACCTCAACTACCTCCCTGGGCAACCTGTTCCAGTGTTCCACTACCATCTTGTTCTGCTTCAGTGCACAGACCTGCACTGTTCCCTGACCTCCCTCCAGCTACAGAATGAAACCAAGCCAGAACAAATTAGAGAGAGACAAACATGTTTTCCCAGTTTGATACCAAGGGAAATTTAAATGTGTTCAAGTCAGCTTGGAGACACAAAATTCTGAAGCACAAATATTCATTATTATCATTATCTTTATGCTCAGCAGAAAGTACCCTGAGTATTTTGAGGACAATGCAGGAATGTTTTGCACCATCTCCAATCCAAAGAATTCAGTTTATAGCTAAGATTAATTTAAGAATGTGGATTGAGGTAGTTACTCAGTCGTTGATTCAATGATATTGATTGGGCAGCATTGGGCTTAAACTGAGAGGTGTACTGGAAGGGTCACAAACACAACAGAAACTAATTACTGCCAGTGACCTTTTCTCCTAATTCAATCTCAACTTGAAGATCCCAAATGAATGAGGTGAATGATTTAAGTGGTGCATTGGGGTTGCGTGGCAAGGTTTACGTAGGCCTGGGGACACAGGTCTGGGTTCTGTGAGATGCTGCTGGAAGGTTCCCCTGCGTAAGACAGAGAAAATGTCACGGGATCACAGGATCACAAGATGTTAGGGGTTGGGAGGGATCTCCAAAGATCATTGAGCCCAAACCCCCCTGCCAGAGCAGGACCATAGAATCCACCACAAGTCACGCAGGAACACATCCAGACAGGGCTTGAAAGTCACAGGATGTCAGGGGTTGGAAGGGACCTCCAAAGATCATTGAGTCCAAACCCCCTGCCAGAGCAGGAGCATAGAATCTAGCACAGGTCACACAGGAACACATCCATATGGGCCTTGAAAGTCTCCAGAGTAGGAGATTCCACAACCTCTCTGGGGAGCCTGTTCCAGTGCTCTGTGACCCTCACAGTGAAGAAATTCCTCCTCATGTTGAGGTGGAACCTCCTGTGCTGTAGTTTGTATCCATTGCTCCTTGCCCTATCCCAGGGTGCAAGTGAGCAGAGCCTGTCCCCACCCTCTTTACCCCCAGCCCTCAGATAGTTATACATATTTCTTAAATCCCCTCTCAGTCCTCTCTTCTCCAGACTAAAGAGCCTCAGGTCCCTCAGCTTCTCCTCATAATGCAGTGCTCCAGTCCCTTCATCATCCTGGTAGCTCTCTGTTGTACTCTCTTCAGCAGATCCCTGTCCTTCTTGAACTGGGGAGCCCAAAACTGGAAACAGTATTCCAGATGTGGCCTCAGCAGGGCAGAGTAGAGGGGGAGGAGAACCTCCCTGGATCTGCTGGCTCCAAGGCTGACCCACCATTGACCAAGGCTGAGCCCATCAGAGCACAGAGGTAACATCTCTGTGGTGACATATTTAAGAGGAAAAACTTTCTGTGCCACAGTAAAAGCAGCCAAAGTGAGGAGTAAGAACATGAGAGAGAAACAACTCTTCAGACACCATGAGGGAGTTGCCATCCCTGGAGATGTTCAAGAGAAGTCTGGATGAGGCACTTAGTGCCATGGTCTGGTTGATTGGATAGGGCTGGGTGACAGGTTGAACTGGATGATCTTGGAGGTCTCTTCCAACCTGGTTGATTCTATGATTCTATGGTTAGTGAAGAAGGAGGGGAAGGAGGTTCTCCAGGTACCAGATCAGAGATTCCCCTGCAGTCCATGGTGAAGAACATGGTGAGATAGACTGTCCCCCATGAAGGTTACTGATGGAGCAGTTATCCACCTACAGCCTATGGGTGACCCCACAATGGAGCAGGTGGGTGTGCCTGAGGGACACTATGACCCTATGGTCCAACACTGCTCTGTGCTGGAGCAGGCTCCTTGAAGAACCTGTCAATCTGTGGAGGTATCCAACAACTTCCCTGGGCAACCAGTATCCACCACCCTCATAGTAAAGACCTTCTTCCTGATGTCCAATCTAAACCTATCCTGCTCTAGTTTAAAACCATTGCCCCTTGTGCTGTCACTACACCCCCTTGTAAATAGTCTCTCCCTAGGTCTCCTTAAGGCCCCTTCAGGTGCTGGAAGGCCACTACGAGGTCTCCCCAGAGCCTTCTCTGCTCCAGGCTGAACAGTCCAAACTCACTCACCCTGTCTTTGTAGGAGACATGTTCCAGCCCAGCTTTATGGCCCTCCTCTGGTCCCTCTCCAGCAGATGTATCCTTAGAGCAACTTTTATATCCTCTTCAGCTCTCCTCCTGCTGACCTCCTGAACCAAACACCTTCTCAGTGTAGGACATGCTTCCATGCTTTTCTATCCTGAATCACTGGCACAATTTTCTAGACTGATAAAATATCAGTGCCTGACTGGCAACCTGACCTAGTGTGAGGTGTCCCTGTCAATGGCAGGGGGGTTGGAACTAGCTGATCCTTGAGATCCCTTCCAGCCCTAACAATTCTATGATTCTCACTGTGGCAATGTGCTTCTCAAAGCTAAGAGCCTCTCGTTGGTATTAATCAGGATTCTTTGTTACCAATATAGATTTCTATCTCTGCTTTCATCCATAAAACTTCTGCCTCCACCTTAATCACAGGGAAGTCCTAAAAAAAGCAATGTGTGGGTAGTAGAGGTTGTTTATCTGCTTTTTGCTAGCAGGCTGACCTGGTAATTAGCTGCTGTGATTCAGGCTGGGCTATGAAGAACAATTGGTTTCCTGTTGTCTTCCAGCCCAAAGTGTGTGGTTGTCTCTAATACCTGCTGCATTATCTTGCTCTCTGCTCCTGGATTATACCTTACTAGGCAGACTCAATGTGCAATGGGAGCTGAACTGAGAAGGGACAGGAGTGGATGGTGAGATGAGGGCAGAGGTACTCACTCCTGGTACTTGTGCAGGAGGGTAAGGATGGTGCTCAGTAACTCTGTGGGGATGTTCAAGTTGTTGGGCACGTGAAGAGAGGAAGGAGGAAGGATTGAAATCCTCCACTGAATTATGCTGGGGGTGAAGGAAGAGGCTGTTATGAAGCTGGATCTGAAGAGAGTGATATTGTGTACCTGTACCTCTTTTGTTGCTTCTGTCCTAGTTTGGTTTTGTCCACCTGAATAGAATCACAGAATCATCTGGTTGGAAAAGACCTTGAGGTCATTGATTCCAACCACAAACTAACATCTCCCTGCACACAACAAGGGGTAATGGATATAAACTGCAGCACAGGAGGTTCCACCTCAACATGAAGAGGAACTTCTTCCCTATGAGAGTCACAGAGCACTGGAGCAGGCTGCCCAGAGGGTTGTGGAGTCTCCTTCTCTGGAGACTTTCAAGACCTCTCTGGATGCATTCCTGTGTGACCTGTGATGGATTCTATGGTCCTTTTCTGGCAGGGGGGTTGGACTGGATGATGTCCCTTCCAACCCCTAACATCCTGTGATCCTGTGAACTTTTGGACCATGTCCCTGAGCTACTCATCCAAAAGCCTTTTAAACACTTCTGGAGATGGTGACTCCATCAGTGCCCTGGGTAGCCTGTTCCAGTGCCTGATGACTCTTTTGGTGAAGAAATTTTTCCTAATGTCCAACCTAAACCTCCCCTGCTTCAACTTGAGGCCATTTCCTAGAATTGTAGAATCATTTGGGTTGGAAATGACCTTTAAGATCTTTAAATTCAACAATATTCAGCTAAAATAATCTTAAAATCATTGAGAGGTGAGATGGGAATTTTGCAAGGTCTCTGAGAGAGGTCTTAAGAAGCTTCAGGAATGATGTGCCTTTTGCAAGTGATTCAGGTCTCACCAACATTTGGGATCAGAACTAAGAGGTCTGGAGAACACCCTGGAGACCAGGTTCCTCTTTTACAAGGAGCCACCCTGCTTCTAAGTATGGATCATTTTTTTCCAGCAAGGAAACAAACCAGATCATTCTTTGTACAGGCCTTGTACAGCCATTAAGTCTCCCTGTTTAGTAATTGAGTTTGCTGGAAAAAGAGATTTCCTAGTTTGAGAAACCTTAGCTTCAGGGCCAGTGGGGAATCTCTTACCTAAACACAGACTTCTAAGAGTACATCTGCCCTGTGATGTTTATGTCTCTGTTCTTACAACAACTGAAAAACCCAAATAAATACACTGAGCCATTAAACAATTTGTTCTCAGTGCTGATTACCATTTAGAACATAAATAGCCTGGGGTGAGTAACATTTAGTTTTCAGTCCTGTCCCCACCATTTGCATTTGCCTACTCTGCTGGCATGTTTTGACTCTTACTTTATTTTTGTCGGAAAAAAAAAAAAAACTCAGTTATTTCTGACATCATTTCAGTGCCTTGAAGGCATAATGCTAGCAAATAAACAGCTGGTCCTCTCCACAATATTTTCCAAGCCCATATTGAGTTTCCTTGCTGCTAACTGGAGGTGTTATGGATGCAGGGGCAGTGAGAGGAACACTCTGCTAGGTTCACTTTGAGAAGAAAGTAATTTCATGCTGTGCATCCACAATTTCCTCTGTATTTTTAGATTTCTGAATACCTTAATATAGACCCTTGCTTATTTCAAGAATGATCAGTTTTTATATTAACCAGAGACACCATGGCCATGTTTCTTTCCAGCTGCACCCAAATAAAAGGAAAATGACCTCTTCTGCCAGGTCTGCTGTGCCTATATTAACAGCCAGACCTTTCTCCACTGCTTGTAGGCCTTTTTGTGCAGGCAGAGGAAAGCACATGAATCTCTGAGCTCATTTAGAAACACAACCAAAGGCACAGAATTAACTAAAGCTCTGACTGCAGTACTGCTGGTGGCATGAGTTTGTCATTTTATGTCTCCAGTGCATGGAGTCATAGAGTCATAGATTCTTTTGGGTCAGAAAAGCCCTCTAAGATCCAGTCCAACCATCACCCTAACACCACCATGGCTATTAAACCATGTCACAAAGTGCCATGGCCACAGGTTTCTTGAACACCTCCAGGGATGATGATTGCATCACCTCCCTGGGCAGCCTGTTGCAATCCCTGACCACTCTTACAGCAAAGAAATGTTTCCTAATCTCCAACCTAAACCTCCCCTGAAACAGTTTCAGGCCATTTCATCTCACTCTACCACCTGATACTAGGGAGAAGAGACCAACCCCCACCTCACTCCAGCCTCCTTTCAGGGAGCTATAGAGAGCAATGAGGTCTCCCTTCAGCCTCCTCTTCTCCAGACTAAACAACTCCAGTTCCCTCAGCTGCTCCTCACCAGACCTGTTCTCCAGACTGTTCACCAGATTTGTTGCCTTTCTCTGGACCTGCTCTAGCAACTCAATGTCTTGCCCTTAAACACTGATTGATGAGGTTTTCTAGATTTCTGAGGGCTGCTTTTGCACCTCTCACTTCTTTTGAGGTTCACACATCTCGAGACTCACTAAAAAGCAAGATGGAATATTGCCCAGCCAGGTGGTCTCAGACATCATTTGTTTCAAGAAGATTATCTTGCAGTCCTATATATCAACAAACCTGAATATCAGTCCAAGATTTCTTCTTATGCCCACCTTGACCCTCTATGGGAATGTCAATGGTTATAAAAGTTTCCAGAGGAACTTTTGGCCTTCCAATATCTTCAGGGGGGCTGCAAGAAAGCTGGGGAGGGACTTTTTAGGGTGTTGGGAATGGAGCAAAACTAGAAGTGGGTAGATTCAGATTAGATGTTAGGAAGAAGTTCTTCCTCATGGGGGTGGTGAGACACTGGCACAGGTTGCCCAGGGAGGTGGTGGAAGCCTCATCCCTGGAGGTTTTTGCAGCCAGGCTGGATGTGGCTGTGAGCAACCTGCTGTAGTGTGAGGTGTCCCTGCAGGGTGGTTGGAACTGGATGATCCTTGAGGTCCCTTCCAACCCTGACAATTCTATGATTCTTTACTTTTCCCCCCTGTAGCATTATTGGTACAATTTTGATGTTTATCTAGCAGTTTGAAAGAATATTGGCAGTTGACTCCTGTCCTTGAGTTCACATTTAAAGATGGCTTCCTATCCTTTGTCTGGAGCAATGATGAAGCTTTTCCATCAGTAAAATCAAAAGGGGGAGTTTTGTTTTAGGAATCATCAGCAAGTGCTGATTCATGGCAATGGTGCTTCTGCATATAGAAACCTTCTGAGAAGAGGATCCACAGCCTAAGATCACAGAATCACAGGATCACAGAATTAACCAGGCTGGAAAAGACCTCAGAGATCATCCAGTCCAACCTATCACCCAACACCATCTAATCAACTAACCCATGGCACCAAGTGCCTCATCCAGGCTGTTTTTAAACACTTCCAGGGATGGTGACTCTACCACCTCCCTGGGCAGTCCATTCCAATGGCCAATCTCTCTTTCTGTGAAGAATTTCTTCCTAACACCCAGCCCAGACTTCCCCTGGTGCAGCTTGAGACTGTGTCCTCTCCTTCTGTCACTGGCTGCCTGGGAGACTAACCCCCACCAGGCTACAACCTCTCTTCCCAAGACTGTGCCAGTTCAGGGTTTTGTGTCTGCTTGACTTTGCCAATTTTGGTCTTCCTTCACAGCAATGCTTCAAACTTGTTAATTCCTTTCAGATGCAGAGAAGAAAGAGCAAACCCTATCATTATTTCCCCAGATAAGGCTTTACTTCCCCAGTAAATGCCAAGCATTAACAACCTCCTTGCTTCTCACAAGCACCAGGTGAACTCTAGACTTCTCTTTAAATGGGTTTTATCTCTTTGGTTTTGCTGTTTCTCCATTGCTAAGATGAGTCACTCTTAATGTTGCATAAACACATCTGAGATCTTGAAACTGCCTTTTCTTTGGCTGCAGTTCTCCAATTTGTGTGCTTAATTGTAGCAATTATTTGAGCAAATCAAAAGAACGGGTCTGAAAATGGGCAGAGTGGAGGTGTTGACTGGAAGGAAAGGTCTTTATTTCTCATTTGAAGGTGTTGACACCAGAAGATATTGAACTCCCTCAACTTTACTTAACCCCACTGAGAATCAATGCAACTTGGCACTTTGCTACAGCAGCATCAACTCATACTCATTTTTGCTTTGATATTTGTAGGAGGACCAAGCAGAGCAAGGGTGGAAAGACTGGGGGTGGATTTCTCCTTTGAACTCCTGTGAATTTTTTACTCCAGATTACCACTTGGAGCTCTCCTAATGTTTTCTCTGTGCTCAAGGCAATCAGTGGACAGAACAGAGAGAACTAGGACCGAGCAGAGCATTTATCTTGATAACATTCACTCTGCCAGCATCCAAGTTATTAAAAATGTCTTTCCAATTACTCTAATCTCTTTTAATTTGTGTCAGCAAAGCGAGGAAACTCAAGGTTTATAACACTGCAGATGCCTGGGTAGAAGTGTGCATTCCTAGTCCTTGAGTACTTTGTATATATTAGGTGACTCTTGAAGACTGGAATTGAAGATGAATCACCTATCCCATGACATCATGTAGATCAGTATACAACATTTTATCTAGACTGGTTTCCCTTGTGTTCTGCTGCCAGCCAAACTATTTTGCTGATTTGTTTTTAATTGGTTGATACTCACACAACAGAGCTCTTCAGCTCACAGCAGCAGTGTGCTTCTTCCAAATGCTGTTTCTAGGGCAAACAACTTGATAAAATGAATTTATTCTTTTCCCTTTCATCTCTGTGAAGCTTAAATATCCTGGCTTTCATTTATCCTGGAACAGCAGAGTCACAGAATGGTAGGGGTTGGAAGAGACCTCCAGAAATCATCGAATCCAGCCCCAGGTGACCCTAGAGAAGGTCACACAGGAACACATCCAGGCAGATTTTGATTATCACCAGACATGCAGACTCCATCACCTCTCTGGGCAGCCTGATCCAGTGCTTCACCAGCCTTAGATTAAAGAAGTTCCTCCTTATGTTTAGATGGAAGTTATCATGTTCAAATTTGTGCCCATTACTTCTTGTTCTGTCATTAGAAGCCACTGAAAAAAGACGGGTCTCATTCTGACAACCACCCTTTATGTATCTGTAAGCATTGATGAGATCCCCCCTCAGTCTTCTCTTTTCCAGACTAAAAAATCCCAATTCTTTCAGCCTTTCCTGATAAGAGAGGTGTTCCAGTCCCTCATCACCTTTGGAGCCCTTGTTGTACCCTCTCCAGCAAGTCCCTGTCTCTCTTGGGGACAGAACTGGGCACAATGCTCCAGATGTGGCCTCACAAGGGCAGAGTGGAGGGAGAGGTGAACTTCCTTGACCTTCTGGTTGCTCTCTTCTTGATGCACCCCCAGATGCCAGTGGCCTTCCCATTTGGGGTCAGAGATCCCAGCACTGTCAAACCAACTGCATATGTTGGGCTTCTTGCCAGAGTGGAGACTCATGCTATTGGTAGCTCTCATTAGGGCAATGAACCTGTGATCACAGAAGCACAGAATGATAGGGGTTGGAAAAGACCTCTGGAGATCATCCAGTCCAACCCTTCTGCTAAAGCAGATTCACCTGCAGCAAGTTCCACAGGAATACATTCAGGCAGGTTTTGATTATCTCCAGAGAAAGAGACTCCACAACCCTTCTGTCATCCTCAAATTAAATAAGATTTTCCTTATTATGGATGCAACATTTCTGCAGTAGTGCAGTTATGGAAGTAGCTTACATGTGGACATGCCATTTACCAAGAAAATTCACTTGCTGGGTATAAAAACCTAGGAGGAAGGTGGATTATGGCTCAGTTAGCAACTTCCAGAATGAGTGCTTCATCTGTCCTGTATGTGTTGTTCCCTTTAAGCTGCAAATTACTCATACATTAAAATGCTGTTGTAAAATAGCTCACAGTAAATTTCCTTGGCCCATAACTCCTTTAGAAATTAAGAAACTTACAAGATCTAGGGTCTCTTCCCATTTAATTTTTGTTTTAATTGCTTAAGTAGTAAATACTGATTAAGTAAATTAATAGCAATAATTAACATTATCAGCAACAATACAAATGGTAGCTAAAGAATCCTAGGAAGAAGTTCTATATGAGGGTGGTGAGGCTGTGGCATAGGCTGCACAGGGAGGCTGTGGATGTCTCCTCCCTGGAGGTGTTCAAGGTCAGGTTGGATGAGGCCTAGAGCTGCTGAGTTTTGTTGAGAGGTGTCCCTGCCCATGGTGGAGAGTTTAGTAATGGTCTAAGGACCATTACAACCTAAGCCATTCTATGATTCTATAATTTAAGAGTCAAAAATAATATTAATAGCAATTGGATTCATAAATATTTATTAAGTTAGTAGCAAAAAGAGCCAAGTTAGATGAGTGTCTTTGTAGTAACTTCATGATCCATGGGGTGGGAATCATCTCATGATTCCCACCCAAGCTCTTAAGAGCTGATGCTCTTCATGTCTGTAATGTGTATGGATACATCTGAGCTTAGAATTTCCTTTCAGGATGGAGAGAAATGGACACTTTCAAGGTGTGATTCATTTCCTCCCAAGATAGGATTTACCAGGATAAGGTTCTTTCCCAGGGGTCAGAAAGCTTAGATCTAAGGCTTATATCTTGCTGTTTTCAGTCAGGATAAATGGAGACTATTGCAATCTCCTGGAAGACACAAACCAAGCAATTGTCATATTGTCTCTCTAATAATTCTACAAAATGCTTTCCATATGGAAACTTTCCCAAGCATTTCAATATCTGATCTTTTCCCTGTGATTGATGGGAGCAGTAAACTACATGAACATGCTCAGAATTGCTTCACACAAATCATCTCCTAAACTGTTTTCACAAAATCATTTTGTCTTTTCATTACCAGAGAAGCTGTGCATTGAGCTTGAGAAGTGCAGGATTTAACTCACTGTTGCCAAGCAATCTCTCTCCAAAATAGGTGAAATTAATCTCATCTGAGGATTGTATTCTCAAAGCATCCAGTTTGAACTGTTGGAGTGGGTCCAGAGCAGGCCATGAAGATGATCAGAGGGCTGGAGATCATCTCCTATGGTGACAGGCTGCAAGAGTTGAGGATGTTCAGCCTGGAGAAGAAAAGGCTTTGGGGAGAACTTAGAGCAGCCTTCTAGTACCTGACGTGGGCTGCAGGAGAGCTGGAGAAGGGCTTTTTACAAGGGCTTGTAGGACTGCTGGAAGAGGGGAGATTTATCCTGGACATTAGGAAGAAGTTCTTTACTATGAGGGTGGTGGAACATTAGAAGAGATTGCCCAGAGAGGTGGTGAAAGCTCCATTCCCGGAGACATTCAAAGTCAGGTTTACCAGGGCTCTGAGCAGCCTGACCTTGTTGGGGATGCCTCTGATTTTGTTTCTTATGCATTTAGATTGGACTTAAGGAAAAATGTGGTTACTGAAAATGCAGCCAGACATTGGAACAGGCTGCCCAGAGTGGAGTCGCCATCCCTGGTGGTGCTCAGGAGACACCTGGGCATGGCACTTTGAGACATGCCTTGGTAGTGTTAGGTCTATGACTGGACTAGATGATCTTTGAGGGCTTTTCCAACCAAAACAATTCTATGGTTCTATGCTCAGTTGGAAATTGCATGACTTTCCTTTGCTTGCTTTTTGAGCTCTGCCAAAAACAATAATCAGAAAAGATCTCATTCTTAATAATAATTTTTTTAAGTAAAATTGAAAAAAAAACAAAAATCTGTTCTACATCTGTTGGGCTTCATCTTGGGAAACTGCCCAAATCAAAATCTGTGCTAAATTAATGTCTCTGAGGCAGGCAGCACAGCAAAGAAGTCTGATTGTTAGAGAAAAGGGTAAAGAGCTCTAAATCTTGAAGGCTTTGGTCGTAAAATTTGTACAATGAAAGAATGTGGCAGAGGGCAAAAGATTAAGATGAGAACATACTGGAAATAGTTCAGAGCTCAGAGTATTGGAGGAAGAGTGCTGAGAGCTGCCCAGGCATTACAATGAGATCTGACAATTTGTTAAGCATTCTTTTTTGTTGAGATCCCTCCTGTAAATCCACAGCAGGACCACATTGTTAAGTACTGCTGCAGATGTAGCCTTATAGATGTGTAAGATTTATTGTCAAGATTCTTAAAACACTTTAAGTCTTTGACAGCATCAATGTGTTGAGTTTTTTTCTTGAGCAGATTGTGAGCAGGACAACCCTTTCTTCTTAAAATAAATTTGAAAAAAGAAAAAAGGAAGAAAAAAAAGAAGATGAAGAAGAATCAGAGAAACACAGAACATTAGAGGTTGGAAGGGACCTCCAGAGATCAGCCAGTCCAAGCAGGATCACTTAGGGTAGTCTGCAGAGGAATGCATCCAGGTGGGTTTTGAAAGTCTTCAGAGGAGACTCCACAACCTCTCTGGGCAGCCTGTTCTAGGGCTCTGTCACCCTCACTGTAAAGAAGTTTCTCCTCGTGTTGAGCTGAAATCTTCTCTGTTCAAGTTTGAACCTGTTGTTCCTTGTCTTATCACTGTGAACCACCCCTTGACACCCCCCTCCACTTGACACCCACCCCTCAGCTATTGATAGATATTGATCAGATCTCCTCTCAGCCTTCTCTTCTCCAGACTAAACAGCCCCAGGGCTCTCAGGCTCTCTTCACAGGGGAGATGTTCAAGTCCCCTAAGCATCCTCATGGCTCTCCATTGGATTCTCTCCAGCAGGTCTCTGTCTCTCTTGAACTGGGGAGCCCAAAACTGGACACAGTATTGCAGGTGTGGTCTCAGCAGGGCAGAATAGAGGGGAGAAGAACCTCCCTAGCCCTGCTGGGCACACTTTTCTTGATGCACCCCAGGATCCCAGTGGCCCTCTTGTCCATAAAGAAAGCAATAAGACAGTCTGAATATGCAGTTCTTGTAGTCTCTGAATTATTTGCTGCTGATAGACCTTGCTTGGCTAGACTGCCATGTTACATCCCTAAAGGTGGTTGCATTTAAAGGAGAAAAAAGCCATCAAGACTTCCTCCTCTCCTGTGCTGCTGCTCCCATTCCTCTGTGTACCATAACAGGGCTGATGTTGAGCCCACAACAAGTTCTCATTGCCTGCCAACCACAGCCCCAGCCCCTTGCGTGTCTGTGCTTGGTGCAGCACAGCATGCTCCTTTACTGTGAGCTTAGACCTGGAAGTATTGAAGGCTTCAAGGTCTGTGATATGTGAAAAGCTCCAGATGTGAACTGGTGAAAGGTTGCTGCTTTTGCACAAAGCTCTCTGAGCAGCTCCACAGACCATGGAACTGGTTGTACCAAACAGATGCTACCCTCTTAGTTACTCGGGTTCACTGAGAGAAGTGTGAGACAGCAACTAATCTATGGCCATGGAAATGCCTTATTGAAGAACATGATCTGCATCTTGAACTTTCCCAAGACTTGCAACTCTTTGCACATTCAACATGCTGGACTTGAGTTCTTCTGTAAAGAATATGAGAAGTGGCTCCAGTCACCTCATGTAATGCTCAGTAGGGTTCTGATTTAGCAAATATCTCTTGGATGATGCATTTATCAGCCCAAATGATGCATTTATCAGACCAATGATGGTGCATTTATCAGAAAAATGATGCATTTATCAGACCAATGATGGTACATTTGTCAGACCAAAACCAACCCAGGCCCACCCAGTAGTGTAAGGTATCCCTGCCCATGGCAGGGGGGTTGGAACTAGCTGATCCTTGAGGTCCCTTCCAACCCTAACAATTCTATGGTTCTATGATGCACCATGCTGAGGGCTCTGAATCAGCAAAGATGGCAGAGCTGTACAGGGAGTTGGCTTATGACTTATCATGGGAGTTTTGAATTGCTCTGCCTATTCAAAAAGGTTGCCAAGAGGTAGCATGGAGTGGTGACTCTCAGTCCTGCTCTACATAGGCTCCTGATACCTGTCTGCTGGATAGAAAATTTATTATAGCAGGTTGGGAAGGAGTTAAAATAGACCAGGAACATAGGATGGTCTTCTGTTCTGGTGAGACCCCACCTGCAGTGCTGGGGCCAGCTCTGGCATCCTCAGCACAGCAGAAACATGGAGCTGTTGGAACAGGGCCAGAGGAGGCCACAGCAATGCTGGGAGGGCTGGAAGCCCTCTGCTGTGAGGCCAGGCTGAGAGAGTTGGGGTTGGTGAGCCAGAGAAGAGAAGGCTCCAGGGAGATCTTCTGGTGGCCTTTCAATACTTAAAGAGGAGATCAGAAAGTTTGGGACAGAGATTTTATCAGGGCCTGTTGTGACAGGACAAGGGGTGATGGTTTGAAATAAAAGAGGGGTATTCAAGGTAGAAGGAAGATATTTTTCACCCTGAGGGTGGTGAGACCGTGGCCCAGGTTGCCCAGAGAGGTGGCAGATGCCCCATCCCTGGAACCATCCCAAGTCAGGTTGTTGGGGCTCTGAGCAACCTGCTCTAGCTGCAGATGTCCCTGCTGACTGCAGGGGGGTTGGACTAGATGACTTCAAATGTCCCTTCCAACCCAAACCATTTGATGATACTGTGATTTACACTCAATACATATTTTCTGCTCTTTAAATGAATCTCTGATATTTATCTCCCTCCATTTGTCTTATCTTGCATCTACTGAAACAGGTGTTTGAAACTTCTCATTTTGGCTCCTAACCTTGTAAAAATAAGACATGTCTCTTACATTACCCCTTGTGAAGGCTGATTGATATCAGAGGGGTCACATCCATCACTTCATTACCATTTCCCATAAATCTTACAGGTGATATTAATGCAACAATATTAAGCAGACAATGAATTGAATTGGACTTGAAAAATAATAATTCTGAGTTCACCACCATGCTTTTTTAAAGCAAGCTTATAAGAACTGTGTTTTCCTTTTAGCATGATGCATCATCCCATTATATCAAACAAATAACCAACAAAAAATAGAAGGTGCAAGACACAATTATTGACTCAGTCTGGCCTGAAGGAATAGAATTCTCTTTCAGCCAAACAAGACAGCACAGAATTTTTTATTCCTTGCATTTCATTATTTGTGACTCATCTCTGGCCAACCCAATTACCATCCTAAATCCTGCAACTGCTTTCAAAACTCATTTCACATCATTGGAGACAATGATGCCTAAAGCAAACGAGTAGTAAATTAAAGCAGGAGGTGTTACCAAGGCATTAAGAAATTTAGGACTGAGAACTGGCTTTCCCAGGGGAAAAAACCCAAGCAAATAAATAAATAACAAGAGTTAAAACAAAGCAGCAGGTCCTTACATCTCAGGTAAAAACAGTCACATGAAACCTGTGCAGAAGGCTGAAGAGAACCCATTTATTTATTTATTTTAGGAAGAAGGAAATTGAAATACAATAGAGATTAATTCAGTAGCACCTCAGCAGACTGAACGTTTTGGGGCACTTTTGAAAGAAAAAAATCTGTTCTTTTGGTTTGGTTGAAGTTGTTTCAGTTTGTCATTGCTGTAAAGCTCCAGCTGTAAAGCTGCCTTTGTAATTTGGGAAGCCTTTCACATGGTGAGCAACAGGGAAAGCGATGCCACATGAAGCAAGAGCTTTGGCAATGACGGTCTGGAGCTCCTTTTCATCTCACTAAATGCACTAACCTTGCATTTCATGCAAATCCTTAAACATGATGCAATCCATCTTCAGCTCTTTGAGTAAGAGGACAAGGGTGTTTGGGCTGTTCTTGATCAACTTGGATTACTGCATCTCTGCACAAAGTAATTCAGTTGGAGATGTCCCTGCTCACTGCAGGGGTGTTGGACAAGATGACCTTCAAGCACCCTTCCAACCCAACGCGTTCTCTATTTCTATGACTCTGACTGCTTGGAGAGAAACTTTCTGCTGATGTCAGGACTATTGTGCCTTCTGATATTAAAGCTGATTTCTAAAGAAACCCATTATCAAGTTCCTCACAGTATCACAGTAGTACAGTACATTAGAGGTTGGAAGGAACCTCCAGAGATCATCAGGTCTAACCCCCCTGCTACAGCAGAATCACTCAGGGTAGTATACACAGGAATGCATCCAGGTGGGTTTTGAAAGCCTCCAGAGAAGGAGACTCCACAGCCCCCCTGGGGAGCCTGTTCCAGGGCTCTGTCACCCTCACTGTAAAGAAGTTTGTCCTCATGTTGAGCTGAAATCTTCTCTGTTCAAGCTTGTATCCATTGTTCCTTGTCTTATTACTGTGCACCACCCAAAAGAGCCTGGCCCCATTCACTTCACACCTACCCTTCAGATATTTATATACATTGATGAGATCTCCTCTCAGTCTTTTTTGTCCAGACTAAACAGCCCCAGGGCTCTCAGTCTCTCTTCACAGGGGAGATGCTCAAGTCCCCTAATCATCCTCATGGCTCTCCATTGGATTCTCTCCAGCAGGTCTCTGTCTCTCTTGAACTGGGAAGCTCAGAACTGGACACAGGATTGCAGGTGTGGTCTCAGCAGTGCAGATCAGAGGGGTAGAAGAGCCTCCCTAGACCTGCTGGACACACTTTTCTTGATGCACCCCAGGATCCCATTGGCTTTCTTGTCCACAAGGGCACATTGTTGTTCCATGCAGAACTTGCTGTCCAGCAGCAGTCCAAGGTCTTTCTCTGTGGAGCTGCTTTCCAGCAGGGCAGCCTCTAACCTGTTCTGGTGCTTGTTCATCCTCAAAGATGAATATGCAAATTTTATGGTTAGAATTTAGCCTACCCCTGTTATTTGGGCTTTCTTTGTTTTTTTCAGCTCCTAATCTTTGTTATCCAGCAGAAACCAGACTTGAATATATAAAATATTTCCATGTTTCTTGATGGCATGGACATTCAGTGGGTTTTAGTTTTATTTTTTGTCCCAAGACAAAAAAACTTCTTTTTCCCCTCCAGTAGAAGCCTAGAGCTGTTAGCTGTGATGAATATAAACAAACAAACAAAAAAAAAACAACAAAGGTAAGAATTCATTGTTTGCACTGAAAAACAGGGTTCTGGTTCAATGATGTGTAACTTTCAAATTCAGCAAAGAGCATAAGTGCTCAGATGGAGCAACATCCTCCTGCAATATAACAGAGCAGAGCCTCTGGTGACAATCTAATTCGAGCTGTTGTTTAGTCCTAGAGCCTTACAGGAACCTAAGCAAACTGTAAACAGAAAGATTTTATGTGCATGCAGTTTTGAGGCCCTTTGAAAGGTGATGAGGAGGTGCTTGAGCCAGGTCCAGAGCACCCCAGACTCCAGGCAGGATTACACCTAGACTTGCAGTTTCATCTTGCTTTATCCAGCAGTATTTTTTCAACAAAGAAAGTTCTATAGGGTCTGTATTTACAGCTCTTCACCTCCCCTTGATTAAACTTTAGTCTTTAGACAAAGTCAAACCAAATTTGTCCTGATCTTGCAGCCCCCTCAGATTATGGCTAGAGCAGAAGTATGGTGAGGAATGCTGAAGGACCTGGGGTTGTTTAACCTGGAGAAAAGGAGACTGAAAGGAGATGTTCTCACTCTCCACAACTCTCTGAAAGAGGGTTGGAGACAGGTGGGGTTGGTCTCTTCTGCCAAGGAACGAGTGATAAGACAAAGAAGAAATGTCCTCAAGTTGCACCAGGGGAGGTTTAGGTTGGATAGCAGAAGAAAATTCTTTGCTGGAAGGGTTGTCAAGCCCTGGATCAGGCTTCCCAGGGAAGCGGTTGAGTCCCCATCTCTGGAGGGATGTAAAAGCCATCTAGACATGGTGCTGAGGGACATGGTTTAGTGGTGACCTGGTAGTACTGGGTTAACAGTTGGACTTGATCTTAAAGGTCTTTTCCAACCAAAATGATTCTATTATTCTGTGGCGGACTTCTGTCTTTAAAAGCTGTGCAAGAGAGTAGACACAGGAAGGTAACTAACAGGTGAAAAATTCATGTCTGCTTGCTTTATAGTGACTTGTTTCTGTGGCTCAAACTTGTCTTGTGATACTTATTTTAAATGGTATCTTGTGTAGGAAGCTGAGAATTGGAAGCACTGTAAGGTTCTTGTATCTTTGCTATGAAGTGGAAGACATTTTAGATGTATTGTAGACAGGAGAAAAATCCTTTGAGGATCCCACTCTGACACACTGGGAGCTTTACAATTAATCAGCTGGATGATCACAGGATCAGAGAACGTCAGGGACCTCTGGAGATCTTCATGTCATGCCCCTGCTGGAGCAGGACCATAGAATCCAGCACAAGTCACCAGACAGGACTTGAAAGTCTCCAGAGAAGGAGACTCCACAATCTATCTGGGGAGTCTGTACCAGTGCTCTGAGACCTTCACAGTGAAGAAGTTCCTCCTCATGTTGAGGTGGAACCTCCTGTGCTGTGGTTTCTATCCATTGCCCCTTGTCCTATCCCAGGGTGCAGCTGAGCAGAGCCTGTCCCCTCCCTCCTGACTCCCAGCCCTCAGATATTTACAAACATCTATTAAATCCCTTCTCAGGCTTCTCCAGACTGAACAGCCCCAGGTCTCCCAGCCTCTCCTCATAGGGCAGTGCTCCACTCCCTTCATCATCCTGGTAGTCCTCCCTTGGATTCTCTCCAGCAGATCCCTGTCCCTCTTGAACTGGGGAGCCCAAAACTGGACGCAATATTCCAGGTGAGGTCTCAGCAGGGCAGAGTAGAGGGGGAGGAGAACCTTCCTCAATCTGCTGGACACATTCCTCTTGATGAACCCCAGGATCCCATTGGCCTTCTTGGCCACAAGGGCACATTGCTTTCCCATGGAGAACTTGTTATCCACCAGGACTTCCAGATCCTTCTCCACAGGGCTGCTCTCTAGCAGATCACCTCCTAACCTGTACTGCTGCAGTTTATTATTCCTTCCCAGATGAAGGACTCTGGACTTATCCTTGTTGAACCACATTAAATTCCTCTTTGAGCTCATAAATGTAACAAATAAGTGTGCCAAGCATGACAAGTGTTCTACTTTCCCCTGGGTGTGTTACCTGATTAAGATTGATTTACTATCCAGGTCCCTGTTGGGTTGAATAAAGTTCTCTCAGGCACATCATATTTCATGCAACTGGATGAAACTCTCCAAAACAAAACAAAATAAAAAGAAAGAAGAAAAGAAAATGTTAAAAGAAAAAAGTAAAACAAACATAGGCATGAATCCAGTCTTTTATTCATTACCCTGAAAAGTTACAATCTGGGATTCCTGCAAAGCCAGATGACATTTTGAGAGAAGAAATGTACCATAAAATAACAGAGTCATCTTTTTCAGGGAGCTTCGTTGATAGCTATGGATGCACCCTCACACTGACTTTGTGCTCTGCTTGGCACCACAAAGACAAGTAAATGTATTGTTTACCCCAAAGTGGCCAAGACAGTGTTTCTGCAAAAGGACAAAAGGGATTTTTAGCATCACAAAACCACCAAAGAGTGAGATCTGATTCTTTATGGAAGTAGATAACCTTTTAAGTGACACAAATCTCCAGGGCAGGAGCATCTCATAGCTGAAAGAAAGAGAAAGCAGATTTAAAGATCCTCTCTCAAAAGAACAAAATATCTTCCCCTACAGTGAACTGCTGTAGAAGCTGGAAGCTTGATGGGAAGGACCATAAAGGTTAATAAATACATTTTCTTTAATAACAGCTTTAAGTGCTTTCATTTAACAATGATCAGTGTTAATTAAATCCCTCTGAGACTGAATAACATCCAATAGGAGAATTGCACTGGGAAGATGCATGAGACAACAAAGCCAGCATTAGGTTCCAGCTCCTGATGCTCCTTCTTCCCTGTTGGTTTTTGGAGAATTAGGACTGGAAAGTTGGTTATGGGGAGCAAACCTCTTCTCCATATTTGCACCAATCTTCTCCTGCTTGGAGTCTGTGGTCAAAGCAAACCACACTTCCTTTAGTGGTGCTGTGGCCAGTGAGCCTGTACTGCACTGCTTCATGTCTCTAACATTTCAAGGTAGAAAATCATAGAACTCTTTTGGTTGGAAAAGACCTCTAAGATCATCCAGTCCAACCACCAACCTAAGACCACCACTGCCATTAAACCATGTCTCAGAGTGCCATGCCCACAAGTTTCTTGAACACCTTCAGGGATGGTGATACCACCACCAGCCTGGGCAGCCTGTTCCAGTGCCTGACCACTCTTATCTCTTCTGAAACATTTCAGTTCTATGTTGAAATCAGCTGGGTTGGGACCCCTTTATTTTCTCAAAACACTCTTTTGAAGACACCTAATGCATGTGGTGTGAGCTCTGAGAATGCCTCTAAAGAAAGAACCATCAAGATGCACAGTGGTGCCGTGCCCATCTTGACCAATGCATGTAGAACAGATAGATGCTTGTGGACAAACTCTTCCTAAAACTGCAGAAATGGCCACGAAGAACACTCCTTTCTGCAAAGTTAAGATGTTTAGGAAGAGTTTAGGCTTGATCTTCGAAAGAAGTTCTTCACAGCAAGAGAGATTGCCCGTTGGAATGGGCTGCCCAGGGAGGTGGTGGGGTCAGTGTCCCTGGAGGTGTTTAAGCAAAGCCTGGATGAGGCACTTAGTGCCATGGTCTGGTTGATTAGATAGGGTTGGGAGATTGGCTGGACTTGATGGTCTTGGAGCTCTCTTCCAACCTGTTTGATTCTGTATTCTGATTCTGTAGTTTTGCATGCAACTGCAAGGTCCTGCACCTGGATTGGGGCAATCTCCAGTATCAATACAGGCTGGAGAATGACGTGCTGGAGAGCAGCCCTGTTGAGAATGCTTTGGGGGTGCTGCTGGCCCTTTTTGTTTTCCTTGTTTTCTTCTTTCTTTTCTCTTCTTTCAGCAGTAATGTCAGAATATCCCTGCCTGTGCCATAGGCTTGACAGCATGGTCTGAACCATGCCAAAGACTACCCACATAGCACCTAAAAATATCCATCACATGGTCTTGGGATGATGCAGCTTCATATTGGCACCTGAACTGATTGCCCAGGTGGGGGTTTTGAAAGGGATTTGGATTATTTATCTCCCCCAGATATTTTAATTCAGCATAAAGCAGATCTGATGTTATTACACAGGGCTCAGGTGAGAAGGAATCTAGTTGTGAAGCATGGAAAATTCTTCATTAGCAGGTTTGTCTGAGCAAGAAATAAGTCATTATCTTGCAAGCACTTCATGCTTTCCCTTTGCTGGAGGATTTTAATTGGCAAAATATTTCAGTGCTTAGTGGCTGCAAATACTAGGTGTTATTTCTGTTTTCCCCACATCCTGAGAAAAATGTATCATCACAATCTTCATTACTTCCCATCCAGGCAATAGTTGCCATTTATCACTACCATTTTAAACTTTTGGACTTGGATCTACCTGATACTTTTTTGTTTTGTTTTGCTGTCAAATGATACATTCTGGAGCAGGAATATGCCAATTTATGGCAAAGAAGTGGAGATATTGGTGTTTTAACTGCTGTATTAAAA
Source organism: Indicator indicator (assembly GCF_027791375.1). Lineage (NCBI taxonomy): Eukaryota > Metazoa > Chordata > Aves > Piciformes > Indicatoridae > Indicator > Indicator indicator. The sequence goes on along the minus strand of NC_072032.1, from coordinate 3,683,838 downwards.
GGTCAGTGGTTAAAACATGAGCCAGCAGTGTGCCCAGGTGGCCAAGAAGGCCAATGGCATCCTAGCCTGGATCAGGAATTGTGATGCCAGCAGGAGCAGGGAAGTCATTCTGCCCTGTACTCAGCTCTGGTTGGACCACACCTTGAGTCCTCCATCCAGTTCTGGGCTCTTCAGTTTAAGAAAGATGTTGAGATGCTGGAACATGTCCAGAGAAGGGGAACAAGGCTAGTGAGGGGTCTGGAACACAGCCTTAAGAGGAGAGGCTAAGGGAGCTGGGGGTGTTTAGCCTGGAGAAGAGGAGGCTCAGGGCAGACCTCATTGCTCTCTACAACTACCTGAAGGGAGGTTGTAGCCAGGTGGGGGTTGGGCTCTTCTCCCAGACAACCAGTGACAGAATGAGAGGACAGTCTCAAGCTGCACCAGGGGAGGTTTGGGCTGGATGTTAGGAAGAAGTTCTTCACAGAAAGGGAGATTGTCCTTTGGAATGTGCTGCCCAGGGAGGTGGAGTCATCATCCCTGGAAGTGTTTAAAATAAGCCTGGATGAGGCTCTTAGTGCTATAGTTTAGTTAATTAGATGGTGTTGGGTGATAGGTTGGACTTGATGACCTTGAAGGTCTTTTCCAACCTGGTTAATTCTGTGATTCTGTGAAAATGTAAAGCAGGTCCTGGGACCAGTACCTAAGTATGCTCATAGGACTGGATTTTTCAGTGACAGCAATACAGACATATATCTAGAAGTCTCAGGTCTCTGACTGAGTAAGTCTCAATTTTTATTGTTTTCTTCTGCACACCTAGGTGGATGCATCCCTCTCCAGAATCCAACCTGAAGGTTACAGGTTTACAGAGACAGAAAGGACTGAAGGCAAGCTTCCCAGTTTCTAGGCACTCTACATTCCCGTGTGTTGCTTAAGTGACCTCAACCCCAGTCCTGAAAGAAAATAATGACCACCACTGCATTTTGCCAGAGGTCTGATTTTGTTGCAGAGTAGCTGTATTTTTGGATAATCACAGAACACATCAGGTTGGAAGGAATCCTCAAAGTTCATCTTGTCCAACCTCCCTGCAGTGAGCAGGGACACCTCCAACTAGATCAGGGTGCTCAGAGCTTCTGTTCTCCAGACATCAGCTAGAGGCTGCTCAGATGGGCAGAGGGATGTGGTTTGCCTTTTAGTATCCCCTGAGGTACTTTTATCTGTATTCCACCTAGTCTAGACTAAGAAGAGGGCTGCAGTACCAGCTCAGGGTTTCACTACAATTTTCTTGGCCTGATTTTGCCTTCCTGTTTTATGGCAAACCTGACCTTTCCTCACTGCAGTAGGTAGCCTAGAATCACAAAATGGTTTGGATTGGAAAGAAGCTTTAAAGGTCATCTTGTCCAACCCCCCTGCAGTAAGCAGGCACATCTGCAACTAGAGCAGACTGCTCATAGCCTTATCTGACCTGACCTTGAAGTGTGTCAGGGATGGGACATCTACTACAGTTCTGGGCAACCTGGACCAAGCTCTCACTACCCTCACTGCAAAATATCTCTTCCTTCTCTCTTGTCTAAATCTACCTCTTTCAGTTAAAAACCATCACTCCTTGGCTTGTCACAACAGGCCACACGCTGAGTGCAGAGAGGGTTGTGCTGCTCAGCAGATTGCTTTTAGTGGTTTATGTAGTGTCACTGACAGGATGGAGCAACAACCACAGTGGGGAATCTACTACAGACTTGTTTTCAGCAGTGGCTGCTCTAGCACCATGTCCTAGCTGTAGTCCTGTCACTGTGGCTGTTGGGATGTAACCTGGCATGGGCAGGTCACCAGACCGGAGCAACTCTGCACATGGAAAAGTAGGAACAAAAGAAAGGGACCTCTGCATTTAGGCACTGCTAGGATTAGGCAGCCTTGATTTGTTGGAAGTGTATTCAGTCAGTCATTTGAGAAGATGAACCAAATAATTCCCTTTGATAATTATTAACCAGTGTTTGTTTAGCAGCAATCTTGAGGAAGCTCCATCTTAAGAAACCCAATCACAGCCTGGGCCGCATCAAGAGAAGCACAGCCAGCAGGGCCAGGGAGGTGATTCTCCTCCTCTACTCTGCTCTGGTGAGACCCCACCTGGAGTACTGTGTCCAGTTCTGGATCCTCTATTACAGGAAAGATCTGAAGGTGCTGGAATGTGTCCATAGAGGGGCCACGAGGATGAGCAGAGGGCTGGAGCTCCTCTGCTGTGACAACAGACTGAAAGAGTTGGGGCTGTTCAGTCTGGAGAAGAGAAGGCTCTGAGGAGACCTTCCAATGGCCTTCTAATATCTGAAGGGGGCTACAAGAAAGCTGGGGAGGGACTTTTTAGGGTGTCAGGGAGTGATAGGACTGGGGGAATGGAGCCAAACTAGAAATGGGGAGATTCAGATTGGATGTTAGGAAGAAATTCTTCCCCATGAGGGTGGTGAGAGACTGGAAGAGGTTGCCCAGGGAGGTGGTGGAAGCCTCATCCCTGAAGGTTTTTGCAGCCAGGCTGGATGTGGCTGTGAGCAACCTGCTGTAGTGTGAGGTGTCCCTGCCCATGGCAGGGGGCTTGGAACTGGATGATCCTTGAGGTCCCTTCCAACCCTGACAATTCAATGATTCTAAGACAGGAATCCCACTACATCTGGTGCTGTTCAAGATGAGAGCAAGGAGACCCTAGGACTAGCAACACTGTGACTTCATCAGCATCATCTTCTGCTGTAAGGAAAAGAAACCAACCCAACCAACAGCTCCAGTGAGGAGGAGAGAACTACTTTCCTTTTACACACTTACTTCCAAAGTGATTTCATAAGCAAACTGAAGATCCTTCCAAAGTATGAAAGAAGCATAGTGCTCCTGTTTTTTAATAGTATCTGATTGCTTCTCATTCAAGCTGAGACATAATAGGAGAATTAATTAAACCAAATGTCACTGTAGCCATATCTAGAATGAATCTTGGTGCCCTAAAACACTCCAAAAAAACTGACACAAGAGAAATTGTATTTAAAGGTTATGGCATTTAGGAAGTACTTGGTAAAGGGCAACAACATAAATCACACCAGCAGTTTTAGGTACTTGAAGTAACCATTTATTTATACACAGTGATACTCTCTGGGCACCCAGGCTTGGAGTGTGGCCTGCTGTGTCCTAGGCTTTGCAGACACTTGGCAGGATGGCCACTCTTCCACAGAATTCCCGGTATGAATAAGTCAGACAGCATGGTATGAAATTCCTGGCTTAATAAATTGCATCTAAACTCCTCAGATCGCTCCCAGCACCTCACTACAAGGGAAGGAGAGATGTAAGGTACTGCTCAGAAATAAGAACTGATGGCTACTAGTGAGGAGTCCCTCACTTCTCTGCAGGAGAAGGGTCACTTGGAAGCCCATGATGGCTTATTTTACTCTACACACATTGCCAGCCTTTGGAGGGTGAAAATCCCACCTGGGTCATTAGCTCCACTCTCTGATGAGTACTGACCACAGAGTATCAGACATTAAGCCCTGCAGCAGCTCCAGAAAATTGAGCTTGTGTGCCACAGCATGCAAACCACTTCTTGGTATTTGACTAGGAGGAAGCTTTCAAACTTCTGTGATCAAGGAGAAGGGAATGTAGGGCTAAAAAAGGCAAGAATTTGTAGATAGACCTTAAGCACCAGTTACCCTTGTAAAACCCAGCTGTCATTCCCAGGCTGCCTGCAGAACAAGTATTTGCTGTTGCATTGTAACTTGACATGGACAGAAAGGAGGGGATAAGGTCATCCATTCCAGCCCTCCTATCACCTCCTCTCTGCTCTTCCCAGGCTCACTAGTTTTCACCTCTCCAATGCCATTCATACCTACATCTGCTGCCTTTGAACATGCAACAGCCAAGCCTGCAAATTTGTCTTGTTCACAGCCCAGTGCAACCTACAGCTCTCTTCACACCAGATCATTTCACCTCTCTCTCCCCTTCCATTCCTATTCCTCTCCCTCCAGATCAGATAGTGTTTGATAACCTTATCCCACATGAATCTAAGGACTAATAATGAAAGCCACAGTTGTGATATGACAGAGATTTTCTTCAGGTGCAGATTTCGGTCTGTTCTTTTACTGGAGAGGGTCTGTGTGTTCCCCATAACCATAGAGGTCATCCTCATATGGGTAACCATCATCTGAACATCAGCCTTTCCTGGCCATTATCTTCCTCTCTGAAAGCAAAGAACTCTCTGCCAGCTCCTGCCTGATGGTGACAATGAAGAGAAACCAAGGCAGAGAATGAAGCTGTGGTGAAGAGCCTAAGTGTCCTGCCATGGAACAGGTCTTTTTGGACTCTTGTGGGGTTTTTTGGTATCTCCATCTGGTAGCTACTCGAAGCTTTCGTGATGGAAGGAGGCAAAATATTTTGATCACATTCATTATCTTCATGATGAGCACAGGGGAAAGGTTAAAATCTGGAGTGAAGGTTCAGCATATGGTTAGTTTGGCTATTCTGGCAAATTTAGTAGAGGCTTCTTCTTTCTGACCTTTTGTCTTTACCACTTCTGCAAGAGAGGCTTTGTAGAGGAGGCTCTCCTCCCATGCCTGTAAAGGTTGTTTGACATGATGCACCTCAACAGGTTGATTGTGTTCCTTTCTGTGCCACTCAGCAGTCAGTGATGCCAACATGCCTTAGGAAGCTTTGGTCTTGCAGCTGAAGAAACAAACTGGAGCAAGCTTAGCTCACTTTTGCACACCCCCTGGTTCATACCCACTTGTTTATAGCTCTACACTATTGAGCTAAACTCCATCTGCCTATTTTAAAAGCAGATGGACAAAAATATCTCAGCACCAGACACAAATTGTCATCAGTGGTATCCATGTGGCAACATTAAAAAAAAAAAAAAAAAAAAAAAAAAAAAAAAAAAAAAGACATGGAAAAGGTTCAAGGCAAAGAACTCAGGAAAAAAAAATCACTAAAATTTTTAGCTATTTTGGCAAAAGTCCTTACAAAATGCAGTCACAAACTATAATGAGCATTTACTTTCCAGCTTATCCTAGGACAGAAATTCCCTTCAAACTTCTAAACCATTTGTGTTAATATACCCTTGAAACATATCACAGTGACTAGTACAGAACAACATTCACTGCACAATATTAACAGGAATTCTTCTCTTTCCCAGCTTAAATGTATTCCCTGTTGATTTCTATCCAAATGATGATTGTCCTTGGATTAGCAATATGCACCCAGGCTATCAGGGTCAGGACAGGGTAGCTGCACTCATGGCTCTGTGTCATGGTTTAGAGCAGGGCAGATTCTCTCTTTCACCTCTTCCAAAAGGGGAAAAAAACAGTAGCTCACCCAAAGGATTGGATAGGATTAGGAAGTTTAAATGGAAAGGCTGTTCACAACTATGTGCAGCAGTACAAAGCATATAAAATAGACCAAAACCCATAGCCTGGCCTTAACACAGAAGCTCATTAAGACAAAGCTTAACACAAACCTGCCTCTAAAGCAGGCTAACAAACCCAGGCTTTCATGCCCCTTCCCTACCAAGCCTCTCTACCCTCCATACCACACCACTGTGACACAGCTAAGATTCAACTTGACAACTCCAGGCCCCAATTAGGCGGCTCCAAGCCTAATTGTGAGCATGGCCAAGGCCAACACCAGACCTCACTCCTCTGCAAGAGATAAGAGCCTGGATGTCTTCCTGGGAGGAGAGAGGGAGGGAGAAGAGAAAAAACCTGAATCTGCTGCCAGTTTTATAGGGGTGCAGGACTTATGGGTGTGAAATACAGCTTCCAGTCCACCTGCTGGACACTCTGGACCTTCTGGAGGTCTATACTTTGTGGTTCTTAAAGGCACCCACATCCTCTAAACTACCACACTCTGAAAAGAAGTTGGGTTTGAGTCAATGCAAGAAGAGGAGGAGTCAGGGAGCTGGAGTTGGAATGGAAATGTCAGGTGAAAAAAAGGGGATCACATTTTCCTTTCAAATTACTCAGCTTGGAGAGTGACAGAAGTTTCAGGTCTAAAAGACCTTTTGTTTTCTGCAAGTTTTCAGCATCTAACAGTCATGGGTTGTACTGGAAGCTCTTCTGCTTCTTTTAGCTGTTCTGTAACTTTCATGAGAGGCAGACAGCTCAGCAATAATATCCACTATGTCATGCAGTTCTTCAAAGACTTGCACAAATACTAGGGAATATGCTGGAAGATTAGGGAGAAAACTAGAGTTAAACACAGCTGCATCTTGGATAATATTTTAAACCACAAGTTTTTACAAGAGATGTCATTAAAAATGGGAGGAGAAAATTCTTGCTGTAGAGTACATTTGTCAGTCAAACCATTTATGTGCCTTGGTCTGAGGTGGTGTCTATGTATAGCACTTCAGATTGACAGGCAAGTTCCAGCTCTGTGGATGCAACAACCTATTTTGGGATAATAATGTGGGTTTTGATTGGCAGCTTGGCAATGGCAGAATTCAGCCATCCACATACTCTTCTCATACCCTGGTTATCTGCTGCTATATTCCTCTATTGTTGTACAGACCCAAGCTGTCAATAAAAAATGGGTCTAGTGCTCTGTACACAACCAGCACAGTCCAGAGGAGCTGAACATCAAAGGAAGAACATTAAAAAGCAATAAAAAGGAATAAAATAACATAAAAATGTAATATTCTACCCTCTGTGACTGACTGGCTGCATCCTGAGCAGCAGGACTGCTGTTTCCAAGTCCTTTCCAAAGTGTAACTTTGGCAGTATAACCCTGGCACTGTTTATAACTTCAAGGATCACATAAAAGAATCCCAGAGAGAATTGTTTTGGTTGGAAAAGACCTTTAGGACCATCAAGTCCATCCATTCTCTAACTCTAGCTAGGCTGGTGCTAAACTATGTCCCTCAGCACCACATCTGAAGGGAGGTTGTAGCCAGGTGGGGGTTGGTCTCTTCTCCCTGACAACCAGCAGCAGAATGAGGGGACACAGTCTCAAGTTGTGCCAGGGGAGGTATAGGCTGGGGGTTAGGAGGAAGTTCTTCTTACGAGAAAGAGAGAGAGAGTGTCCATTGGAATGTGCTGCCCATGGAGGTGGTGGAGTCGCCGTCCCTGGAGATGTTCAAGAGAAGCCTGGATGAGGCACTTAGTGCCATGGTCTGGTTGATTGGATAGGGCTGGGTGATCAGTTGGACTGGATGATCTTGGAGGTCTCTTCCAACCTGGTTGATTCTATGATTCTGTGATCTCTGCCTCTTTGAAACACCTCCAGGGATGAGGATTCAACCACCTCCCTGGGCAGCCTGTTCCAGTCCTTGAGAGCCTTTTCAGCGAAGTTTTTTTTCTAATAGCCAACCTAAACCTCCTCTAAGCTTGTTGTTTTTGTTTGGTTGGGGTTTTTTTGTGTTAGGATTTTACTGCCTTGTTTGAAAGACAACTCTGTGGCCAAAGAGAACAGGTAACATCACTTAATGCTGTCCAAAACCGGACATGGCTATTAAACCCCAAGATATCTTACAAAGCTGAGTTCCACCACAGGTGGTAGAAGACATCCACTGCCTTTGCTAGAAAGTGTTCAGCTTGTAAGACTTTTTTCTTCAATTCATTGCTTGCTTTCCTTTTCTGCAGTAAACCTTGACATATGTTTTGCTAGGAAGGCTGCAAAGTTCTGTTCAAAATGCAGAAAACATTTTGATACCTTTGGTGAGCACAAACCACAACTGTAAAAAAACAAAAACCAGAACAAAACAACCCCCCAAAAAAACCCCAACAAACAAAATAAAGACCAAACCAAACAAAAAACCCACAAACAAAAAACACAAGTAAAAACAAAACCAAACCAAACAAAACCCCAAAAAAACAAATAAAAACCCATAAAAACACAAACAAAAACCAAACCAAACCAAACCAAACCAAACCAAAACAAAAATCCCAAACCCCACAAAAACACAAACAAAAAACAAACAAAACCAAAACAAACAAAACAAAACAAAAAAACCCAAACAAACAAAAACCCAAAAAAGGCAAAAGAAACCCCAACCAAAGGAATAAAAGAAGTATTTATCTTATTAGAATAAAGTGCTTGTGTAGTTATCTTCATGATTTCACTCAGATCACACCTAGAGGCTTTCTTTTGTTCTTCTTAATTAATATTTTGAGTATAAATGAATGATTTATACCTTGGTGATAAAATTTTAAGCTGAAGGAAGCTAATGCAGGTGAAATAATTAAATTTAAGAATTTCCATGCAACTCAGAAATTGCACTGGGATGTAGATTCATTTGGTGATATTCCCTCAAGACACTCAGAATTGAGAGTGGGGAATGGTTTTGCTAGATGCTGCAAGAGTTTAAGTAGGAGAAAAAACATTTCAGCAAATAGATGTGAGGGAGTTGTGTGGCTGTGGTACAGACTTCAAGAAAAAGCTGGTCTTGCCTTTTTATTTCCTGGCATTGCTCAGATAAGGAAATGAGAACAAAATCATTTAATCACACCCACTTTGCTCTGTGGTGGACAGACAGGTGTGATAGTTTTAAGGCTGTATTTAATTTTTCTTCTCACAAGGTTGGAGCAGAGAAGGTGAAGGACTGGAGATGGATCACTATGGGGTGTAAGAAAGCAAAATAATGATTATGCTAAACACTTTCTTTGGAGAGAGAGAAATGTTTAAGAATCAGTACTCAAAACAAAGTCACTCAGTCTCAGCTTCTGTCTGCTACTCCTTCTGCCTTGGGAAGATAACACTCACTCCCTGCATACTGACCTTGGCAAGCTAAGTCTAACAGTCTCTGCTTTTTGACTCTCTGCCTTCTGCCAAGGGGGCCTGGGGGGAGTCCTTTTGGCTGGAGGGGGGAGGCTCCTTGGGGAAGAAACACAACCCCATGGAGTGAAGCCCAAGGAGCTTTGTTGTGTTTTTCTGCTGATTGTGCATATTTGTAAATGTTGTGAATAGTGTCTATTTGTACATATTCATTGCACTTCATCATAGATTGTAGGTTTGTCTGTAAAACACAGCTTCATTTGCTTCCAGACTGAGCTAGCCTGGGTATTGTCAGTGTGGGAGGGGGACTTCCGCTCTCACACTGTGACAACAGGTTTGCAGGATGTAAAAGGGCTTAGACTCATCTGTTGCAAGAACTATGGCTTAAAGTGAGTGGAGAGATTAAGAATTTTCACCCAGACTAATGAAACTGACTGTACCTACATGATAAATATATTGCTGGAAAAATAATGTGAACTCGGTCTACATACAGATTAAAAACTGAACTTTTCTGCCATCTGAAAACCAAATTACTATCTTAGCTCAAATACTAGCAGTCTGTGCCTGAATTACAAGGTCTTAGCCCTCTGTATAATCCATGAAGGAGAGATCCTTTTTCTCCATAGAATACTATTTGAATTGAGTTGTTTACTGAAACAAATCCATAAGACTGAACGTTTTCTTTCCAAAGAGGTTCCAGTTCCAGTCAGAATGATGAGATTTCATGCACAAGTTACATGGTGAACGCTCTCTTCTTGGGGCATCATAGAATCACAGAATGGTCTGGCCTGGAAGGAGCTTCCAAAGCTCATCCAGTCCAACCCCCTCTGCAGTCAGCAGGGACATCCTCAACTAGATCATGGTGCCCAGAGCCCTGGTCAGCCTCACCTTGAATATCTCCAGGAATGGGGCCTCAACCATCTCCCTGGGCAACCTTTTGCAGTGTTTCACTACCCTCATAGTAAAGAACTTGTTCCTAACATCCAATCTAAATCTACTCCTCTCTATTTTGAAGCCATTGCCCCTTGTCCTGTCTCTACAAGCCTTTGTAAACAGTCTCTCACCATCCTTCTTGTAGCCCCCTTCAGATACTGGAAGATTGCTATTAGGTTTCCCTGGAGCCTTCTCTTCTTCAGGTTGAACAACCCCAGCTCCCTCAGCCAGTCCTTGAAAGATTCAGACTAGATGGCTGTGAAATTTCCCTTGCTCATCCGGTTTTTGACTATGTTTATTTTCTTCCCCAGCCATTTTACGTATAAGATGATATTCAGAGCTTGCTTACACTGTTTTGTGTAGTGTGTTATTGACCAGCATTCCAACTGGGTAGCAGAAGCAGGTTTGGAGCAGGTACTATGAGCGCAGGGTTTAAACTGTAAATCCCTTTTTGGGATGAAACCCACAACTCATCAGCAAGTAAAGAATATGTATTCAAGCATTTGAGGGTTAAAAGTCATTGAGAACAAAAGAAATTGTATTAAATTGTCATGGAATATTGCATTAACTGAGCAAGCAGTGCTGCACAGCCATTGCCTGGGATGACAGAAATTCACTTCAGCTGTTCTATATGAGGAACATCTTAAATTATGAGGAATGACTGATGGAACTGGGGTTGTTCAGCCTGGAGAAAAAGAGGCTAAAGGGAGACCTTCTGGCTCTCTACAACTCCTTGAAAAGTGGTTGAAGCCAGGTGGGTCTCATTCTCTTCCCCGCAAGAAACAAGTGATAGGATGAGAGGGAATGGCTTCAAGTTGCATCATGAGAAGTTTAGGTTGGACATAAGGAACAATCTCTTCCCCCAAAGGGTTTTCAGGGCCTAGAACAGGCTGCCCAGGGCAGTGATGGAGTCCCCATCCCTGGAGGGATTTAAAAACTGCATAGATGTGATGCTGAGGGACCTGGTTTAGTGGTGACCTGGCAGTCACCACTGCTGGGTTAAGGGTTGGACTGATGATCTGAAAGATCTTTTCCCACCAAAAGAGTTCTATGATTTTACAAAACTGTGCCTTTGTTACTGTCTGGGAGACTCATAGATTTTACATGCACATTCTGGTGAAACTGGGAAGTAACCAGGAGGTACCTGCTGACAGCATTATTGTTCTGTTTTTCTGACTACTTATTTTATCTCCAGTATGTCTCTATTTGGCCTTCTGCTGGGAAAAAAAAAAAAAAAAAAAGCAATGTTCCTCTAGTCTGTGTTGAAACCTCCTATGCTCAGATAAGAAAGGCAAAAGAGAAGAGGCAGTAGGTGGTTTGTCCCCTCAGGCTGTCACTTTGAAACTTCAAACATTATTATTTTTAGAAGAAAACAGGGAAGTTCTTGTGTGGAACCCTTACCAGCCTGCCTTCCTGCCAAGCAAGAGGAGCTGAAGGGTTGCAAGCACCTGTTGCTTCAGAACAAGCTGGTGGCTGGGCTGTAAATCTCATCCATACTCTGCTTTACGAACTATAACTTCCTTTGCAGCCTGATTTAAGTAACCTTGCTTTAGCAGGGGGGAGGGTGGACTAGATGATCTCCAGAGGTCCCTTCCAATCCCCATCATTCTGTGATACTCTGATTCTCCTTTCCACCAATGCGGTGTGATGCTCAAGCTCCTGATTCAATCTGATCCATACAGAAAGATGATCATTTCCAGATTAGATCTGCTAGGGCTCACTGGGAAGGTTTATTTCAGTTGCACTTTTCACTTTGAAATGCTGTTGTTATCTTCACACAACATTTGAGTGTTTTCAAGAGGGATGGAGGTGTTTTGCTGGGTGCAGAAACTGTGGGGCTTGCAAAATTGCACCCAAGAGAGTAAGTGCTGGTAGAAGCTGCCTTTGTGTGAAGTGCCATCTGGCAACTGCACAGGGAAATAAAAATGCTGAAGCATTTTGCTGGGTTAGAAAAAACTCCTGACAGTGCTGTCCTAGCAAAAGATACAATTGTGAGGCCAAAGGGAAAAAAAAAAAAAAGTCTGAGAAAAAAAAGAACTTGTTCATTTTCTGCACTAGAAAGAAAAACCAGGTAAATGTGGCAGTCTCAAAGAAGAGGAGATAGCTCTCCACTTCGTCCACAGATGACACCAAGCTGGGGGCAGGAGTTGATCTGTTGGAGGGTAGCAGGGCTCTGCAGAGGGACCTCGACAGGATGGACAGATGGGGAGAGTCCAACAAGATGGCATTCCACAAGTCTGAGTGCCAGGTGCTGCACTTCAGCCACGACGACTCCATGCAGTGCTACAGGCTGGGGTCAGAGTGGCTGGAGAGCAGCCAGGCAGAGAGGGACCTGGGGGTGCTGGGTGACAGCAGCTGAACAGGAGCCAGCAGTGTGCCCAGGTGGCCAAGAAGGCCAATGGCATCCTGGCTTGCGTCAGGAATAGTATGGCCAGCAGGAGCAGGGAAGTCATCCTGCCCTGTGCTCAGCACTGGTTAGGCCACACCTTGAGTCCTGTGTCCAGTTCTGGGCTCCTCAATTTAAGAAGGACCTTGAGATGCTTGAACATGTCCAGAGAAGGGCAACAATGCTGGTGGGGGGTCTGGAGCACATCTCTGTGAGGAGAGGCTGAGGGAGCTGGGGGTGTTCAGCCTGGAGAAGAAGAGGCTCAGGGCAGACCTCATTGCTCTCTACAACTACCTGAAGGGAGGTTGTAGCCAGCTGGGGGTTGGGCTCTTCTCCCAGGCAACCAGCACCAGAACAAGAGGACACAGTCTCAAGCTGTGCAGGGGAAGTTTAGGCTCAAGGTGAGGAGAAAGTTCTTCACAGAAAGAGTAATTGGCCATGGAATGTGCTGCCCAGGGAGGTGGTGGAGTCACTGTCTCTGGAAGTGTTCAAAAAAAGCTTGGCTGTGGCACTTGGAGCCATGGTTTAGTTGTCAGGAGGTGTTAGGTATCAGGTAATAGGTTGGTCTTTTCCAACCTGGCTGATTCTGTGATTCTGTGATTCCACCTCAAAAAAAAAAAAAAAAAATAGAGATACCCAGGCACTGGAGCTCAAAAGAGAACCAGAAGCACAAGATTAACAGAGGAACTACAGATGAAGGGAAACAAGAAACTGGAAAGGTGTTATCAAACTGAGGAAGAAGCAAATCTGTTAGCCAGGCACACATGAAGGCACAGGTTTTTTAATGCACTCCAGAATGCTGTTGTCCCTCTTGGCCACAAGGGCACATTGCTGTCCCATGGATAATTTGCTGTCCACTAGGACACCAAGATCTTTCTCCATGAAGCTGCTTTCCAGCAGCACGGCTCCTCATCCGTACTGGTCCCTGGTGTTGTTCCTCCATACCTGCAGCACTCTCCACTACTCCTTATCCTGAGCTTTGAGCCTTTTCAAGGAGTGTTAAATTTCAACTCCTCTTGGTTTTTCACCCTCTGTATTCCTGGCTTTTACAACAGACAGCAGTTTGACTACCTGGTGCTGTAAGTAATGGCTTTAAAGGACACCTGAGTCACCACATTTCTTTTTACAGTGTCTGTGCACTCTCACAACCAGAGAAAGAAGTAACATGGCCCGATGGTGAAAGTTTCTAAATTTTCACAGGCTGAGGCCAAAAGCTGTTGTGAGTTGTCTCACAAAAAGATTGCAGTAAGTTTTGCATGCTCCCTAATATTTCTTTATCACAGTCTCACAGTCTCACAGTATGTCAGAGGGTGGAAGGGACCTCAAGAGATCATCAGGTCCAACCCCCCTGTCAGAGCAGGATCACTTAGGGTAGTCTGCACAGGAATGCATCCAGGTGGGTTTGGAAAGTCTCCAGAGAAGGAGACTCCACAACCCCCCTGGGCAGCCTGTTCCAGTGCTCTGTCACCCTCACTCTAAGGAAGTTTCTCCTCATGTTGAGCTGAAATCTTCTCCGTTCAGCTTTGAACCCACTGTTCCTTGGCTTATCACTGTCAAACACTGAAAAGAGCCTGGCCCCCTCCACTTGACACTCACCGCTCAGCTATTGATAGACATTGATCAGATCCCCTCTCAGCCTTCTCTTCTCCAGACTAAACAGCCCCAGGGCTCTCAGTCTCTCTTCACAGGGGAGATGCTCAAGTCCCCTAAGCATCCTCGTGGCTCTCCATTGGATTCTCTCCAGCAGGTCTCCGTCTCTCTTGAACTGGGGAGCCCAAAACTGGACACAGGATTGCAGGGGTGGTCTCAGCAGGGCAGAGTAGAGAGGGAGAAGAACTTCCCTAGCCCTGCTGGACACCTTTCTTGATACACCCCAGGATCCCATTGGCTCTCTCTTTATGCCCTGTTTGATAAGGCTGTAAACTTTTAAGGATATCATTATCTCTTTTGAACTTAAATGCCACTACAGCTGACTATGAGCACCTTGCAAATTCTCAGCTCATAGTATCGAAAGGGAAGTTATGGCCAGTTCTGTACACATCTACAAAAGGTGCAGCTTGTCTCAGGATCTAGGAACCACCAAGCAGGACAGAATAACAAACATTTTCCTGCCTTATCCAGTTTCTATTTCTTCCAAGGATGGTGGAAGCTGTAACATGGAGCTAATCTTTGTTGCATAGAACTGGGAAGCTCCTTCTTAGATAAGGCAATTTAGGAGACCTAGCTGATCCTGACTCTGGAGAATAGATTATCTAACCTTGAAGAGCCTCTCTAACACATTTCTTTTTTTTTCTTTTTTTCCCACTTGCAATGTTTTTCTTGCTCACAGTGTCTGAAAGAGTTTCTAATCCTTCCTGAAATTCTGCAAAGATTTGGGAGCTGAAGATATTGTGAAGTCTTCTGAGGAAACATTTCCACTTAACTGCTCTCTTCTGATTGCTTTTCTTTCTTCCCCTGGTTGTAAGAAAGGAGCCATATAGGAATGCTTTGCCTTCATTTCTTAAGTAGTTTATCAGTTTTTGTACCTCTTTCTTGTGTCCCATTCCTCTCCAAACCAAATAATATCCATGTTAAGAAAGATAATGACAACATTATGAGGACTGGAGTACCTCTCCTATGAGGAAAGACTGAGAGAGTTGGGACTATTCAGTCTGGAGAGGAGAAGGCTCCAAGAAGACCTTCTTGTGGCTTTCCAGTATCTGAAGGGAGCTACAAGAAAGATGGGAAGGGACTTTTGAGGTGTCAGGGAGTGATAGGACTGGGGGGAATGGAGCAAAACTAGAAGTGGGTAGATTCAGATTGGATGTTAGAAATTCTTCCCCATGATGGTGGTGAGAGACTGGCAGAGGTTGCCCAGGGAGGTGGTGGAAGCCTCATCCCTGGAGTTTTTTGCAGCCAGGCTGGATGTGGCTGTGAGCAACCTGCTCTAGTGTGAGGTGTCCCTGCCCATGGCAGGGGGGCTTGGAACTAGATGACCCTTGAGGTCCCTCCCAACCCTAACAATTCAATGATTCTATTTAAGGATTGGAAAATTCCTCTCTTTTCATTTACCCTTCAAGATTAGCCTAATTTCTTTCTACTCCAGTCCCCTTTTGGCTGTCTATGATTTAGTTTTCCAAATCCAGTTGCACTTATTTCCACTTAATCAGCTGCTTTATGGTCCAACCCAAGACTTGTGATAGATTATTTTTTTCAAAGTGTTTTAAATCAGCTAAATTAATTTCCAATCAATTTAATTAATCTTTCAAAGAATTTATGTGGTGTTTGTTCACATGCCAATTAATTTCTCAAATTACTGGTATGGGTTTATTAAGAAATTTCCTCTTATCTCTCAGTTCTTGGGCATGTAACTGCTGGGTTCATGGCCCCTTGGACAGAGGACTGAGCTTGAAAATCGTGGCTCATGCACTGCTGGTTGATCTTTCCTTTAATGGATTCTCCTTTGTATTGCAGAATTCCAGCATGGTGGGGATTGGAAGGGACCTCTGGAGATCATCCAGTCCACAGTGTCCAGGTGGGTTTGGAATCTCCCCAGAGCAGGAGAGTCCACAACCTCTCCTGGCAGCCTGCTTCAGGGCTCCAGCACCCTCACAGCAAAGAAGTTTCTCCTCCTGTTCAGTTGGAACCTCCTGGGTTCCAGTTTGTGTCTATTGTTCCTTCTCCTATCACTGGGCACCGCCAAAAAGAGTCTGTCCCCATCTTCTTGCCCTTCACTCTTTAGATATTAATCAGCATTGAGAAGATCCACTCTCAACCTGCACTGGTGAAGGGGATTATACTACATAAATTATAACATAGATATATTATATATATTAAATATCATTGCATATTATATATTATATGTTATACCTATAATACTTCTTCTGCTGCTTCTCCTTCTTCTTCTCCTTCTTCTCCTTCTCCTTATTCACCTTCTTCTTCTTCTTCTCCTTCTTCACCTTCTCCTTCATCTTCTTCACCTTCTCCTTCATCTTATTCACCTTCTTCTTCATCTTCTTCTTTTCTTCTTCACCTTCTTCTTCGTCTTCTTCACCTTCTCCTTCATCTTCTTCACCTTCTCCTTCATCTTATTCACCTTCTTCTTCATCTTCTTCTTTTCTTCTTCTTCATCTTCTTTTCCTCTTCTTCGTCTTCTTCTTTTCTTCTTCATCTTCTTTTCTTCTTCATCTTCTTCTTTTCTTCATCTTCTTCTTCACCTTTACCTTCACCTTCTTCACCTTCTTCTTCACCTTCTTCTTCTTCACCTTCTTCTTCTTCATTTTCTTCTTTTCTTCTTCACCTTCTTCTTTTCTTCATCTTCTTCTTCACCTTTACCTTCACCTTCTTCACCTTCTTCTTCACCTTCTTCTTCTTCTTCACCTTCTTCTTCTTCATCTTCTTCTTTTCTTCTTCACCTTCTTCTTCTTCACCTTCTTCTTCTTCATCTTCTTCTTCTTCCCTTCTTCTTCTCTTCTTCTTCTATTTCTTCACCTTCTTCTTCTTCCCTTCTTCTTCTCTTCTTCTTCTTCTTCTTCTTCACCTTCTTCTTCTTCACCTTCTTCTTCTTCTTCACCTTCTTCTTCTTCTTCTTCACCTTCTTCTTCTTCTTCTTCTTCTTCTTCTTCTTCTTCTTCTTCTTCTTCTTCTTCTTCTTCACCACCTTCTCCTTCTTCCCTTCTTCTTTTCTTCTTCTTCAGCTTCTTCTTGTTCTCTTCTTCTTCACCTTCTTCACATTCTCCTTCTTCTTCTTCTTCTTCTTCTTCTTCTTCTTCATTTTCTTCTTATTATTCTTCTTCTTCTTCACCTTCTTCTTAACTTATTGTAATATTAATATTGTTTGTGGAACAAGATCACAAAGAGGGCTTCACAGAGCTATTTGGTCTGATAAGCATCTGTCTCCTTAGAGATAAATATGTTTCACCCTGACCCACGAAGTGAACTCACCAGCACCTTGGTTTCTGGATCAATTTGAGCAGAAAGGGTTTAGTACAGCAAGAAGAATGAGGACAGGGCAGCACTTCCTCAGTTACAACCCTACCTGGGGGTGGCAAACAGGGAAGAGGAGCCTCACACTGAATGTGGGGAAAGGAACAGTGCAGCAAGCAGGAGGTCATGAAGATCTGTCAATATGATGACTCAGTGTTGGTTTTCTGCACCTCAGATGATTTTGTGTGATTAAATATGAATTGCATTTAACTCACTGCTTGCAGGAAATTATTTCCTTTTAGTCTTCTTCGAAATCCTTGGCAGGGAAAGGACAGACACTCCCTCTAGTGTCCTGCTAGTCAGAGCTGAATGAAATTCAGTCTCCATTTTTTTGGACATTGGCTGTCATCTTCCTTGATTTGTCACAAGCATGCTGATCTCAGCCTGCTTTTAAAAATCCTTTCCACTCTAATTGCTCCAAGCTGGTTGCACTGAAATGAAAGGGGAACTTTCCTGGGAAAGTCCCCTTTGAATCAGGAATGGCACTAAAGGTAACAACTATCAGTAGGACTTCAGCAGCCTACTCAGGAGCTGGGGGTACCCAGCACTATAAAAACCAGGAACAAAACGACCAGCCCTGTGAGAAGAAATTTCTATTTGATGTATGAATATGAAGGGAAATTTCCCAGAGTCCAAGAGAAGTAAAACCAGTGTTTGACTACATAGAACCACAGAATGGTAGGAGTTAGAAGGGACCTCTGGAGATCATCTAGTCCAACCTCCTCTGCTAAAGCAAGTACACCTCCATGCTCATGTGGGGATCTGAAAAGCTTCAGGACAGCTAATGAAGACACATTTACAGGGTTCAATGGTCCCTTACTGAGGTATTTTACTGTCTCAGTGCCAGTGAGCACCAAGTGTCTGATGCTTTACACCTGCACAATGCCCTAGCACAGGCAAGGGCTATTTGGTACTGTGCACTGGAACTCCAGTGTTAGTTTTCACAGAATTACAGAAACATTCAGGTTGGAAAAGGCCCTCAGGATCACCAAGTCCAACCCAGAACCCTACTCTACAAGGGTCACCCCTAAACCATATCCCCAAGCACCACATCCAAACCACCTTTAAACACATCCAGGGTTGGTGACTCCACCACTTCCCTGGGCAGCACATTCCAATCCCTGACCACTCTTGCTGGGAAAAATGTTTTCCTACTGTCCAGTCTAAACCTACCCAGTCATAGCTTGAGGCCATTCCCTCTTGTTCTATCCCTAATTACCTGTGAGAAGAGACCAGCAGCAGCCTCTCCACAATGTCCTTTCAGGTAATTGTAGACAGCAATGAGGTCTCCCCTCAGCCTCCTCTTTTCCAAACTGACCATCCCCAGCTCCTTCAGTTGCTCTTCATCAGATTTATTCTCCAGGCCCTTCTCCAGCTTCCTTGCCCTTCTCTGTGCTGGCTCCAGCACCTCCATATCTCTCTTGGATTGAGGTGCCCAAAACTGGACACAACACTGAAGGTGTGGCCTCACCAGAGCTGAGTACAAGGGCACAATCCCCTCCCTGCTCCTGCTGGACACAGCATTTCTCTTAACAGCATTGCTCTTAACACTGCCTGGTTCTGTGGAAAAGCTAAGCAATTCCTTAGGCCAGAAATTCAACCCCCATGTCACTGGAAATGTTTTTTGAATCTCCCAGGAAATCCTGCTTGAGTTTCTCTTTGACACAAAATCTAGGACAAAAAGGGGAGTTTTTTGCATGCCTTGCTTGCAAATATCCCAAATTAACAACACTCCAAGTCTCAGCAGCTGCTTGGGTCAAACTTGCTTGGTTTTGGTATTCTGTTGCTGTAATTCTTTGTGTGGATATATTTGTTGTTGCAGTCAGGGGATTAAGGAACTGTGGCTTTTGGTACAAACATTCTGTTCAGCTGTGGAGGGACTGATTTAGCTGGAAACAAGAAAAGTCTTTGTGCATTACTATTCACTGCATTTCCATGTGGAAGCCCAGGAAATAGAAACACAACAGAAGGTGACTAATATCCAGGTACTAATATCCAGTTATCCAGAAGAGGGAGGTGAAATATTATAGCTGAAGAGGTTATGGAACTGGACACTTCTGCCTTTGGTTGCCTCTGAGTGGGTGAGAACCTAGGAGAAGCTTGGAGAACAGAAAAGCCCTGAACAACTGACACCAACCTACAACTACAAAATGTATAGGAGAACTCAGAGTGGAATAAAAGAGAAACAGCTACAGTCACTACCACGTAAGTGACAACTAACTGCCCTTTTTCTCTGAGGTGTTTGCAGGATCCACCTGAGCACCCACAAAATGACACTAGGCATGAGATGGTGAAAGTTTAACTGTCTCCAAAAGGTTTCACAAAATAGAGAGTTTTAACTTTCAGAGCATTTGTGTTCAAGAGTTTTTTTCCTTTTTCTTTAGTGAGGATGGCAGCACCTTTCTTCTTCCAGGAACACTTGACTTGCATGACCTGATGTCTGTAGATTGTCAAACTGGTTCCTTTGCTTGGGTGCTCTGGAAGATGGATGAGCTTTTTCACTCTCCCTCATACTCTGATCATCCAATGAGCTCTGCAGAAGAAAGGGGCAGATGTTGATATCCAGAGCAACCTTTTAATATCACCAGGCAGCAGCAGAGATCAGGATGTCAGTCTTTAGAAGTGGCTCACAAGGAGCAATGGTTCTCTGGCCCTTTGCAAAAATGGTGCTCACATCTACACTTAGCATCTGGAGTGTGAAGAGGATGAAGTGTGGTGGGTTGAAAATTCCCCTCCAACATTAAATTGGCCAGACCAGCTCAGCTGGAAGCAAGTGAAAGCTATATTTACAAGCAAGACTACAATCTGCAATGGAATGCAACGAATGTGTACAAAATTTACAATATTTACAATATTTACAGGTATTGCCAATTAATGAACAGCACAAAGACCTCCCCCGACCAAAGACCAGGGGAAGCTAATAACTTCTCCCTCCCTGCTCTCCCTTACCCCCATGTACAATAAGGGACAAGATACAGAGCAGAGAAGTTAGAACTTAGCCAAAACAATGCAGCCAAGGTCAAGCAGAAGCCAGTTAGTATCTCCCAGCCCAAGGAAGCAAGGGGAGAGAGAGATTGTTTTGGTACAACTAGTTTAAGTCTTTTATCTTTCCAATGGGATTGTTCAGAACTATCATTATTTTCCTTTTTACACCCAATAGTGATTTATTTACATTCTACCACTTTCTGTCGCAGATCTGTGAAAAACATTTAAAGGCATAGCCTAAAACTACCCCATGAGGCCAGACTCCTTTCAGTGATGTTCAGGAACAGGCTGAGGGACAATGAGCACAAACTGGAAGCAAAGGAGTTCCATTTGAACATGAGGATGGAGCCCTGGAACAGGGTACCCAGAGAGGTTGTGGAGCCTCCTTCTCTGGAGAGATTCAAAACTTTCCTGGATGCAATTCTGAGCAACCTGCTCTGGTTGTCTCTGTTTTAAACAGGATGGAGTGGCCTAGGTGATCTCCAGAGGTCCCTTCCAACCCCACCATTCTGTGATTCAGTGGAGTCAGTCCATCTGCCAGAGCTGCAGTGGTGTTTGGGTCATCCAACCCACAAACTACTATGGCAAGTGGTTGAGCACAGTTCTCTCACCACATGAGATGTGATAGTTTTTTATGTTCCTTATACAGCACTGAGCCATGCAGGGATGAAATAAGCCCCAAGACTGGAAATCAGGATGGGTGGGAAGAATACTTAGAAGATTAGAGGCTTTGTGTCTCAAGACTTAGTGGACTTGGCTGTGCTGGGTAAATGGTTGGACCTAATGATCTTAAAGGACTTTTCCAATCTAAATTATTCCATGATTCTAAGAATTTCTCTTCACAAAGTCAGTGTGATGGCAAACATTGCATACTAATTGGGGTGCAGGCAAAAGAGACAAAGAAACAGCAGTAGTATGACTGACAGGGTGAGAACAACAGATGTAAACCAGAGAGAAGAGATACAGGAAGAGAAGAGGGGAAAGGAGCACATGAAATGGAGAAGGAATGAAGAAATGCAATATAGCAGGGGAGAGCTGAGTGTTGAGACGGATTAAATATTTAGCTCTGTTAAATTTATATCTTATTTGCACACTGTCCAGAACAGAGAGTTCTGGAAGAGGGGTTGTGTTGTCTAGGAATGAGGAGCTTTGCTGTCAGGAGACAGTTGGCCTCCCCGTGCTTTAGTTTCTCAGCCACAAAATAAAATAAAATCCTGCCTTGTGGGGGCATGGAGAGATCTGGTGTCCCCAGATCCTTTGAATAGCTTCAGGAAAGAAGAACAGTGAGTTGTTGCCAGAAGGAGGAGGTTGATGGAGCCACTCTCTTCCCATCTCCCAGGGGAGGTGATTCATTGCCCGCAGCAAAGCTCACAGTCCTGAGCAGAGAGCTGCTCCCAGGTCCAGCTGTGTGCAGTTTCCTTTGAAGACAGTCAGGGATGGAGAAGTAGGACACTTGGATTGCCATGAAGCTTTCATCTCCCAGTTTTGCTGACCTTCATTGCTTGCTGCTTTGTTCTTATCTGGCTGCAGCTATTTCTCAGTGCTTTGAAGGCAGCCTTTCTGGATCAATTCCTACAGTGAGAACACATTCTGGGTACTCTACTGATAATAGCTGTTCCATTTATTTATCCAAATACATTCCCCAAGAATAGTGTTTTAGCAGCATTATTCCTGCTCATCACCTGGCAAGTATAACCAAGCTGATAATTATGCAAATGTTGTTATTTAACTAGAAAATAATGTATCATAATTATGTGTGATAGATTACAACATAAAATATATAATATGCATTATGATGTAACCATATGTTGAGTAGTAGAATAAATAATTATATACAAGTATATGATAAGAATAGATATGATAAGAATATAGATATGATAAGAATATAGATTGTAAGAATTATATATACATAAGTTTAAGGGAGACATTGAGGTGCTGAAGCAAGTCTAGAGAAAGGCAATGAAGCTGGTGAAGGATCTAGAGCCCAAGACTTGTGAGCAGTGGCTGAGGGAACCAGGGTTTAGTCTGGAGAAAAGGAAGTTGAGGGAAGACCTTCTTGCTGTCTACAACTCCCTGAAAGGAGGTTAGAGCCAGGTGGGCATTGACCTCTTCTCCCAGGTAACAAACAATAGGACGAGAGAAAAATCACAGAATCACAGAATCTTAGGAGTTGGAAGGGACCTTGAAAGATCATCCAGTTCAACCCCCATGCCAGAGCAGGATCACCCAGGGCAGGTCATACAAGAACACATCCAGAGGTGTTTTGAATGCCTCCAGAGAAGGAGACTCCACAACCTCTCTGGGCAGTCTGTGCCAGTGCTGTCACCCTCACAATGAAAACGTTGAAACGGCCTCAGATTTCACAAGGGGAGGTTTTGATTTAATATTAGGAAAAATCTCTTTCCTACAAGAATGGTCAGGCATTGGAACAGGCTGCCCAGGGAGGTTCCGGAGTCACTGTCCCTGGAGGTGGGAACTGTGGCTGTTTAGTTTGGAAAAGAGGCGGCTGAAGGGAGACCTCATTGCTCTCTACAATTACCTGAAAGGAGGTTGTAGAGAGGCAGGTGCTGGTCTCTTCTCACAGGCCATTAGTGATAGAACAAGAGGGAATGGTCTAAAGCTATAACTGGGTAGGTTTAGACTGGACAGTAGGAAAAAAAATTTCCCAGCAAGAGTGGTCAGGGATTGGAATGTGCTGCCCAGGGAAGTGGTGGAGTCACCAACCCTGGATGTGTTTAAAGGTGGTTTGGATGTGGTGCTTGGGGATATGGTTTAGGGGTGACCCTTGTAGAGTAGGGTTCTGGGTTGGACTTGGTGATCCTGAGGGGCTTTTCCAACCTGAATGTTTCTGTGATTCTGTGAATGGATGTTTAGAACTCGATGGACACAGTGCTTCTATGGACAGGAAGAGCCAAGTGGGCACATGGGACACTCTCTAAATCCTGCAGCTTGCCAAGGGAAATGATTGTCAGAGTGGGAAAAGATACTGCCTCTGAGAAACACAGAGTCTTTCCCTCTGGATTTGCACTGATATTTTAATGCAGTATCTTTGTCTCCTCTGAGCCATTCCCTGTCACATCTTCCCCAGCTAATAATTCCTGCTCTCTGGGGAGGCAGGAAGGTCATGGTGAGAAAGGCAGTACCATCTCTTTCAGCATCTCCTGGCTCTGTGCCACTTGTCCCTGAGCATCTTTTCTGCCAGCTGCTTTGGTGCCTCTCGTGTCAGCCTGCCAAAAAATGAACAGTGCTGTAGTGGAAATAATCCTGTGTACAAAACAAGGCTCCAGGAAATGGGTTTGCTAACCTGCAGGCTTAATACCTCAGAGATTGCTGTGTGTGACTGAACTGCCTGTTGGCATTGGGCACCTGTATGTTTGTCACACTATCAATTACCACCTCTCAAAAACCACAGAAATGTGCCCCCTTGACAGGGAAGAAAGTCAATATTTTTCAAAGATACTCTGAAGTCCTGGCCTTCTGACGGGTCTTGGAATCTTTAAACTGTTATAAGCTTCCTTTTGAATAATCCCAAGGGTAGCACTTTTCTCCTGCAGCCTGTCCACTTGCCCATTTCTGATGGATGGTTTATGGCACTCATTAGTTTTTGTTGATTTCTCTGATAATTATTAGGGGATTGTCTCCCTCCCTATCCCCCTTTTATGCTGCTTTTGCATTCCTTCTGGTTTTTTTTTTTTCTTCCCTTTGGCAGTTGTGAGTTTCATTAGTATATAGCTTTGATGGTAGATATCTGTTCCTCACTTCTATCAGCCATTGCAGTAGGATTTTTGGAAAGCTGGGAAAGGGATGCATAGCACTGGTGTTACAGGGACAGTCTCTCTACACAGTTGAAGGTGATTTCTGAAAAGGAAGCAAGTGGGAGAAAGAAGTTGTCTTCAGCCCCATTTTACAAACAGCAAATGAAAGTCCAGGGAACCATTCAAGGAAGGCTTGCAGTGGGGTTGGGAGCTCAGCTTGGTGCTTGTGGGCCCTGGATTGTTGTCTTGTGAAGATCAAGTTACTGGGTGCCAGCTGAGCCATGGGAACTGGCCACATGCAGACAGGGTTTTACAGCTTGAGGACAAGGGGGAGAGAAGTTAGGGGAAACTGCAGAACTATTATTGCCCAAAGGGATGTATATCTGCTTGAATCAGGCAGCTTTGCAGATGGTTTTTCACAGAATCACAGAATCATGCTCAGCTTGGAGGAGACCTTTAAGATCACTGAGTAAAACCATTAACACAGCACTGCTAGGTCACCACTAAACTCAGCACCTCATCTGCAAGGTTTTAGAATCTCTCCAGGGATGGGAACTTCACCACTTGCATTTTGAAGGAAGGGGAAGGCTGAGGGACCATATCCAATACAGGATTATAGGGTAGATGGAGCCATGCTGCCCTTGGAAATGCACAACAAAAGGAGAGAAAAGAGAAAAAAATGCAAAGAAGTACATTCAAGTTCATTTAACAGGACCTTTATATTGTACTTACAGAAACCTGCCTTGTAGGCTCTCCCTTCAAAACAACTTAATTTGGTTCTAAACATTGAACTGAATTTCTTCCTGCTGCTGCCTTTGGCATTTCTGCATCAGGAGATCTTGGCGAAAGAGGAAAGAAAGAAAGAAAGAAAGAAAGAAAGAAAGAAAGAAAGAAAGAGAAAGAAAGAAAGAAAGAAAGAAAGAAAGAAAGAAAAGAAAGAAAGAAAGAAAGAAAGAAGAAGAAAGAAAGAAAGAAAGAAAGAAAGAAAGAAAGAAAGAAAGAAAGAAAAGAAAGAAAGAAAGAAAGAAAGAAAGAGAAAGAAAGAAAGAAAGAAAGAAAGAAAAGAAAGAAAGAAAGAAAGAAAGAAAGGAAAGAAAGAAAGAAAAGAAAGAGAAAGAGAAGAAGAGAAGGAGAAGGAAAGGAAGAAGGAAGGAAGGAAGAGAAGGAAGGAAGGAAGGAAGGAAGGAAGGAAGGAAGGAAGGAAGGAAGGAAGGAAGGAAGGAAGGGAAGGAAGGAAGGAAGGAAGGAAGGAAGGAAGGAAGGAAGGAAGGAAGGAAGGAAGGAAGGAAGGAAGGAAGGAAGGAAGGAAGGAAGGAAGGAAGGAAGGAAGGAAGGAAGGAAGGGAGGAAGGAAGGGAGGAAGGAAGGAAGGAAGGAAGGAAGGAAGGAAAATTAAAACATTTTAGAAAGGAAAGAAAAAAGAAGGGGGAAAAGACAAAAAAATAAAAAAGGGAAAAAGGGAAAAACTAAAATCATGTAAGCCTATAGGTGGTAATGCAAACCTTATAGGGGATCCTGCTCTGCCAGGGGGGTTGGACTGGATGATCTTTCAGTGTCCTTTCCAGCCCCTAACATCCTGTGATTCTTTGATTCTACCTTGCAGTTTGGAGCACAGCAAGTTGGGGGGGGTTAAGTTATTATTAATTTTTTTTTTTAATCTGGAATCTCATGGCTGTCATCAAAATCACAGAACGGTGGGGGTTGGAAGGGACCTCTGAAGATCATCTAGTCCAACCCCCTTGATAGAGCAGGATGACATCTAGCTGGGCTTTGAATGCCTCCAGAGAGAGAGACTCCACAACCTCTCTGGACAGACTGCTCCAGGGTGTCTCTTGTTTTCAAAGTGGATAATTTTTTCCTTCTGTTTAAGTTGAACCTCCTGGGCTCCAGTTTTGTGTCTGTTGTCCTGTGTCCTGTCTGAGGACACCACTAAGAAGAGTCTGGCTCCTCCTGATATTCACCTGTTAGATATTGGTCAGCATTAATGAGATCTCCCCTCAGCCTGCTCTCTTCCAGTCTTTCCCAGCATTAAATCTTTTTTCACTAAGAGGACCTTTATATTGTACTTGCAGAAATCTGCCTTGTAGGCTCTTCCTTCAAAACAACTTAATTTGGTTCTAAACATTGAACTGAATTTCTTAGTGCAAATGCTTTTGGCATTTCTGCATCAGGAGATCTTGGAGAAAACATGGCAGATGGTTTAGAAAAGAGCCACAGAAATTATTTTCAATGTCTCACAGTGAGAAGGGGTGGGAGGTGGGAGGGGAATCAGTCCCTTGAGTCTATCAGAGTTTGGCTAGGCTAAGGTCATTGTTATTTGGTTTTATCAGAAGAAGCTGGGAGTGCCCACAGCTAAGATTGGCATCTAAAGCATAACCAAACCATCTCTTTGCACAAAGAGTGGAAACTAGGCAAGAAAAGCTCCAGATGAGGGAGCTGGTGCATGAGTTAGCTCCAATGAAACACAGCAGATGTTTCCCCAGATGTTGATGCACAAAACAGTGTTTTCATGCTGTTCAGGTAGGATGAAAGTACGTACACAAAATGCCCTAGTCATTAATTTTTCAATCTCAGAATGCATTTTCAAGAAGTCCTTTTTTTCACTCTTCAAAGCAAATGACAGGAGGCATTAAGGGAAACAGACCTGTTGGGAAAACACACTTGCAATGCTTTGTTCCTTGAAAAGTAGCTATTTCAGTTATTCTTATGTGGCACATTAAGTTTCCATTCTTGCAAAAACAGATGCTCAGGGGGTCCCTTTGTGTTTCTCTGTAAAGCTAAGAGCATGTCTGTGTTGCCCCAGAACTAGACTTTATTCATGTCTTAATCTATGCATCTACTGAAATATTTAAGGGAGAAAAATGCTATCTTTAAATATTTTCCAATTCATTTATTAAATATCATAGAATCATAGAATTGATAGGATTGGAAGGGACCTCAAGGATCATCTAGTTCCAAGCCCCCTGCCATGGGCAGGGACACCTCACACTAGATCAGGTTGCTCAGAGACACATCCAGCCTGGCCTTCAAAACCTCCAGGGATGAAGCTTCCACCACCTCCCTGGGCAACATCTGCCAGTGTCTCACCACCCTCATGGGGAAGAATTTCTTCCTAACATCCAATCTGAATCTACCCATTTCTAGTTTGGCTCCACTCCCCCCAGCCCTATCATTACCTGACATCCTAAAAAGTCCCTCCCCAGCTTTCTTGTAGCCCCCTTCAGATACTGGAAGGCCACAAGAAGGTCTCCTCAGAGCCTTCTCTTCTCCAGACTGAACAGCCCCAACTCTGTCAGTCTGTCTCCGTAGCAGAGCAGCTCCAGCCCTCTGCTCATCCTCGTGGCCCTTCTCTGGACATCTTCCAGCTCCTCCAGATCCTTCTTGTAACAGAGGCTCCAGAACTGGATTCAGTACTCCAGGTGGGTCTCAGCAGAGTGGAGCAGAGGGGGAGAATCATCTCCCTCGACCTGCTGGCATGCTTCTCTTTCTTCAGCCCAGGCTCTGCTTGGCTTTCTGTGCTGCAAGTGCTCACTGCTGGCTCATGTTGAGCTTCTAATCCCCCAGCACCCCCAAGTCCTTTTCTTCAGGGCTGCTCTCAAGCCAGTCCCTGCCCAGCCTGTATGGGTGCTTGGGATAGTCCCGACCCATATGCAGGACCCTGCATTTGCTCTTGGTCTTGTTGACTCTCATGAAGTTGTCATAGGCCCAGCTCTCCAGCCTGTCCAGGTCCCTCTGGATGGATCCCTTCCCTCCAGCATGTCTGCTGCACCACACAGCTTGGTGTCAGCAGCAAACTTCCTGAGCATGCACTCAATGCCACTGTCCATGCCACCGACAAAGACTGGTCCCAGGACTGATCCCTGAGGGACTCCACTTGTCACTGGCCTCCACTTGGACATTGTGGTTTTATCACTGTTGTGGTGTTTGTTTGTTTGTTTGTTTTCCCTCTGGTATTTAATAGTGAAATAGGTCAGGTTAGTTGAGGCTGAGCAACCTGCTCTAGTTGCAGATGTCCCTGCTGACTGCAGGAGCAGTGGGCTAGATGACCTTTAAAGGTCTCTTCCAACCCAACCCATTCTGGGATTCTCATTTGACATATGGTGATAGTAGTTCAATCTTCCTGACCTCTGCTTCTATTACTTTGCTCTCTACAGCTGATGCTCATCTTGCTTCTGAGGACTGAACCTGAGGATGAGTTAATTGCTTAGCACAACTTCTGGAGCAGCTATGATAAGTGATCAATTCACTTCCTCTCAGCATTACATACTACCCAAGACCTGTCTGCTCTTCCCAGATGACAAGTGATGCTCCATTTTATTAGCAGTGATTGCAGGACATGCCCTTCTTCAGTGTTTCCTATGTGAACAAAGAGGTTTTGCACTTAAATTTGGGCTGTCCTGGAATCTCAGCTGACCTTTAGCTGATACCATTTGTTCTCCAGCTATTTTCATGTTCTTTTTGCCTTTCTACTGCATTCTCTCTTCTGCCCAAGTGAAGAACCAGGTCTCATTATGTTCTTTTCTGACTGACAAGTATCTTTCACTGGCAAAAAGGCAAACCCCATGTTAACTAAAGCCCTGAAGGCCAACAGAGCCACTGCAATCCATTCAAATAGGACAAATTAAATGGTGATTAGAGATGAAAGATTTGTTATGCTTATGTAACCCATAATAGCACAATTTTCCCATGACTTGCTGCTTACAGGATAGCTGACCTCCTAACAGCTAGCCACTTCTTCACAAATCTGCAGAATGTGCTTTTAATTAAAACTTGCCCTTGCAAAACCAGGCCCAGATGAGCTCTCCTGCAAAGCAAAACAGTGAATCAAGGACCTCTCTTTCTGGTTTTATCCTGAACCACATCCCACGTATTTTATTCCCACCATGAACAACATTCCTCTCCATGTCATCCTGCTAAAACAAAGCTGCAGGCTGGTCTCACCTGGAATAACAGTGACAAGAGATGATTCTTACTGTGTTAAATACCTTTAACAATCATGCCAGGCCCTCATTTGAGGATAGAAAGATGGAAATAGGGCAGAGTTTGATGAGGTGTTTCACTTGCTCAACCTGCCTCTAAAGATTCTGATTTTTCCAATTGCTGATCATCAGGAGATAGAGGCATAGATAGAAAAAGGGTTTTAAGACTGTCAAATAAGAGAATAATGATGGAAAAAGAGGAGATGAAGTTTAAAAAGAGCATCCCAGCAACCTCTGGTAAGGGTACATTGAACTTTTCAGAGGTACATGCAGCACTAAGTGCCATCTTCATGACCAGGTGCCTGGAGAAGGGGAGGCTCAGGGGAGACCTTATTGCTCTCTACAACTACCTGAAGGGAGGTTGTAGCCAGGTGGGGGTTGGGCTCTTCTCCCAGGCAAGTAGTGACAGAACAAGAGGACACAGTCTCAAGCTGTGTAGAGGGAAGTTTAGGCTTGATCTTAGAAAGAAGTTCTTCACAGAAAGAGAGACTGACCAATGGAATGGGGTACCCAGGGAGGTGGTGGGGTTGATGTCCCTAGAGGTGTTTAAGCAAAGCCTAGATGAGGCATTTAGTGCCATGGTCTAGTTGATTACATAGGCTTGGGTAATAGGTTGGACTTGATGATCTCTGAGGTTTCTTCCCACCTGACTGATTCTGTGATTCTGTGATTCTGTGACAAGAGCTGCCTGAGGAGAATGAAGGAGGTGCAAAGGGTGCAAAGTAACTTTTGGGTGAACAGCTGTCAAAGTGCGTTAGACTGACAAGGTTCTCTCCAACCAAGAAGAGTCTGGATTAGTTGCATGATTCACATTGTACATGTTGAAAGTAGTAACAAGAGGGCATCTACATAGACCATGTGAGAATCTCCAATAGTTGTCCCAAATGAACAGTCCACTGGAAAACACCAGGTCTTATTGCCTGCCATAAGTGAAACTTCCAGAGCACATCACACCTGTGGTGCTGCAGACAAAGAAGAAGAGGCAGGAGCTAAAGTTAGGTGGAGGAGCAATTTAAGGAGCAATGAGCAGTGTCTAAAGTCATTTAAGGCAGTGAGCTAAAAAAGGGAAATCCCTTCCTCTTTTCAATTAATTTCACTTTAATCCAATTAACTTAATTGATAGATTTTAGGAATAAAACCGAGATGCAGGATTAGGTTGTGGAATCACTCTACCTCCACTCAGAAACAACCAGGAGCTGGGCATAAGTTAAATAATACATAGCTGGTTTTATTTTTTCCCATTTCCAAGAGGGCAAATGTAGCCAATTGTATTTAATTTATGGCTGAAATGGTAAGATCCTGAGAGTGGAGCAGCACTTTTGAATTATGGTCAATGGTATAAACATTTGAACTTCTTGAATGGTTTAGAGTGGGAGCATCAATCAGAGTGAGCCACATCGGAACTCATGAGCAAACGAAATCACCTCCTGGGCTCATGAAAAAAGAGTCTTCACTCATCATTCCTTACTACAAGAGACTAAAAGAGAAATTGCAGAGCTGCCATTATTTTCCACACTGTAACCTGCCAAAATAGAAATCATTGTTGCATTGCTCTGCAGAGGCAGAGATAAGCATTTACCCAAAAGTTCCTAACATATATAATAGCCTTGTGCTCAGAAAAACCTTCCTGCATTCTGGTGAGAGAAGAAAACTGCAGCTGAATCCCATGTTGTAGTTGTTACAAACCCACTTTCTTCCTTTCTCTCACATTAAAATGCTATTCCAAAACTGCACCAGCCTCATAGCATGAAATCTTTTTTGTTGTCAGCTCAAAGGTACTCACGGACAGTTAAATCTAGATGATGTTTGTTCCAAGACTGCTTTATTATCTTCAAAAAAATCTTTTCTTTCCCTTGAATTTGTACCACTGAAGTTCTGACAGAGGAGAATCACAGCTATTCTTGGCCTTCCTTTACTTGATATACTAAGGCTGGTTTTCACTCCTTCATCCCACAAGAGAGTTCTCAATCCCACTGACCAAGATAAACCTCTTCAAGACACAGCCTTCTTGACCATGAGTGGAGAGATTTGAACATTGAATTTCAAATGAGATCTCTTCCATGCATTTTTCTTGACTCTACTGGAAGTAAGTTTGGGCTGCTACATTCAGCTTCCTCCTTGATGGTGTCACACCAGCTCTTCATGGTCATTATTTTAGCAGCTGCACTACATTGTTGTTCTTCTTTCTCACTCATTTCCAATTAGTAATCCTACAACTCAGAACAGGAATACCTATGGTCAGACTCCAAATATACAACTTGACATCTGTGAAATTCCTTTGAGCTTTCTGTTAATTCCACCCTTCCTCTTCTGTGAATCCCACCCCTTCACTCCTGAGCTTCTGTTAATTCCACCTTTCTTTCTCTGCACCTTGAAGAGTGCAACTTTTAGGCTATAAAGTCCTGATTTTTCTATAAATAGAAGATGACTTCTAGCTTCATGTCATTGGGAAATGAATGAACAGTCTCCTTTTGTGCCCACACGAAACGAGTGAGATCTGAGGCTTATTTCTAACAGGGCTGACTTTCATAGAGTGGTTTTTGGGTTGTAAGGGACCTTAAAGATCATCCAGTTCCAACTTCCCTGTCAGAAGCAGGGACACCTTCCACTAGACCAGATTGCTGAAGGCCACATCCTGGCCTTGAACACCTCCAGGGAGGGGCATTCATGACCTTCCTGGGCAGACTGTTCCAATATCTCACCACTATCACTG